>NC_037687.1:8282644-8329729 GCF_003255815.1 Theropithecus gelada
TAACACGGTGAAACCCCGTCTCTACTAAAAAATACAAAAAACTAGCCGGGCGAGGTGGCGGGCGCCTGTAGTCCCAGCTACTCGGGAGGCTGAGGCAGGAGAATGGCGTGAACCCGGGAGGCGGAGCTTGCAGTGAGCTGAGATCCGGCCACTGCACTCCAGCCTGGGTGACAGAGCGAGACTCCGTCTCAAAAAAAAAAAAAAAAAAATACAAAAAACTAGCCGGGCGAGGTGGCGAGCGCCTGTAGTCCCAGCTACTCAGGAGAATGGCGTGAACCCGGGAGACGGAGCTTGCAGTGAGCTGAGATCCGGCCACTGCACTCCAGCCTGGGCAACAGAGCGAGACTCCATCTCAAAATAAAAAAATAAAAAAAAAAGCAGCTTTTTTTTCCATTGAGAAGAAATCCTTTCCATTACAAGAGGTTACAACACGGGGTTTTGTGGTTGAGAACTGCAGAGGAAGACCCAGTTCAGCTGGCCCAGAGAGGCTTTGCAGATTTCCACTGCCCACTCCTTCCCACGCTCAGTCCCTGCTGGGTTCTTGGGACAAAGATCTTCCCAAGGCCAGCCCATAATATTCCTTCCTCTGACCCACCCTCAAGTCCTCCAGGGATGAGAGAGGGAGCTGCTGGCTTCCTGGGTTTGGAGGGGGTTTGGTGCTTGGGAGCCAGATGAGGGAGCGGGGTCCTCTGTGAGGAGGGACTTCCTGGTGACCTTGTACCTTTCTGGGCAGATGGAGGCTGGACAGTAATTCAGAGGCGCCACGATGGCTCTGTGGACTTCAATCGGCCCTGGGAAGCCTACAAGGCGGGATTTGGGGATCCCCAAGGTGGGTGTTTCTAGTAGGTACAGAGGCAGGGGAGGAAGAGGGACCCTCAGAAGTGGCCTTGCCTCACTGAGTGGCCTCTCCCGCTCCAGGCGAGTTCTGGCTGGGCCTGGAGAAGGTGCATAGCATCACAGGGGACCGCAACAGCCGCCTGGCTGTGCAGCTGCAGGACTGGGATGGCAACGCCGAGTCGCTGCAGTTCTCTGTGTACCTGGGTGGCGAGGACACGGCCTATAGCCTGCAGCTCACCGAGCCCGTGGCCAGCCAGTTGGGTGCCACCACCGTCCCGCCTAGCGGCCTCTCCGTACCCTTCTCCACTTGGGACCAGGATCACGACCTCCGCAGGGACAAGAACTGCGCCAAGAGCCTCTCTGGTGAGCAGGCTCTGCCATGCCACATCCAGCTAGCAGCTTCCCTCCTTATCTTTCTGCTGCTCTGTCCTGCCTTCAACCCCAAATTGCATCTGTTTCCTGCCCCCACCTCTTCCTTACATGCCGTGTGTGTGATTAGGCCACTAACTTAGCCTATCTGGCCTCAGTTTTCCCATCCTGAAAAGAGTCTTGACCACTTTTACTTTTATTGATTGATTGATTGATTGATTGATTGAGATGGAGTCTCACTGTGTCACCCAGGCTGGAGTGCAGTGGCACGATCTTGGCTCACTGCAAGCTCCGCCTCCCGGGTTCACTCCATTCTCCTGCCTCAGCCTCCCGAGTAGCTGGGACTACAGGCACCCGCCACCAGGCCCATCTAATTTTTTTGTATTTTTAGTAGAGACGGGGTTTCACCGTGTTAGCCAAGATGGTCTTGATCTCCTGACCTCGTGATCCACCCGCGTCGGCCTCCCAAAGTGCTGGGATTACAGACGTGAGCCACCGTGCCTGGCCTACTCATTTTATTTATTTATTTATTTATTTTTTTGAGACGGAGTGTTGCTCTGTTGCCCAGGCTGGAGTGCAGTGGCCGGATCTCAGCTCACTGCAAGCTCCGCCTCCCGGGTTTACGCCATTCTCCTGCCTCAGCCTCCTGAGTAGCTGGGACTACAGGCGCCCGCCACCTCGCCTGGCTAGTTTTTTGTATTTTTAGTAGAGACGGGGTTTCACCGTGTTAGCGAGGATGGTCTCGATCTCCTGACCTCGTGATCCGCCCGCCTCGGCCTCCCAAAGTGCTGGGATTACAGGCTTGAGCCACCGCGCCCGGCCTCATTTATTTTTTGAGACGGAGTCCCACTCTGTCGCCCAGGCTGGAGTGCAAGTGACGTGATCTCGGCTCACTGCAGCCTCTGCCTCCTGGGTTCAAGTGATTCTCTTGCCTCAGCCTCCTGAGTAGCTGGGATTACAGGCACCTGCCACCAGGCAATTGTTTTGTATTTTTAGTAGAGAAGGGGTTTCACCATGTTGGCCAGAGTGGTCCTGAACTCCTGATGTCAAGTGATCTGCCTGCCTTGGCCTCCCAATGTGTTGGGATTACAGGCATGAGCCACCTTGCCCGGCCACAAGCATCTTTATAATGGTGCCCACTGCACAGGAATCTTTTTTTTTTTTTAAACAGGGTCTCACTCTGTCACCCAGGATGGAGTGCAGTGGTGTGATCATAGCTCACTGCAGCCTCAACCACTGGGCTCGAGTAAAGGCTGAGGCTGGGTGTGGTGGCTTCACGCCTGTAATCCCAGGGATTTGGGACACCAAAGAGGGAGGATCGCTTGAGCCCAGGGGTTTGACAGCAGCCTGGGTAATAGAGGGAGACCCTGTCTCTACAAAAAAAATACAAAAGTTGTCTGGGTGTGGTGGCTCACGCCTGTAATCCCAGCACTTTGGGAAGCCAAGGCAGGCGGATCACGAGGTCAGGAGTTCAAGACCAGCCAGGCCAACACAGTGAACCCCTCTACTAAAAATACAAAAATTAGCCGGGCATGGTGGCACGTGCCTGTAGTCTCAGCTACTTGGGAGGCTGAGGCAGGAGAATCGCTTTAACCTGGGACGTGGAGGTTGCAGTGAGCTGAGATCACGCCACTGCACTCCAGCTTAGGCAACAGAGTGAGACTTGGTCTCAAAAAAAAAAGAAAAAAAAAATTAGTCAGGCACAGTGGCTCACACTTGTAATCCCAGCACTTTGGGAGGCTGAAGCGAGTGAATCACTCGAGCTCAGGAGACCAGCTTGAGCAACATGGCGAAATCCCGTCTCAACTAAAAATACAAAAATCTAGCTGGGCGTGAGGGTGCATGCCTGTGGTCCCATCTACTTGGGAGGCTGAGTTGGGAGGATCTCTTGAGCCTAGGAGGTCAAGGCTGCAGTGAGCTGAGACTGCACCACTGCACTCAAGCCTGGGTGACAGTGAGACCCAATCTCAAAAAAAAAAAAAAAGGTCAAATCCAAAGCCCAGTCATGGTCCCCAACCTGCCTCATCCTCGACCCTATCCCCATCTTCTTTCAGCCCCATTGGTGGCTCAAAGACCTGACCATGTTTCCTCTCCCCTGACCCCGGCAGGAGGCTGGTGGTTTGGTACCTGCAGCCATTCCAACCTCAATGGCCAGTACTTCCGCTCCATCCCACAGCAGCGGCAGGAGCTTAAGAAAGGAATCTTCTGGAAGACCTGGCGGGGCCGCTACTACCCGCTGCAGGCCACCACCATGTTGATCCAGCCCACGGCGGCAGAGGCAGCCTCCTAGCCTCCTGGTTGGGCCTGGTCCCAGGCCCACGAAGGACGGTGACTCTTGGCTCTGCCCGAGGATGTGGCCACTCCCTGCCCGGGCAGGGGCTCCGAGGAGGGGCCATCTGGAAGCTTGTGGACGGAGAAGACGACCATGGCTGGAGAAGCCCCCTTTCTGAGTGCAGGGGGGCTACATGCATTGCCTCCTGAGATCGAGGCTACAGGATATGCTCAGACTTTGGAAGCGTGGACCAAGGGGCATGGAGCTTCACTCCTTGCTGGCCGGGGAGCTGGGGACTCAGAGGGACTACTTGGGGCCGGCAAGGCTGGCCTCAGTGGCGGACTCAGTCACATTGACTGACTGGGGGACCAGGGCTCACGTGGGTCAAGAACGCCCTCCTGGTGCGGGTGCTGTTGTGTGTAGGTCCCCTGGGGACACAAGTAGGCACCAGTCGTGTCTGGGCGGAGCTCACAGAGTTCTTGGAATAAAAGCAACCTCAGAACACTTCGTTCTTTGTTTTCAGTTTGTTTTCTTTTTTTTTCTTTCCAATTTTTTTTTTTTTTTTTAGTTCACATGTCTAGTAACTTACCCTCAGTTTGTTTTAAAAAGTGAACAAAGTCCATGTAAACATGTTCCCAGGGCCAGGCACAGTGTCTTGTGCCTGTAATCCCAGCCCTTTGTGAGGCCGAGGTGGGCAGATTGCTTGAGGTCAGGAGTTCGAGACCAGCCTGGCCAACCTGGTGAAACCCTGTCTCTACAAAAAAATACAAAAATTACCCGGGTGTGATGGTGCACATCTGTACACGTCTGTAGTCCCAGCTACTCCGGAGGCTGATGCAGAAGAATCACTTGAGCCAAGGAGGCCAAGGCTGCAAGTAAGCCGAGATTGCGCCACTGCACTCCAGCCTAGGCAACAGAGCAAGAATCCATCTCAAAAAAAAAGAAATTGTTTTCATAGAGGTAGGGTCTCACTCTGTTGTCCAGGCTGGTCTCAAACACCGAGGCTCAAGGGATCTTCCTGCCTTGGCTTCCCAAAGTGCTGGGATTAAAGGTGTGAGCACCACTGCACCCAGCCCTAAAGGCTCTAATTCTACATCTGGGTTTTGTTTAAGAAAAAAATAAGATGAGGGCCGGACACAGTGGCTCACGCCTGTAATCCCAGTACTTTGGGAGGCTGAGGCGGGTGGATCACCTGAGGTCAGGAGTTCCAGACCCGCCTGACAAACATGGTAAAACCCCATCTCTACTAAAAATACAAAAATTAGACAGGTATAGTGGCGGGTGCCTGTAATCCCAGCTACTCAGGAGGCTGAGGCAGGAGAATCGTTTGAACTCAGGAGGCGGAGGTTGCAGTGAGCAGAGATCATGCCACTGCACTCCAGCCTGGGTGACAGAGCAAGGCTTGATCTCAAAAAAAAAAAAAAAAACCAATAGGGCCTTGGCTCACGCCTGTAATACTGACACTTCGGGAGGCCAACAAGGGCGATCACCTGAGGTCGGGAGTTGGAGACCAGCCTGGCCAATGTGGTGAAACCTCATTTCTACCAAAAATACAAAAATCAGCTGGGCCTACTAGTGGTGCGCACCTATAATCCCAGCTACTCGGGAGGCCGAGGCCGGAGAATAGCTTGAATCCAGGAGGTGGAGGTTGCAGTGAGCCGAGATGGCACCACTGCACTCCAGCCTAGGCAATAGAGTGAGACTCTGTCTAATAAACAAATAAATAAATATGAAATGAGCCGGGCGCGGTGGCTCAAGCTTGTAATCCCAGCACTTTGGGAGGCCGAGACGGGCGGATCACGAGGTCGGGAGATCGAGACCATCCTGGCTAACACGGTGAAACCCCGTCTCTACTAAAAAATACAAAAAACTAGCCGGGCGAGGTGGCGGGCGCCTGTAGTCCCAGCTACTCCGGAGGCTGAGGCAGGAGAATGGCGTGAACCCGGGAGGCGGAGCTTGCAGTGAGCTGAGATCCGGCCACAGCACTCCAGCCTGGGCGACAGAGCCAGACTCCGTCTCAAAAAAAAAAAAATAAATAAAAAATAAATAAATAAATAAATAAATAAATAAATATGAAATGAAATAAAAATAGTAATAATTGGATGCCCTATATCTAGGACATGTATTTGAGGAAAACAGCATCTATCCATTTCCTGAACCCCAGCTACTGTTAATCTTTTTTTTTTTTTTTTTTTTGAGATAGAGTCTCGCTCTGCCACCCAGACTGGAGTGCAGTACTGCGATCTTGGCTTACTGCAACCTCTACCTTCCGGGTTCAAGCGATTCTCCTGCCTCAGCCTCTCAAGTTGCTAGGATTACAGGCACCTGCCACTGTGTCCGGCTAATTTTTGTATTTTTAGTAGAGACGGGCTTGGCCAGGCCGGTCTCGAACTTCTGACCTCAGGTGGTCTGCCTGCCTTGGCCTCCCAAAGTGGTGGGATTACAGGCGCAAGCCACCGCGCCTGGCCTGTTGATCTATTTTTGCTCCAGTATCTCCCTCCAGATATTCCTTATAGATATCTCTTGGGGAGGAGGTGGCGGTTCTTGTGCTAGAAGAAAAAACTCTGATTTCCCGGTCTTCACCCTTCCTGGCAGGTGCTGAGGACACGGCGGTTTCCCTGGGGCTGTGGTTGGGTATAGGTGACAAACTTTTTAGAGGTAGGTCCTACAGCTGCCAGGCCAGGGAGGCTGGAGGCTGCCCTCTCCAGGTTCCTTATTTGCCTGTGTCCTGTTCTGAGCAGGCTGAGAGGATCTCCTCTGAGCCCACTGTCACTGGAGCTAGTGGTGAGACCAGCCTGCAGGAGAGGGGGTTCCTCTAGCTATACCCTCTTCATTTCCAGCCTCTGCCAACGATAGGCTCATCTCTTCAACATCATCCTTTTTCCAGCAGCCACCTTGACCCCAAAGCTTTTCCTGCCCCTCCAACCTGGGGAACAACAGAAAGGAAAAAACCACCAGCTGGGCGCGGTGGCTCAAGCCTGCATTCCCAGCACTTTGGGAGGCCGAGGTGGGTAGATCACAAGGTCAGGAGATCAAGACCATTCTGGCTGACACCGTGAAACCCCGTCTCTACTAAACATACAAAAAATTAGCCGGGCGTGGTGGCACGTGCCTGTAGTCCCAGCTATTCGGGAGGCTGAGGCAGGAGAATCGCTTGAACCTGAGAGACGGAGGTTGCAGTGAGCTGAGATCTCACCACTGCACGCCAGCCTGGGTGACAGAGCGAGACTCTGTCTCAAAAAGGAAAAAAAAAAAATCACCACGGCAGGAAACTAACAAGGGGCCAGGAAACCCAGATGTGAACCTGGACCCATTAAACTCCAGAGCTGCAGCTCTAAATCATATCCCTCTCCCGGGCCACAGGAGCTCACTGGCCCCAGTTCCTGCATTTGGAAAATGGGGATGGTTTTTTTTTTTTTTTTTTTTTTTTTTTTTTTTTTTTTTTTTTTTTTGAGACGGAGTCTCGCTGTGCTCCCAGGCTGGAGTGCAGTGGCGCGATCTCGGCTCACTGCAAGCTCCGCCCCCCGGGTTCACGCCATTCTCCCGCCTCAGCCTCCCAAGTAGCTGGGACTACAGGCGCCCGCTACCGCGCCCGGCTAGTTTTTTGTATTTTTAGTAGAGACGGGGTTTCACCATGTTAGCCAGGATAGTCTCGATCTCCTGACCTTGTGATCCACCCGCCTCGGCCTCCCAAAGTGCTGGGATTACAGGCTTGAGCCACCGCGCCCGGCCTGGGGATGGTTTTGACACTCCACCCCTCCACTCCACCACCCCTTCCTGGCCTCATGGTGTGGGGAGAGGATGGCACAGAATTAACAAGGCATTAATATTCAACACAGGCTGGGTCCAGTGGCTCGCGACTGTAATCCCAGCTCTTTGGGAAGCTGAGGCTGGAGGATCTTGGAGTTTGAGACCAGCCTAGGAAACACAGCAAGACCTCATCTCTATGATAAATTTTTAAAAAGGCCAGGCACAGTGGCTCATGTCTGTAATCCCAGCACTTTGGGAGGCCAAGGCGGGTGGATCATGAGGCCAGGAGTTCAAGACCAGCCTGGCCAAGATGGTGAAATCCCATCTCTACTAAAAATACAAAAAAATTAGCCAGGCATAGTGGTGGGTGCCTGTAATCCCAGCAACTCAAGAGGCTGAGGCAGAGAATTGCTTGAATTCGGGAGGCAGAGGGTGCAGTGAGCTGAGATTGTGCCACTGCAATCCAGCCTGGGCAACAGAGTAAGACCCTGCCTCAAAAAAAAAAAAAAAAAAAAAAAGAATCAAGAGAAATTTCAAAGGAGAGACAGAATAAGGCAATTGAGGGTGATACACGGAGGGAGGCACAGAGGAGATGAGGAGAGAGAAATCCATGACCTCTGGGTTTGATGGGAGGGAGGGAAGGATGGAGACACGACAGGGGGAATGGATATGGGGAAGGAGTCAAATTTGTGTTTGGAATTGAGAGGTGAAGCCGGCTGGGCTTCTGGGTCGGGTGGGGACTTGGAGAACTTTTCTGTCTTGCTAAAGGATTGTAAACGCACCAATCAGCACTCTGTGTCTAGCTAAAGGATTGTAAATGCACCAATCAGTGCTCTGTGTCTAGCTAAAGGTTTGTAAATGCAAGTATCAGCACTCTGTGTCTAGCTAATCGGGTAGGGGACTTGGGTAATTTTCTGTCTAGCTAAAGGATTGTAAATGCACCAATCAGCACTCTGTATCTAGCTAAAGGTTTGTAAACGCACCAATCAGCACTCTGTCAAATGGACCAATCAGCATTCTGTAAAATGGACCAATCAGCTCACTATAAAATGCACTAATCAGCAGGATGTGGGTGGGGCCAAATAAGTGAATAAAAGCAGGCCACCCAGGCCAGAAGCGGAAACCAACTTGGGTTCCCTTACACGCTGTGGCAGCTTTGTTTTTTCGCTCTTTGCAATAAATCTTGCTGCTGCTCACTCTTTGGGTCCGTGCCACCTTTATGAGCTGTAACACTCATTGCGAAGGTCTGCAGCTTCACTCCTGAAGTCAGCAAGACCATGAACCCACCAGAAGGAAGAAACTCCAAACATGTCTGAACATTGGAAGGAAAAAACTCCAGACACACCATATTTAAGAACTGTAACAATCACCGCGAGGGTCAGTGGCTTCATTCCTGAAGTCAGCGAGACCAAGAACCCACCAATTCTGGACACATTTTGCTGACCACAAAGGGACTACTGCCTATCGCCAAGCGGTGAGACTATAGCCTATTGTCAAGTGGTGAGTGCCATCGGACCCCTTTTGCTTGGTATTCTATTTTTCCTTAGAATTCGGAGGCTAAATACCGGGCACCTGGTGGCCAGTTAAAAGCGACTAATGTGTCTGCTGGACTAAAGACACAGGTGTCAGGCTTTCTGGGAAAGGGCTCTCTAATAAACCCCAACTTTTCGGAGTTGGGAGCACTGGTTTGCCTGGAACCAGCTTCCACTTTTCCTGTACTCCTGGGATGAGTCGAAGGTCAACAGAGAGGAAAGCCATTCAGCTCCAGGGTCCCGACAAGTTGGTTGACCCTGCGGCCATGAGTGGAACTCTCAAAGTCATGTCACCCAAGCGAGACTCGCCCATCTATCCTATCTATCCTGACCCTTGCCTCCTGGGTCCTAATGCCTGTCAGACAAACTTCCTCTTGCCTCTCTTCTCCGAGGCTAGTCTTTTTTTTTTTTTTTTTTTGAGACGGAGTCTCGCTCTGTCGCCCAGGCTGGAGTGCAGTGGCCAGATCTCAGGTCACTGCAAGCTCCGCCTCCCAGGTTCATGCCATTCTCCTGCCTCAGCCTCCTGAGTAGCTGGGACTACAGGCGCCTGCCACCTCGCCCGGCTAGTTTTTTGTGTTTTTTAGTAGAGATGGGGTTTCACCGGGTTAGCCAGGATGGTCTTGATCTCCTGACCTCGTGATCTGCCTGTCTCACCCTCCCAAAGTGCTGGGATCACAGGCTTGAGCCACTGCGCCTGGCCTCCCGAGGCTAGTCTTTTTTTTTTTTTTTTTTTTTGATACGGGGTCTCGCTCTGTCACCCAGGCTGGAGTGCAGTGGCCGGATCTCAGCTCACTGCAAGCTCCGCCTCCTGGGTTCACGCCATTCTCCGGCCTCAGCCTCCCGAGTAGCTGGGACTGCAGGCGCCCGCCACCTCGCCCGGCTAGTTTTTTGTATTTCTTAATAGAGATGGGGTTTCACTGTGTTAGCCAGGATGGTCTCGATCTCCTGACCTCGTGATCCGCCCGTCTCGGCCTCCCAAAGTGCTGGGATTACAGGCTTGAGCCACCGCACCCGGCCTCCCAAGGCTAGTCTTGCTTCTAGTGCTTTTCTAGTTTCTCCTATAAGAATGTCTCCGGTGCTTTTCTAGTTTCTCCTATAAGAATGATTTCCTGTATAAATTTCAGGACTCTGTTACCTTCTTTAGGCACCCGGGCTCACCAATCAGAAAGACGTAATTTTTGCCCAAAGCCCCGTCGTGGGGGGACTATCTGGAATTTTAGGATCCCTCCTCAGACAAGCAGGCCTAACAAAAGCTATTCCTGAAGCTAGGATATGGGGAGCCTCAGAAATTGTATCCTTCCTATTCGTATAAGTGAGGACAAAAGGTGTCACTCTTCCAACCCTGGAGATCCCTTCCCTCCCTCAGGGTATGATCCTCCACTTCATTTTTTGGGGCATAACCTCTTTATAGGACACGGGTAAGGTCCCAGTACTAAAAGGAGAATGCTTAGGACTCTAACAGGTTTTTGAGAATGCATCGGTAAGGGCCGCTAAATCCAATTTTTCTCAGTACTCTTTGTGGTCTAGGAGGACAGGCAACGGTGCAGGTTTTTGAGCGTGTGTCCGTAAGGGCCACTAAATCCGACCTTCCTCGGTCCTCCTGTGGTCTGGGAGGAAAACTAGTGTTTCTGCTGCTGCGTTGGTGAGCGCAATTATTCCCATCAGCAGGGTCCAGGGACTGTTGTGGGTTCTTGGGCAGTGGAAGAAAGAAAACAAACCAAAACCGTGGGCAGTTTTGTCTTTCGGATGGGAAACACTCAGTCTTCAACAGGCTCACCCTTGAAATGCATCCTAAGCCATTGGGACCAATTTGACCCGCAAACCCTGAAAAAGAGGCAGCTGATTTTTTTTTCTGCACTATTGACTGGGCCCAATATTCTCTCTCTGATGGGGAAAAATGGCCACCTAAGGGAAGTAAAAATTACAATACTATCCTGCAGGTTGACCTTTTCTGTAAGAGGGAAGGCAAATGGAGTGAAACGTTATGTCCAAGCTTTCTTTTCACTGAAGGAGAACACACAACTATGCAAAGCCTGCAATTTACATCCCAGAGGAGGACCTCTCAGCTTACCCCCAAATCCTAGCCTCCCTACAGCTCCCCTTTCTATTAATGATAAGCCTCCTCTAATCTCCCCTGCCCAGAAGGAAATAAGCAAAGAAATCTCCAAAGGACTACAAAACCCACCCGGGCTATCGGTTATGTCTCCTTCAAGCTGTAGGGGGAGGGAATTTGGCCCAACCCGGGGACACGTCCCCTTCTCCCTCTCTGATTTAAAGCAGATCAAGGCAGACCTGGGGAAGTTTTCAGATGATCCTGATAGGTACACAGATGTCCTACAGGGTCTAGGGAAAACCTTTGATCTCACTTAGAGAGATGTCATGCTATTGTTAGATCAAACCCTGGCCTTTAATGAAAAGAATGCAGCTTTAGCTGCAGCCCAAGAGTTTGGAGATACCAGGTATCTCTAGTCAAGTAAATGACAGAATGACAGCCGAAGAAAGGGACAAATTCCCTACTGGTCAGCAAGCTGTCCCCAGTATGGATCCTCACTGGGACCTCAACTCGGATCATGGGGACTGGAGTCGTAAACATCTGTGACCTGTGTTCTAGAAGGACTAAGGAGAATTAGGAAAAAGCCCATGAATTATTCAATGATGTCCACTGTAACTCAGGGAAAGGAAGAAAATCCTTCTGCCTTCCTTGAGCGGCTACGGGAGGCCTTAAGAAAATTTACTCCCCTGTCAGCCAGGTGCAGTGACTCACGCCTGTAATCCCAGCACTTTGGGAGGCCAAGGCGGGCGAATCACGAGGTCAGGAGATTGAGACCATCCTGGCTAACATGGTGAAACCCCGCCTCTATTAAAAATACAAAAAATTAGCCGGGAGTGGTGGTGGGCGCCTGTAATCCCAGCAACTCGGGAGGCTGAGGCAGGAGAATGGCGTGAACCCTGGATGCAGAGCTTGCAGTGAGCCGAGATTGTGCCATTGCACTCCAGCCTGGGTGACAGAGCAAGACACCATCTCAAAAAAAAAGAAAAGAAAAGAAAATAAGGCCGGGCGCGGTGGCTCAAGCCTGTAATCCCAGCACTTTGGGAGGCCGAGACGGGCGGATCATGAGATCGAGACCATCCTGGCTAACACGGTGAAACCCCGTCTCTACTAAAAAATACAAAAAAACTAGCCGGGCGCGGTGGCGGGCGCCTGTAGTCCCAACTACTCGGGAGGCTGAGGCAGGAGAATGGCGTGAACCCGGGAGGCGGAGCTTGCAGTGAGCTGAGATCCGGCCACTGCACTCCAGCCTGGGTGGCAGAGCGAGACTCCGTCTCAAAAAAAAAAAAAAAAAAAAAAAAAAAAAAAAGAAAATATACTCCCCTGTCACCTGAATCACTCGAGGGTCAATTGATCCTAAAAGATAAGTTTATTACCCAATCAGTCGCAGATATCAGGAGAAAGCTCCAAAAGTGAGCCCTGGGCCCTGAACAAAATTTGGAGGCATTATTAAACCTGACAACCTTGCTGTTCTATAATAGGGACCAAGAGGAACAGGCCCAAAAGGAAAAGCGAGGTCAGAGAAAGGCCACAGCCTTAGTCATGACCCTCAGACAAACAAACCTTGGTGGTTCAGAGAGGACAGAAAATGGAGCAGGCCAATCACCCGGTAGGGCTTGTTATCAGTGTGGTTTACAAGGACACTTTAAAAAAGGTTGTCCAATGAGAAACAAGCCGCCCCCTCGTCCATGTTCGCTATGCCAAGGCAATCACTGGAAGGTGCACTGCCCCAGAGGACAAAGGTTTTCTGGGACAAGCCCCCAACCAGATGATCCAACAACAGGACTGAGGGTGCCCGGGGCAAGTGCCAGCTCATGTCATCACCCTCACTGAGTCCCGGGTATGTATAATCATTGAGGGCCAGGAAATTGACTTCCTCCTGGACACTGGTGCAGCCTTCTCAGTGTGAATCTCCTGTCCTGGACAGCTGTCCTCAAGGTCTGTTACCGTCTGAGGAATCCTGGGACAGCCTGTAAACACGTATTGCTCCCACCTCCTCAGTTGTAATTGCGAGACTTTGCTCTTTTCACATGCCTTTCTTGTTATCCCTGAAAGTCCCACAACCTTATTAGGGAGGGATGTATTAGCTCCAGCTATTATCTACATGAATATGGGGAACAAGTTACCCATTTATTGTCCCCTACTTGAGGAGGGAATCAACCCTGAAGTCTGAGCATTGGAAGGACAATCTGGAAGGGCAAAAAATGCCCGCCCAGTCCAAATCAGGCTAAAAGATTAATTTTCCTTATCAAAGGCAATATCCCTTAAGGCCTTAAGCTCATAAAGGATTACAGGATATTGTTAAACATTTAAAAGCTCAAGGCTTAGAAAGGAAATGCAGCAGTCCCTGCAACACCCCAATTCTAGGAGTACAAAAACCAAACGGTCAGTACAGACTAGTGCAAGATCTTAGACTCATCAAGAAGGCAGTAATTAGGCCGGGCGCGGTGGCTCAAGCCTGTAATCCCAGCACTTTGGGAGGCCGAGACGGGCGGATCACGAGGTCAGGAGATCGAGACCATCCTGGCTAACACGGTGAAACCCCGTCTCTACTAAAAAAAAATACAAAAAACTAGCCGGGCGAGGTGGCGGGCGCCTGTGGTCCCAGCTACTCGGGAGGCTGAAGCAGGAGAATGGCGTAAGCCCGGGAGGCGGAGCTTGCAGTGAGCCGAGATCGCGCCACTGCACTCCAGCCTGGGCGACAGAGCGAGACTCCGTCTCAAAAAAAAAAAAAAAAAAAAAAAAAAAAAAAAAAGAAGGCAGTAATTCCTCTATATCCAGTTGTACCCAACCCATATACCCTGCTCTCTCAAATACCAGAGGAAGCAGAATGGTTCACTGCTCTGGACCTCAAGGATGCCTTCTCCTGTATTCCCCTGCACTCTGACTCCCAGTTTCTCTTTGCCTTTGAGGATCCCACAGACCACACATCCCAAATTACGTGGATGGTCTTGCCCCAAGGGTTTAGGGATAGCCCTCATCTGTTTGGTCAGGCACCAGCCTAAGATCTAGGCCACTTCTCAATTCCAGGTACTCTAGTCCTTCAGTATGTGGATGATTTACTTTTGGCTACCAGTTCAGAAGCCTCATGCTAGCAGGCTACTCTAGATCTCTTGAACTTTCTAGCTAATCAAGGGTACAAGGCGTCTAGGTCGAAAGTCCAGCTTTGCCAACAGCAGGTCAAATATGTAGGCCTAATCTTAGCCAGAGGAACCAGGGCCCTCAGCAAAGAACAAATACAGCCTATACTGGCTTATCCTCTCCCTAAGACATTAAAACAATTGCAGGGGTTCCTTGGAATCACCGGCTTTTGCCGACTGTGGATCCCTGGATATAGTGAGATAGCCAGGCCCCTCTATACTCTAATCAAGGAGACCCAGAGGGCAAATACTCATCTAGTAGAATGGGAACCAGGGGCAGAAAGAACCTTCAAAACCTTAAAGCAGGCCCTAGTACAAGCTCCAGCTTTAAGCCTTCCCACAGGACAAAACGTCACAGAGAGAGCAGGGATAGCTCTTGGAGTCCTTACTCACACTTGCAGGATAACCCCACAACCAGTGGCATACCTAAGTAAGAAAAACCTATGTAGTAGCAAATGGCTGGCCTCACTGTTTTTTTTTTTTTTTTGAGATGGAGTCTCGCTCTGCCGCCCAGGCTGGAGTGCAGTGGCCAGATCTCAGCTCACTGCAAGCTCCGCCTCCCGGGTTCACGCCATTCTCCTGCCTCAGCCTCCCGAGTAGCTGGGACTACAGGCGCCCGCCATCTCGCCCGGCTAGTTTTTTGTATTTTTAGTAGAGACGGGGTTTCACCGTGTTCGCCAGGATGGTCTTGATCTCCTGACCTCGTGATCCACCCGTCTCGGCCTCCCAAAGTGCTGGGATTACAGGCTTGAGCCACCGCGCCCGGCCTGGCCTCACTGTTTACAGATAGTTGCGGCGGTGACTGTCTTAGGGTCAGAGGCTATCAAAATAATACAAGGAAAGGATCTCACTGTCTGGACTACTCATGATGTAAATGATGTACTAGGTGCCAGAGAAAGTTTATGTATATCGGACAATCGCCTACTTAGATACTTAGGTGCTACTCCTTGAGGGACTGGTGCTTCAAATACGCATGTGTGTGGCCCTTAGCCCTGCCACTTTTCTCCCAGATGATGGGGAACCAATCGAGCATGACTGCCAACAAATTGTAGTCCAGAATTATGCTGCCCAACACGATCTCTTGGAAGTCCCCTTAGCTAATCCTGACCTTAACCTATATTCCGATGGAAGTTCATTTGTGGAGAATGGGATACGAAGGCCAGTTTATGCCATAGTTAGTGACGTAACCATACTTCAAAGTAAGCCTCTTCCCCCAGGGACCAGCATCCAGTTAGCAGAACTAGTGGCACTTAACTCGAGCCTTAGAACTGGGAAAGGGAAAAAGAATAAATGTGTTTACAGATAGCAAGTAAGCTTATCTAATCCTACATGCCCATGCTGCAATATGGAAAGAAATGGAGTTCCTAACCTCTGGGGGAACCCCTATTAAATACCACAAGGAAACCATGGAGTTATTACAGTGCAAAAACCCAAGGAGGTCTTACACTGCCAAAGCTATCAAAAAGGGGAAGGAGAGGGGAGAACAGCAGCATAAGCAGCTAGCAGAGGCAGGGAAAGACCAGCAGAAAGGAAAGAGAGAAAGAGACAGGAAGTTAGAGAAAGAGGAAGAAACAGAGACAAAAGAGACAGAGAGAGGAGGAGACAGAGACAAAGAAGAAGTCAAAGAGAAAAAGAGATAGAGGTAGTAAAGAAAAAATAGTGTACTCTATTCCTTTAAAAGCCAGGGTCAATTTAAAACCCATAATTGGGCCGGGTGTGGTGGCTCACGCTTGTAATCCCAGAACTTTGGGAGGCCGAGGCGGGCGGATCACGAGGTCAGGAGATCCAGACCATCCTGGCTAATACGGTGAAACCCTGTCTCTACTAAAAATACGAAAAATTAGCCGGGCCTGGTGGCAGGCACCTGTAGTCCCAGCTACTCGGGGGGCTGAGGCAGGAGAATGGCGTGAACCCGGGAGGCGGACCTTGCAGTGAGCCGAGATCGTGCCACTGCACTCTAGCCTGGGTGACAGAGCAAGACTCCGTCTCCAAAAAAAAAAAAACAAAACAAAACCCATAATTGATAATTGAAGGTCTTCTCTGTAACCCTATAACACTCCAATACTACTTTGTTGTTAGTGTAAACAAGGGCATAGCCAGAAACACTGAGACCACTGACAACCCATAGCCTTCCTATCAAAAATGCTTAACCCACCAGGTTTCCTAACAGGGGATGTAAATCTTAATTAATTACCATACAAAGGTTCGACCAGATCTAGGAGGAACTCCCTTCAGGACAGGATGATAGATGGTTCCTCCCAGGCAATTAAGGGAAAAAGACACAATGGGTATTCAGTAAGTGATAAGGAAACTCTGGTAGAAGCAGAGTTAGGAAAATTGCGTAATAATTGGTCTGCTCAAACCTGCCTGAGCGAGTTGTTTGCACTCAGCCAAATCTTAAAGTACTTACAGAATCAGGAAGGAGCCATCTATATCAATTGTAAGTTAATATGGACTGAACAGGTCTTACTAATAGCAAAGAATAATTGAAATTCCAAACTTACAAGGTTTTCAACAAAAGTAAACACGTTTTCAACAAAAGTGAACAGTGTAACATGTATTATCCTAATCTTCTAATCTTATGGAAATCAGACCCAATCTGTGTTCCTCAAAGCTCAAGTCCATCAGTGCAGGGCCATACAACTAATAGCCCTACGTATAGGGTTAGGAATGGCTACTGCTACAGGAACCAGAATAGCCAGTTTATCTACTTCATTATCCTAGTACCGCACACTCTCAAAGGATTTCTCAGCCAGTTTGTAAGAAATAACGAAATCTATCCTTACTCTACAATCCCAAATAGACTCTTTGGCAGCAGCAACTTTCCAAAACCGCCGAGGCCTGGACCTCCTCACTGCTGAGAAAGGAGGACTCTGCACCTTCTTAGGGAAAGAGTGTTGTTTTTACACTAACCAGTCAGGGATAGTACAAGATGCCACCCGGCGTTTATAGGAAAAGGCTTCTGAAATCAGACAACACCTTTCAAACTCTAATACCCACCTCTGGAGTTGGTCAACGTGGCTTCTCCCCTTTCTAGGTCCTGTGGCAGGCGTCTTGCCGTTACTTGACTTTGGGCCCTGTATTTTTAACCTTCTTGTCAAATTTGTTTCCTCAGAATCAAGGCCATCAAGCTACAGATGGTCTTACAAATGGAACCCCAAATGAGTTCAACCAACAACTTCTACTGAGGATCCCTGGACGGACCTGCTGGCCCTTTCACTGGCCTAAAGAGTTCCCCTCTGGAGGACACTACAACTGCCTGCAGGGCCCCTTCTTCCAGCAGAAAGTAGCTAGAGTGGTCATCGGCCAAATTCCCAACAGCAGTTGGGGTGTCCTGGTTAGAGGGGGGATTGAGAGGTGAAGCTGCCTGGGCTTCTGTGTCGGGTGGGGACTTGGAGAACTTTTCTGTCTAGCTAAAGGATTGTAAATGCACCAATTAGCACTCTGTCTAGCTAAAGGTTTGTAAATGCACCAATCAGCACTCTGTAAAATGGACCAATCAGCTCTCTGTAAAATGGACCAATGAGCAGGATGTGGGTGGGGCCTAATTAGGGAATAAAAGCAAGCCACCTGAACCAGCAGCAGCAACCGCCTGGGGTTGCTGCAATGTCTTTCCACAGTGTGGAGGCTTTGTTCTTTCACTCTTTGGGTCCACGCCACATTTATCAGCTGTAATGCTCATCACAAAGATCTGCAGTTTCACTCCTGAAGTCAGCGAGACCACAAACCCACCAGAAGGAAAAAACTCCAGACACGTCTGAACATCACAAGGAACAAACTCCAGACATGCCATCTTTAAGAACTATAACACTTGACTGGGCATGGTGGCTCACGCCTGTAATCCCAGCACTTTGGGAGGCCAAGGTGGGTGGATCACGAGGTCAGGAGATCGAGACCATGCTGGCTAACACAGTGAAACCCCATCTCTACTAAAAAATATGACAAATTAGCTAGGCATGGTGGCGGGCGCCTGTAGTTCCAGCTACCTGGGCAGGAGAATAGTGTGAACCCAGGAGGCGGAACTTGCAGTGAGCAGAGATTGTGCCACCACACGCCAGCCTGGGCGACAGAGCAAGACTCCATCTTAAAAACAAACAACAAACTGTAACACTCACCGTGAGGGTCCGTGGCTTCATTCTTGAAGTCAGCGATACCAAGAACCTACCAATTCTGGACACAGGATGTGTTATACAAAACTTACAGGAAGCTATTGTTTTGGACTGACTTCCTGCACCAGGCCCAACAAACTGAACCAAAATCGAGTCACTCATGCTAAAATCCTATGCGACCAAAATGAAACTAAGTTGTTTATCTGACCTTCTACAAAATCAGGAGAGAGAAAGAGATAGGATAGCCAAATCTCCCACCAGGTCAGTTTTAGCCAGCATGATAAGATGTCCTCTCTGCTTTAACCTTTACAAGAAAAGTAACTTTGGGCTGAGTGCGGTGGTGGCTCATTCCTGTAATCCCAGCACTTTGGGAGGCCAAGGCAGGAGGCTTGCTTGAGTTCAGGAGTTCAAATCCAGCCTGGGCAACATGGCAAGACCCTGTCTCTGGAAAAAAAAAAAAAAATGGGCATACTGGCACACACCTGTGATCCTAGCTCCTCAGGAGGCTGAGGTGGGAAGATTGCTTGATCCCATGAAGTTGAGGTTGCAGTGAGCTATGATTGCACCACTGCACTCCTGCCTGGGTGACAGAGCAAGACTCAGATTCCAAAAAAAAAGAGGAAAGTTTAAAATGACCAATCCACATTTTCTTTTCTTTTCTTCTTCTTCTTTTTTTTATTTTTAGTTTGAGTATTGCAATTCTTGCCCAGGCTGGAGTGCAATGGTGTGATCTTGGCTCACTGCAACCTCCGCCTCCCTGGTTCAAGCGATTCTCCTGCCTCAACCTCCTGAGTAGCTGGGATTACAGGCATCCGCCACCATGCCTGGCTAATGTTTTTGTATTTTTAGTAGAGACAGGCTTTCATATGTTGGTCAAGCTGGTCTCGAACTCCTGACCTCAGGTGATCCGCTTGCCTCGGCCTCCCAAAGTGATGAGATTACAGGCATGAGCCACCATGCCCGGCCTCCACGTTGTATTTTCTGTTTCTGCTTTCCTTGGCCCTTTTTCTGCCTGTAAAACCAACCTACCCGCTCAGCTCATGGGAAAACTATTTTCATTTTGTTAAATGAAGTGTTGCCCGATTGTAGAATTGCAAATAAAATCAATTAAGATCTTTTTTTTTTTTTTTTTTGAGACGGAGTCTCGCTCTGCCACCCAGGTGGTTGGAGTGCAGTGGCACAATCTCGGCTCACTGCAAGCTTCGCCTCCCGGGTTCACACCATTCTCCTGCCTTAGCCTCCCAAGTAGCTGGGACTACAGGCGCCCGCCACCACGCCAAACTAAGTTTTTGGATTTTCAGTAGAGATGGGAGAGATGAGGTTTCACCATGTTGGCCAGGCTGGTCTTAAACTCCTGACCTCAAGTGATCTGCCCGCCTCAGCCTCCCAACGTGCTGGGATTATAGGCGTGAGCCATGCCTAGCCGTAATGTTTTTTTGACAGATGCCCAATGAACACCCTGGGAATGAGATTCAAGAAGCCCTAATAGTGTCTGCTCTAATAACTCTAGTACATTGGCTCTAGGCTTATTCACCACTGAATAAATAAACATATTTATTCAGCACTGGGGAATTTACCGCAATGATGGGGATAGACAGAGTCCCTGACGTCATGAGGCTGATATGCTGTTGACAGAGGAAAAAAACCAGCAGATCAATGGTTCAGGAAAACAAGGCTTTTTTTTTTTTTTAATTTTTTGAGACAGGGTCTTGCTCTGTTGCCAAGCTGGAGTGCAGTGGATTGATCATGGCTCACTGCAGCCTCAACCTCCCAGGCTCGAATGATCCTCCCACCTTGGCCTCCCAAGTATCTGGGACCGTGCCATGAAGCACTGCACCTGGCTAATTTTTTTTGTCGTTGTTGTTCTTTTCTTTTTTTTCCTTTTTTTTTTTTTTTTTTTTCCTAGAGACTGGGTTTTGACACATTGCCCAGGTTGGTCTCTAGCTCCTGGCCTCAAGTGATCCTCCCACCTCATCCTCTTCAAGGGACATGTTTACAGGCATGAGCCCCCGCAGCCAGCCAAAACAAACAAACAGAAAGTAATGTATACTTTGTGTTAGTAATATTGCATTGTATATTGAAAATTTGCCACGAAAGTAGATTGTAGATACTCTCACTACACACACAGTTAATTATGGAAGGCAATGGATAGGTTAATTGCTTAACTGTCATAATTGGCTGGGCGTGGTGGCTCACACTTGTAATCCCAGCACTTTGGGAGGCCAAGGTGGGCGAATCACCTGAGGTCGGGAGTTCAAAATCAGCCTGACCAACATGGAGAAACCCCGTCTCTACTAAAAATACAAAAAAATTCGCCAGGCACGGTAGCGTATGCCTGTAATCCCGGCTAATTGGGAGGCTGAGGCATGAGAATCGCTTGAACCCAGGAGGCAGAGGCTGCGGTGAGCCGAGATCTCACCATTGCACTTCAGCCTGGGCAACAAAAGCAAAACTCCTTCTCAAAAAAACAAAAGAAAACAAAACAAAAACTGTCATAATTATTTCACTGGGTACATGTATATCAAAACAGCATGCTGTACGCCCTAAATACATAAAACAAAACAAACACATATTGTATTGTCAGGTAGTGATAAATTCTATCACTACCTGACAATACGGCAGTATGTGTTTTATTTTCTATATTACCTATATTTTACCTATGTGGTAAAATATTGGATAAAGAGGGGTAGGGGTAGGAGGTCCTGCTGGAGAGCATCGGTGCCCAATAAGGATTTGTAAGTATTTATTAAACAAAGAAAAGCAGAAAGTGGACGGTTGATTCACTCTTGGTGCAAGCCACCACGCTCGGCTAATTTTTGTATTTTTAGTAGAGACAGGGTTTCACCATATTTGTCAGGCTGGTCTCGAACTCTTGACTTAGTGATCCGCCCGCCTCGGCCTCCCAAAGTCCTGGGATTACAGGCGTGAGCCACCGCGTCCAGCTGATCTGGTTATTTTCAAAAGATTCCATGAGGTGGGTTTCTTCAGTTTACAGAGGAGAAAACTGAGGCATAGAAGGATAACCCAGTGAGTCCCAAAATAGAGATGGAAACTACAACCGACAAAGGGGACCCAGCGCTGAGGTCCCCGGAAATGATCATTTATGGGATTGGGGGGGCGAAGCCAGGGTAGCGCTCGCTGACCTATGACGTTATCGGGACGTTAAGCATCTTAGCATCACCTGGACGTACCCCCATTTCCCTTCCCGGACAGGTCCTCTGATAGTCGGCTAGGTTCTCAATCCAGCCTCTCATTGGTTAGTTGGTCTGTCATTCCACTTCATTCCTGCAGCCTTCCGCCCCGCCCTCTTAAGCTCGCTTCTAATAGGCTGTCGCGACCGTCACTTCAAAAAGGTCCGCATTCCTTCCGCCTTTCTCCAGGACACCGAGGGCGAGGAGGGTGGATACCAAGCGGCGCCCACCCTCAGAGCACTACTTCCATCTCTGATTGGCTCCGCTAGGTGCCAGTCGCTACCCCACCCGCCGCTGATAGGCCATTCAACGGCCGTTTTGCGCGGCGCCGGCTCCGCCCCCATCGGGTGTTTGTGGTGGGGCTGCGGAGTCGCCGATCCCGCCGGAAGCGCCAGGACAATGGGGACTCGGGACGACGAGTACGACTACCTATTCAAAGGTGCGGCCGGTGGGGCACAGACGGGCGAGGGCGTTGCGGCGAGGCGGCGGGCAGACGGGCCAAGGCCGCGCTTCAGGCCGCTGGGCCCAGTCCGGAGCCCGGGGCTTGGGGCCCGGCGGGTCAGGCAGCCGGGAAGGCCGGGGCCGACCGGGCTCCATCAGCTTCGAGCTAGGATTCGCGGCCATGCGGAGCCAGAGGCCCGGAGAGACCTGGGGGACCCAGGATGCGCTGGGGCGGGGCTGGGGCCTAGCGGGGGTGGGGCCCGGAGCGGTGGGAGAGGCCGTTAGGGCGGGGCCTCCGGAGGGGGTGGAGCCTTCCCAGGATTTGGCGGGCCGGGCTGGGCTGAAAGCGTGGTTCGGAATGGGGGCGGGGTTTTAGAGGCGGGGCTAAGGCTGATGGGCGTGACCAATAGGTGGGTTGGGCCTGGTAAGTGGGGGGCGGGGCTCCACGAGGCCAGTCTTGATTGGGTCAGCGTGTTTGGGGGTGGGGCCCGGGATAGGCGGGGCAGACAATGGGGGCTGGGCCGACATGAGGGCCTGGGAGTGAGGTGTGTGGTGGTGGGAGTCTTGGATTGGGGTGCAGATCTGGGATTGAGTGGAAAGGTACCCGTGCGTGCAGCAAGAATTCCATCTCTTCACTTGGCACTCTAAACAGCGCTAAGCCAGTACCTGCACTTTTCTGAGCACTTTATGCAAACGAACTAACTTAAATCCTCACTGCAGCCTTTTGAGGTTGATATTAAGCAGCCTCTCTTTTTACACATTGGGAAACTGAAGCCCAGAGTGACAAAGACACAGTTTATAAAGTGTTGGAGCCCGATTGAGCGCAGGCCACCTGTGGGCTTTACCACTTAGGAAGCGTGTCTTATGGGGCTTGTGGCCAGCATCTGGGACTTGGGGTTGTTAGACCACCTTCTTCCAACGTGCGCACTGATGGCCGGGGCCCCAGCCAGCCTGCTGGAGGGTCTTCCCCGCCCGAGAGACTGAGGGGGCTCTAGGAACATCAAATAAAGCCTAGTCAGATCAGGCAGCCATTGCCCGGTCTGCTGGAAGAAGCTGGAGTCCCTTGTTTCTCAGCTGAGCCTTCTATGCCCAGCTAGACTTTGGCCTAGTCGTCTGCCCTGGTTGCTGGGCTCCCTGGCTGACAATGGCATCCCTTGAAGGTTAACCCCCGGATCCAAGGTGCCTTCACCCTGCGGCCTGCTCTATAAGGGCCTGCGTCCCACATCAGCTGTTGGTATCCTCGCCTCGCTGAGCCGTTCCTCCGAGCGTGCTCTGTGACTTGCACCAGGCCTAGCTGGGCTTTGCGTCTGGTCTCATCCAGCGTCTTGTGGTTGTGGGGAATGGGCAGAGGTCTCCCCACCTGAGCTGGCCGTGAGGCGAAAGCCTTCGGTGGAGAGGGAGAGGAAGTGCCTCTGCAAGGGCCTGAAGTCGTCCTGCGGCACTGAGGGCTCTGGCAACTGCACACAGGTTGATAATATCACTGGTGGGTGAGGCTCTGTGGTTGGCAAGTGCCAGGCCCAAGGTCTCGCCCTCATGGCAGGAGGAAGCTTTGGAAGGGTTTTGGGGACTGGGATTCTAAGGGGCCATCTGGAGACAGGGGGACCAAACTTTGGGTTCTGCT
This sequence comes from Theropithecus gelada, assembly GCF_003255815.1. Taxonomy (NCBI): domain Eukaryota; kingdom Metazoa; phylum Chordata; class Mammalia; order Primates; family Cercopithecidae; genus Theropithecus; species Theropithecus gelada. The sequence continues at coordinate 8,305,957 of NC_037687.1, forward strand.
GGGCGGGTGCCATCTCCACTCAGCCCTTCCTGAGGCAGCTGCTCTCAGGTCCTGGCTGGGCACCCACCCAGATGTGGCACTGCCAGGGCAGGGAGTGTTGCTCCCCACGTGCCCTGTGCAGGTTTCTGTGGTTATCCCCTGCTTGTTATTTTCGCCCTTTTGCTGTTTTAAATGACCCCAGCTCCGAGTGTTTGCCCAAGTCATGGTTTTGCCCTTTGGGTTATTTCCTTGAAGTACATTCCCAGCAGAACAGTTACTGGGTCAGGAGCAACGGAGAGGCTGTGTGGTCCCGGGACCCGTCTGCAGAGACTGCCTCCTGGAAACACTGATCTAGCTCCTGCGGCAGCTGCCATTTGGCAGGCGGGGGGGGGGGGGGGGGGGGGGGGGGGGCCTGCCCTGCTGCCCTCCCCACACTGGCCTCCTTTTACTGAGTCTAAGCAGGTGCCCTGCTGACCTTCTCAAGCCAGTTGGTAGCAAAAATCTAACCCACAAGGTCAGCGTTTCCCAAACTGGTCATCTGCCGTCTCACCTTCACAGCTGTGCCTCATCAGAGGACCTCCTCTATTCTTTTTCAATATTTGTCTTTCTTTTTCTTTTTTTTTTTTTTTTTTTTTTTTTTTTTTTTTTTTTTTTTTGAGACGGAGTCTCACTGTGTCTCCCAGGCTGGAGTGCAGTGGCGCGATCTCGGCTCACTGCAAGCTCCGCCCCCCGGGTTCACGCCATTCTCCCGCCTCAGCCTCCCAAGTAGCTGGGACTACAGGCGCCCGCTACCGCGCCCGGCTAGTTTTTTGTATTTTTAGTAGAGACGGGGTTTCACCATGTTAGCCAGGATAGTCTCGATCTCCTGACCTCGTGATCCACCCGCCTCGGCCTCCCAAAGTGCTGGGATTACAGGCTTGAGCCACCGCGCCCGGCCTATTTGTCTTTCTTTTTCTGTTTCCTTTCTTTCTTTTTTTTTTTGAGACAGAATTTCACTCTAGTCACCCAGGCTGGAGTGCAGTGGTGCAATCTTGGCTCACTGCCACCTCCGCCTCCCGGGTTCAAACGATTCTCCTGCCTCAGCCTCCCGAGTAGCTGGGATTACAGGCACCCACCACCATGCCTGGCTAATTTTTGTATTCTTAGTAGAGACAGGGTTTCACCATGTTGGCCAGGCTGGTCTCGAACTCCTGACCTCAGGTGATCCACCTGTCTTGGCCTCCCAAAGTGCTGGGATTATAGGCATGAGCCACCACACCTGACCTCTGCCTTTTTTTTTTTTTTTTTTTTTGGTGGCCACATCACTCACTGGCTCCCTTGACCTCAGCGGCCGAGGCCAGCAGATCCCCCGGGTGATGCCCTGTGTGCTGTTTGTTTTCCTCTGTGAATGTTCTTTCCTTCCCCCAAGAACGACACTGTTGATTTGTACCTAATTATAGAGCCTCACATTTATCCTCCTGACATTTTCTCCTTTAGCCATAGGCCATTTTCATAGCCTGCCACTAATTGCCGCAGGACCCCTGATTTCTTTTCTGATGGACTCGGGGCTGTGGGGTCCACCATGGGTGTAGCTGTGTCCCCAAGGGCCACTGAGGCCCTCTCTGAGCCCTTCCCCTACCCTAGAGGCCCTGGAGGACATGGGTCGTGGGGGAAACGGGCCGCAGCTTCCCCAGGCCCTGTCCTCTGGGTCTTGTCCGCCCCTCCCCTGCCCAAGGACAAGGTGGCTCCTGTCCCCAGGGAATGGGCTTGCCTGGTGCTTCCCTTTCTCTGCTGAGGCTCCAGAGGTAGCTCCCAGCCCTCAAGCCTAGGCAGACCCCCACAGTGGGCCTGCTGTTCCGGTTGCTGTTTGGGGACCCAAGCATACCATTTTCCCCGTTTAGAATAGGGGCCCCTCCAGTGCCGTAGCTCTGGACACCTCCCCAGAGAAGAGCTGAGACAAGAGTGGCCCCCAGTGCCGGTCCCTGGGGCCTCGGATGCTTAGGACTGGCTTTCAGGGGAGGAGTGGGGTGCTGCTTGGCTCCAGCAGGCTCTGCCTGGAATTGGGGCCCATTCCCCTGAAGGGCCTCTCCATCTGCCTGAGCACTAGGGTCTGGGCCCCCAGGGCCACCACACTGTTACGGGGCAGGCCAGGGCACCCAGCACTTCTCAGAGGTGCCAGCTCTTTGTTTTTGCCAACTGGGCTTGCCTGTTCTGTCAGCCAAGTGGCGTGTCTGGAGTAGGGGGGTCGCTTCCCAGCCAGGGAAGCGACCAACTTCTGTGGAAATGCTGGGAGCTGTGTCCTCAAGGGCTCTTTATTTCTCCAAGACAACAGATTGCTTGTGTCCTAGACAATGACATGTTCATTCCCAGCCTGCATCCTGGACCAGCCCCGCTGCTGCCCCACTGGCCACCTCTGCATCGGGCACCCAGTGCCAGGGACTGGCTGGGCAGCTCAGCCTCTCTGCCATTCACCTGTTTTGTCGTCCAGGCTGGAATGCAGTGGCTTAGTCTCAGCTCACTGCAACCTCCGCCTCCCTGGCTCAAACGATTCTCCTGCCTCAGCCTCCCGAGTGGCTGAGACTACAGGTGCCCGCCACCATGCTGGGCTGATTTTTGTATTTTTAGTAGAGACGGGGTTTCGCCATGTTGGTCAGGCTGGTCTCGAACTCCTGAGCTCAAGTGATCCACCTGCCTCGGCCTCCCAAAGTGCTGGGATTACAGGCGTGAGCCACTGTACCTGGCCTGCCATTTACCTGTTCAGTGGCCGTTTGGCCTTTGCTCTGACTTGGTCACTCCAGATTGAGTGTTCCCAGCTGTTCAGGGAGAATGATAATATTTACATCTGTCCCTGGGGCAGCCCTGAGAATGTGATCAGCTGAGGCATGCAAAGCACTGGGGACCCAGCCTGGCCAAGGTGCTTGAGTGTTGGCAGCCCGGGGCAAAACTGATGGGACCAGGTGCCGTGGCTCACGCCTGGAATCCCAGCACTTTGGGAGGCCGAGGTGGGCAGATCACTTGAGGTCAGTAGTTCAAGACCAGCCTGGCCAACATGGCAAAACCCCATCTCTACTAAAAATACAAAAATTAGCCGGGCATGGTGGTGCACGCCTGTAATCCCAACTACTCAGGAGGCTGAGGCAAGAGAATCACTTGAACCCGGGAGGCAGAGATTACAGTGAGCTGAGATCGCGTCAGTGCACTGCAGCCTGGGTAAGGGAGATTCCGTCTCAAAAAAACAACAAACAAACAAACAAACAAACACACAAAAAACTGATGAGGCTGAGGAGCCCCCAAGGCGGTACAGCTGGGGCAAGGCTGGGAAGGAAGTGAGAGTGTCAGGGGAATACCCAGGCAGGGCCCGAGTTTCCTATCTTGTTTCCTGAGGACGTGAGAACTGAGCAGACCTCCCTGGCCTTGATTAGGTTTCTGTAGCTGCCGTGGAAAGGAGGTTAAGATTGGTGGTGTGGATGGGGGTCCTCACAGTGAGTCCAGCCTGGTCCCCGGTGGCCTGGGAGCCCATTCTCATCCCTACTGGTTTGGTCCGGAGGCCTTGGGCCACATACCCACATTCACTCCACCTCTTGCCATCTTTCTATTTTTTTTTTTTTTTGAGATGGAGTCTCGCTGTTGTTGCCCAGGTTGGAGTGCAGTGGCACGATCTTGGCTCACTGCAACCTCCGCCTCCCGGGTTCAAATGATTCTCCTGCCTCAGCCTCCCAAGTAGCTGGGACTAGAGATGCTCACCACCACACCCGGCTAATTTTTGTATTTTTCGTAGAGACAGAGTTTTACTATGTTAGTCAGGTTGGTCTTGAACTCCTGACCTCAAATGATCCGCCTGCCTCGGCCTCCCCAAGTGCTGTGATTACAGGTGTGAGCCACTGTACCCGGCCATCTTTCCATCTTTCTCTGAAGTCCACTTGGTAGCCCTGTGCTGGGCACCCATGGAGATGTGAGAGAATGCTGGCCCTGTTGTCTTAGGTCTTGCAGGCCAGTCCAAGCAGCAGTCTTTGGGGAGAAGAGAGGTCTGAACCAAGGGGTCTTGAAGGATGAGTAGGAGTTTGCCGGCTGCCCCAGGTGGACAGGCTGCCCCACGTGGTAGGAGCTGGGGTGCCCAGAGCCTCAATGCCCACCCCATAAGGCAGAATCATGACTCCCGAGCCACGTGTTGGGGTTTGGGGTGGGACAGCGAGTGTGGCAGTAAGTTGGGAAGGAAGAGCTTGGACTGTGGATGCGGAAGACCTGGGTTCAAATCCTGCCTGGCTCACTTCCCAGGCGGTGGCTCCAGACAAGACCCTTGGGGGACACCGTTGGGAGGTGGGGGCGAGCCCACAAACATGCATGGCTTCAGGATCCTGCTCTGCCCCACACCCCGTTCCCCATCCGAGCCTCAGTTTCCTCATCTGTAAAAGTGGGCTACATGAGGCTTCTGTGAAGTAATGCACACCGAGAGCTTTGTTAGCACAGGCTCATCAAATATTCTTCGTGTTCTTTTTATTCTTGCCTTCCAAGCAGCCAACCAGAGAGGGTACCAGGTGGGATTGTAGGGGGCGGCCTGATCCTGCCCTCCTCACCTGTGGCCCAAGGGTGGTGACCTGGCATCCTCGAGGTATGCGGCAGGGGGTGGGCCCAGGAGGTTCAGCCAGCCTCTTTGGCGTTTTGTTTGTTCATTTGATAGACATTTCCTTTTTCTTTTTTTTTCTTTATTTTTTTGTTTGAGACGGAGTCTTTGCTCTTTTGCCCAGGCTGGAGTGCAGTGGCGCTATCTCACCTCACTGCAAGCTCCGCCTCCCGGGTTCACGCCATTCTCCTGCCTCAGCCTCCCGAGTAGCTGGGACTACAGGCGCCCGCCACCACGGCCGGCTAATTTTTTGTATTTTTCAGTAGAGACGGAGTTTCACCGTATTAGCCAGGATGGTCTCAAGCTCCTGACCTCGTGATCCCCCCGCCTCGGCCTCCCAAAGTGCTGGGATGACGGGCGTGAGCCACCGCACCCGGCCGTTTGACAGACATTTTCTTGGGTGTTTATTGTGTGCCAGGCACTGTGCCAGGACCTGATTCCTGCCCTTGGGGCAGACTGGCAAAAAATAAATGCCACCTGACAGGTGGGAGAGTGGCAAGAGTGATGGAGGAAGAGCTGGGCCAGGGAAAAGGGTAACTCAGAGAGTAGGGTTTTACTAGCATAGCAGGGAGGGCCTTCTTGGCCAAGTGGCATTTAAGGGGTCACACGAAGGAGATAAGGGAGGGAGCCAGGTTGGTGCCTGGAGAAGAGCGTTTCTGGCAGAAAGAGCAGCCTGTGCAAAGGCCCCGAGGCAGGATCGCACCTGGCGTGTTGGGGAAACAGCATGGAGGCCTGTGTGGCTGGAGCAGAGTGAACCAGGGGGCGAGAGGGAAGAGGGGAGGGCCCTGTGGGCAGTGGGGAGGACTGGGGCTTTTCCCCTGCGGGAGGTGGGAGCCACGGAGGGTTGTTTGCAGAGGGAGAGAGGTGCCCCGGCTCAGCACTCACGGGTGCCCTCTGGTGGCTGCTGCAGGAGGCCAGCCTTTTGGTTGGTGATGAGGGTGAACACAGGGACCCCACAGACAATACCTTCCAGGGTCTGAGAGTCTGGAATGGAATCGCCCAGGGAGACATGGTGGGATGCACCCCTCATCCTCCCTTCTCTTGGATCTGTTTCGAATGTGCTGAAGGATTGACTCTGAGATGCGAGAGCAAGGAAGGAGTCGAGAATGACTCCAGGTTTTGGCATGAGTGCCTAGTAGGACCAAGCCCCAGTTAACCAAGATAAGGAGGGTAGGTAAGGGGTGGGTGAGCAGGCTTAGGGAGTGAGTGGGAGCTCGGCTCTGCTCTACTGGGTGTGAGGGGACTGGGGCCCCAGAGGAGACAGGAAGGAGACAATGGGCACGCCAGTCTGGGCTTCTAGGGAGAGAGGTAATATAGGAGTTACCAGCCCATGGCGGGTGTTTACAGCCATGAGCCTGGATGGGGTCACCTGGGGACTGGGTGAGGATAGAGATGCCTGTCCTGAGGCTCCCTGAGGTTCGAAAATGGAGTGGGAGACTGAGTGGGAGTGACTGTGAGGAGGGGAGTCGGGGTGTGGAGCCCCTGAAGGCAGGGAAGGAGGGAGAGCTTGCTGAGTGCCTGCTGCATGGGCCCGGGGGTGTGGGGGTGGCTGAGGCGGACTCTGACTGTGGGGACAAAAGCATGCTTGGTTTGAGTTCTAGGACTGGGGGACAGGAGGTGGAATGAGTGAGGTGGAATGATAACTTCCAGCGGGTTTGGAGTCCGGAGACGAGAGAATCGGGCAGTGCCCGGGGCAGGCAGTGGGGTCAGGAGAGAATGTTTTCTAGGGAGAGAATTCCAAGCGTGTAGGTACAGCCCCACAGTGTGGCCAGGGGAAGGGCAGAGGAGGGCTGCCTGGTGAGCTCCAGGGCCTGCTCCCTCAATGTGGCAGGGGTTCCGGGCGGGGCCGGTGGACCTCTGTGTCAGCCAGGACTCAGCCTGGCTGCCTGCACCTCCCCGAGCTCAGGAGGAGCAGCCATGCCCATCTCTGCCCGGACAGGGAAGTCTCATCCTCAGTGGATGCCCCCCAACTGCTTGGGATCAGGGGTGACCAAGCCACTGAGCCAACCCACCCTCAGGTGCCAGGGCCCAAGGCCCACGTTTGGGGGTCCCCGGGGCTTCTGGCTGGGGCGTCTGGTTGGCTGTATTCAAGTGCACGCACACACACCGATCTCCCCCGCATGGAATGTTCCGGTCTGGGGACAGACCACCCAGGCCCCACCCCAGAGCCTGGGGCGGCTGGGCCCGTAGGGACAGTGCTTCCGTGGCTGGGACAGGAAACGCTTTACAGGGCGGCTCACCCCTGGCCTGACCAGCCGGCACCTGCTCTGCTCAGGGACGCGTTCCTCATGCCCCTTGGCCAGCATGAGACAGGCCTGCTGCACACCCCGTGTCGACTGGGATCAGGCCCCCCGTCCCTGGGTGGTGTTGCCCACAAACCCTCATCTCCCTCCTGTCCATGCTGCACTGACTCCTTTCTGGGCCAGGGTTTGCATCTCGCCAAGCTGCTCTGCTGCGCACCCACCTCCTGGGACAATGCATACCTGTGATGGAGCCTTGTGAAGAGCTGTGCACACGCGTGAACTGCCACGCGGACTGCCCCTTGAATGAGGACTTGGCCTTGGCTGGAGCTCCCTGCAGCTCAGCAGGGGACCTGACCCTGGGGACGGGGGTGGTGGGAGGTGGCTGCAGGCTCTTTCCTCCAGGCTGCGTCCTCAGGTCATATTCCTGTTCCCCACTCAGCCCTCTGTACCGAAGCTGGATGTGGGTTTGCTGCACCAGGAGAGGTGGGAGTTGAGGTGGGGGTAGCTCCTCATGTCCTGTCACTTACATACCTGGAGCAGTGACCCTTCCCATGCCCTGACCAGAAACCACAACAACCGTGACAGCTGCCCACTCATGTCCCTTCCTGTGCAATGCCTGCTCTTTTTGTGGAGGGAGACAGAATCTCTGTTGCCCAGGCTGGAGTGCACTGATGCGATCTCGGCTCACTGCAACCTCCACCTCCAGGGCTAAAGCCAGTCTCCTGCCTCAGCCTCCTGAGTTACTGGGGCTACAGTAGCCACCACGACCGGCTAATTTTCTTTTTTTTGAGATGGAGTCTCGCTCTGTCACTCAGGCTGGAGTGCAGTGGCATGATCTTGGCTCACTGCAAGCTCCGCCTCCTGGGTTCACCCCATTCTCCTGCCTCAGCCTCCCAAGTAGCTGGGACTACAGGCGCCTGCTACTATGCCCAGCTAATTTTATTGTATTTTTAGTAGAGATGAGGTTTCACCATGTTAGCCAGGATGGTTTCGATCTCCTGACCTCGTGATCCGCCCGCCTCGGCCTTTCAAAGTGCTGGGATTACAGGCGTGAGCCACTGTGCCCGGCTAATTTTTGTATTTTTTATAGAGGTGGATTTCACCATGTTGGCCAGGCTGGTCTTGAACTCCTGACCTCAAGTGGTCCACCCACCTCGGCCTCTCAAAGCACTGGGATTACAGGCGGAGCCACCATGCCTGGCCATGCCTGCTCTTACTTCCTCCTCCTGTGACTGCCTCCCTGTTCACACATTTGGAAAAAGTCCAGAGATGAAGTGATTTGCCCAAGGTCACCCCGCTCAGGAGCCCTCTCAAGCTGTGTCTGGCTGCCCAGCCACCAGGCTGCAGGTGGAGACTCAGGGTTGGTGGATCTCGAGCTGCTCTGCCTACCTGGCTGCCTAGGTCCCCATGCCCCAGCTGGGAAAGCCCTGCTCTGAGGACCAGAGACAGGCGGGCGTTGTGCTATCCGCAGTGGCTGTTTCTGGAAGGCAGGAGCCGCCCTTCACTTCGGCACCACTTAGCACGGTGCCTGCAGGCTCCGGGCTCCAGGCATCTCCGACTCCTCCACACCGTTGGCAGCTGCGGTGGTGCAGCACCCAGGGAACCAGCAGGAAGGTTGTGGGGGCGGTCGTGGGTGGAGCATGGGGACTCACAGAACCTCGCCTCCCCGCCCAGTGGTGCTCATCGGGGACTCGGGCGTGGGCAAGAGCAACCTGCTGTCGCGCTTCACCCGCAACGAGTTCAACCTGGAGAGCAAGAGCACCATCGGCGTGGAGTTCGCCACCCGCAGCATCCAGGTGGACGGCAAGACCATCAAGGCGCAGATCTGGGACACCGCCGGCCAGGAGCGCTACCGCGCCATCACCTCCGCGTGCGTGTCGGCAGCCTGGGCAGGGACGCTGAGATTCGGGGGCGTGGGCATGCGGCGCGTGGGCTTGGAAGGATGTGTGGGAGTTGGGCAGGAGAAGGGGAGAGTGTGCTCCCAAGAGCAGGGAGTGAGGCTGGAAGAACACCTTAGCCGTGCGCCGTGGGGCCCTCAGGCAGACGAGCGTCCAACCTTGGCCACGCCAGGGTATCTCTGGGTTCTCTGGGTACCAAGTGCAATGAGGACCTGGCTTGGGCCACTCCGCCTTGCCGCTGCCCCTGCCCAGCCAGCTTCCCAGCCTTCCTCCTCCCTCAGCTCCCCTCCTCACTGGGGCCCACACCCCTCCTATCCTCCCACCCAGGCCTGGCCCTCCTTCCCTGCAAAGGCTTCCCAGCCATCAGGACCCACTCAGCTGCCTTTTTCTGGACCCCTCCCAAGCCCCCCAGTCATTCCTACCACCATCGTGTTTAGATCCTCTGGGCTCCCTCCCATCCCCTTCATCCCTCAGGTGCATTTGGTCTGTCACAGGGTTTTTTTTTTTTTTTTTTTTTTGAGATGGAGTTTCGCTTTTGTCACCCAGGCTGGAGTGCAATGGTGCGATCTCAGCTCACTGCAACCTCCGCCTCCTGGGTTCAAGCGATTCTCCTGCCTCAGCCTCCCGAGTAGCTGGGATTATAGGCACATGCCACCGCACCAGGCTAATTTTGTATTTTTAGTAGAGACAGGGTTTCTCCATATTGGTCAGGCTGGTCTCAAACTCCTGACCTCAGATGATCTACCCCTTGGCCTCCCAAAGTGCTGGGATTACAGGTGTGAGCCACCATACCTGGCTGTCGCCACCTCTTTTTTGGAGACAGACAGGGTCTTGCTGTGTCACCCAGGCTGGAGTGCAGTGCCACAGTTGCAGCTCACTGCCCCTCGACCTCCCAGGCTCAAGTGATTCTCCTGCCTCAGCCTCCTGAGTAGCTGGGGCTACAGGTGTGTGCCACCATGCCTGGCTTATTTTATTTTATTTTATTTTATTTATTTATTTATTTATTTATTTATTTATTTATTTATTTATTTTGAGATAGAGTCTCACTCTGTCACCCAGGCTGGAGTGCAGTGTCACAATCTCAGCCCACAGCAACCTCCGCCCCGCCCCAGGTTCAAGTGATTCTCCTGCCTCAGCCCCCCAAGTAGCTGGGATTACAGGTGCCTGCCACCACATCTGGCTAATTTTTGTATTTTTAGTAGAGACGGGGTTTCACCATCTTGGCCAGGCTGGTCTTGAACTCCTGACCTCTTGAGCCACCGCGCCCGGCCTATTTATTTATTTTTAAAGACAAAGTCTTGCTCTGTTGCCCAGGTTGGCCTGCAGTGGTGTGATCATAGCTCACTGCAGCCTTGAACTCCTCCTGGGTTCAAGCGATCCTCCCACCTCAGCCACCTCAGCCTCCCAAAGTGCTGAGAGTGGATGTCTGTCTCCTCAGTGGGCTTAGGGCACATGCTACCACACCCAGCTAATTTTTGTATTTTTCTAGTAGAGACAGGGTTTCGCCATGTTGCCCAGGCTGGTCTGAAACTCCCAGCCTCAAGTGATCCACCCACCTCAGCCTCCCAAAGTGCTGGGATTATAGGCGTGAGCCACCACGCCCAGCCCCTTCCCTTTTTTTGATGACCTCATGGTATCTTCTATCTCCAGCCCCCAAACTCCCTCCTCAGGCCCCCACATTTCAGAGCTGGATCCAGGGAGCAGCGCTGGGGCCTCCAGATACACACCCTTCCCTTGAGGCCACAATGGCTGCCCCTTGGCTCGGCCCTGGGCGACCCACCCTGGGCGTGACATGTGCTGTTATCCTGTGAGGCCACCACTGCCCACAGTCGTCCTCCAGAGAGGCTCATGGGCCCCTGATCCCGCAGGTACTACCGAGGCGCAGTGGGCGCCCTGCTGGTGTATGACATCGCCAAGCACCTGACCTATGAGAATGTGGAGCGCTGGCTGAAGGAGCTTCGGGACCACGCAGACAGCAACATTGTCATCATGCTGGTGGGCAACAAGAGTGACCTGCGCCATCTGCGGGCCGTGCCCACTGACGAGGCCCGCGCCTTCGCAGGTGAGCAGATGGAGACACGGGCTCCAGAGAGGTGTCTGGAAGGCACAGTGTTGGAGCCCCGGCCACAGCCCTGGCCTGCCTTCCCTGAGGAGTGGCCCTGGGATGGGCCAGGTGGGTGGCCGGGGTCCCTGAGAGCATGTGGGAGCCTGTCACCCCACCACCCCACTCACCTAGGCAGTATTCTTTGTTCCAGAAAAGAACAACTTGTCCTTCATCGAGACCTCAGCCTTGGATTCCACCAACGTAGAGGAAGCATTCAAGAACATCCTCACAGGTGGCTGGGGGCCGGCTGGGTGTGGGGAGGGTACCAGCCAGGCAGGGTGGAACACGGCCTCTGAACCTTCACTTGTTTTGTTCGTTTTTTGATTTTTTTTCTTTCTTTCTTTTTTTTTTTTTTTTTTCTGACGGGGCGGGGTGGAGTCTTGCTCTTTTGCCCAGGCTGGAGTGCAGTGGCTCAATCTCAGCTTACTGCAACCTCCGCCTCCCAGGTTCAAACGATTCTCCTGCCTCAGCCTCCCGAGTAGCAGGGATTACAGGTGCATGCCACAGGCTTGGCTCATTTTTGTAATTTTCAGTACAGATGGGATTTCACCATGGTGGCCAGGCTGGTGGTCTCCAACTCCTGGGCTCAAGTGATACACCTGCCTCAGCCTCCCAGAGTGCTGGGATTACAGGCGTGAGCCAATGCACGTGGCCTGTTTGTTTGACTTTTTTTCTACTAGTGCGCCTAACCTTTGCTTGTTAACCAGTGCGCCAGCAAGGGCTAGACCAGGTCTAGCCCTTGCTGGCACTGGGACACAGAGACCTCCTGGCCCCAGTTCCTGGGGACGGGCCCTGCCTTAACTGTTGGCGCTGCGGGGAGGCGGGTAGCCTCAGGCACCTGGAGCCTTTTGGCTTCTGGGCGTTTACCTCTGAGGGAGGAGGGCCCTACTGATCTTAGGGAGCCAGTGGCCTGGGCTGGCTGTGACCAGATGTGGGTCCTGCCCTGACTGGGTGTGCAGCCCCTGTCCTTGTTACCTGATGTGATGGGGGCCCCCGTGGGGGTCTGAAGAGGGGTTCTGGAGTCCTGCAGGGAGGGGTCCCCCTCGGCAGGCAGGGCACATGCTGGCTCACCCCACGTCCCCCTGTATCCCCTTCGTAGAGATCTACCGCATCGTGTCTCAGAAACAGATTGCAGACCGCGCTGCCCACGACGAGTCCCCGGGGAACAACGTGGTGGACATCAGCGTGCCGCCCACCACGGACGGACAGAAGCCCAACAAGCTGCAGTGCTGCCAGAACCTGTGACCCCCGCGCCTCCGCCCAGCGTGCGTGCACGTCCTCCGCCCGCCCCCGCCACGGTGTCCTCCGGCCCCTCCCTGCTGTCCCTCTGTGGCCGGCTCGCTCCAGCCCTCCCAGTGAGCTCTGCACGGCCCGGGGCCCAGGAAGGACAAGAGCCAGTGCTACCCCCGTCCTGCCCGGGGAAAAGCTAGAAGCCCCGGTTTGCTGCACCCATGAAACTCGGGTCCCCGCCGACATCTTGGCGGGGTTGCGGGGGGGACGGCAGGATGGACCGGGCTGGCCAGAGGTGAGGAGGACGGGCGGACGGCGCCGCCTTCTCCCCTTTTCCTCGGCTGACTCCAGGGAGCCATTGCCTCCCTCCCTCTGTGGCTGGGTGGCCCAACCAGCCCGTCGTCCCCACCCAGAACCCTGCTCTGGGCCAAAGCCCGAAGAACCAGGCAGTGGGGACCGGGGCAGGCGGACCCCCCGGGCTCTTAGCGCCCACCCGCTCCTCAGCGCACAGCAGCTCGCACAGGCCTCTCACCTCTGCCTGTTGATCGATGCAGGGAGAAGCCCGTCCCCACCTCCCCTGTCCCCTCTCCTCTCCCCACTCCCCTCTCCTGCACGCAGCGCGCCCTCCCTCTCGGCCCTCCCTGTCCCCCTCCTCTGTCTCGTCTCCCCATCTGGTCTGGAACCTGTTTGCAAGTGAAGCAATATTTCCGTGTTTTGTATATACAACCGCTCTTGTAGCCTTTGGTTTTTGTTAATGTAGAGAAACACAGATTCTTTATACACTTTGTAAGATTTACGCCAAACCCCAGCTCTCGATCTCTTCTTCTCCCTGTGGCCCCTGCACTGTTGCCCCGTTCCCGTCACCCTGCCCATCACTGAAATGTATAATCTGACTTCCTGTACAGAAACCTGCCGCTGCGCCTCTGTCGTCTTTCTTTCCGCCAGGCGCCAGCTCCTGGGCCGAAGCCTCTCTCGCTGCACGTTCCCCAATGCAGGCCGGACCCCCCAATCTCCCCGGCGCACCCCACACGGAGCGAGAGGACCCCAGCACCTGCCAAGGGCAGCGTGGAAGCCCCATGGGCCCAGCGCGGTTGGGTGGGCCCTCGCCAAGCTGCCCCTGTGCCAGGGAAGGAGGGAAGGCTGCCGCTTGTTTTTGACCTTAAACTCCCATGTCCCAGGACCCCAGGCCTGCGGGCGCCCCCTGGTGGGGACAGGAGCCAAGGCAGTGGCCAGGATTCATCACTGTCTCCTGCCAGGGCCGCCCCTTCCCTGGGGTCCTGACGAGGGTGACTTGCCCAGTGGACGTTGGTGATGCCAGCTGTCTCCACCCTAGACTGACACTGGAGGAGGGCCCAGTGGGGAAATGCCAGGGGCAGCAAAGTGTGTGGCACGGAGTTCCTCTTCCCAGGATCCAGCGTCTCCCTCCGCCTCACCCCGCAGTGAACTTGGGACCAGGGTGAGCTGCCAGCAGCTGTCCAAAAGCTCCAGCCTCTAGCTGAAGAGGCTACCCACACCCTGGAGATCCTGGGGACCCATGAGAGAGGAGAGCACCATTCCCTCTTGATTCTAGACTCTGGCTGCCCTGCCTGGAGGGATAGGGGATCGCAGACACCTTTTCCCAGAAGAGCTCCAGGTCGCTGGGAGCTGTTTAGACCCAGGAGCTGGAGTGAGCCAAGGTGTGCGCTCCAGGCCCAGGGAGCAGCCTGGCACAGAGCTAACTGGCAGAATTGGAGGGGAGGCACCCTGGGCTCCAGGGCCCATTCAAACAGACCCCAGGGACATGGATTCCCCTGGGTTTGGGCAGGGTGGGTCATGTGGTGGACAGAGGCATTGGGTGCTAAGCAAGAAAGCACCTTGAGTTTTTGTTTGTTTGTTTGTTGAGACCGAGTTTTGCTCTTGTTACCCAGGCTGGAGTGCAATGGCACGATCTTGGCTCACCATAACCTCCACCTCGTGGGTTCAAGCGATTCTCCTGCCTCAGCCTCCTGAGTAGCTGAGATTGCAGGCATGTGCTACCATGCCCAGCTAATTTTTTTGTATTTATTCCCAACCTCAGGTAATCCGCCCGCCTCGGGCTCCCAAAGTGCTGGGATTACAGGCGTGAGCCACCGTGCCTGGCCCTGTTTGTTTGTTTGTTTTGAGACAGAGTCTTGCTCTGTCACCCAGGCTGGAGTGCAGCAGCGTGATTCTCGGCTCACGGCAACCTCAGCCTCCCAGGTTCAAGGGATTCTCCTGCCTCAGCTTCTGGAGTAGCTGGGATTATAGGCACGCGCCACCACACCTGGCTTATTTTTGTATTTTTAGTAGAGATGGAGTGTCGCCATGTTGGCCAGGCTGGTCTCGAACTCCTAACCTCAGATGATCTACCCGCCTCGGCCTCCCAAAGTGCTGAGATTATAGGCGTGAGCTACCGTGCCTGGCCTTAGCACCTTGAATTTCAAGCAGTCAAAAGATCAACAAATATTTCTCCATCCTCCACTATCTGCTAGGCTTGAGGTGGGGACTGACTGATGTACTCCATGTCCTCTTAAGAGTCAGAGGCCAGCAATGCCAGTTTAATTACTCTGATTTCAGTGATTTAATAAGCACATCATGCTCACTCTGCCAGACTCTGTTCTTAAATCTTTCATTATTATGGTAACATACACATGACATAAAACTTACCTTTTTTTTCTTTTTTTTTTTTTGAGACGGAGTTTCACTCTTTGTTGCCCAGGCTGGAAGTGCAATGGCGCAATCTTGGCTCACCGCAACCTCTGCCTCCCAGGTTCAAGTGATTCTCCTGCCTCAGCCTCCCGAGTAGCTGGGATTACAGGCATGTGCCACCATGCCCAGCTAATTCTGTATTTTTAGTGGAGACAGGGCTCCTCCATGTTGGTCAGGCTGGTCTCGAACTCCCGACCTCAGGTGATCTGCCCACCTCAGCCTCCCAAAGGGCGGGGATTACAGGCATGAGCCACCGCGCCTGGCCTTTTTTTTTTTTTTTTTAGACGGGGTCTCCCTCTGTCACCCAGGCTGGAGTGCAGTAGCATGATCTCGGCTCACTGCAACCTCCGCCTCCCAGGCTCAAGCCATCCTCCCACCTCAGCCTCCCAAGTAGCTAGAACTACAGGCACATGCCAGGACGCCTCACTAATTTTTGTATTTTTTGTAGAGGCGGGGTTTCACTATGTTGCCAGGCTGGTCTTGAACTCCTGGGCCCAAGCAATCTGCCCACCTCAGCCTCTCAAAATGTTGGGATTACAGGCATGAGCCACTATGCCTGGCCCATATGGCAATTCTAAGTTTACGTGCCCAACTCATATGGCAATTCTACATGTACTTTTCTTAGGGACCGTGTTAAATCTTTCACACATCATTATTTGTTATTTGCAACAACCCAAGGAGATGGGCATAATATACTGGCCCCTTTTACAGAAGTTAAGCGATTCCCCTAAGGTCCCACAATTCGTAAGATGCAAACAGGTTTCAAACCCAGAACTGTGTGTGTCACCGCTAAGTTATGAGGCTTTTCCCAGAATTAATTGTGTACCAGCTATGAGCCAGAAAACTCTAAGAAGTGGGTAAAAGGCCTAGATAAAAGGCTGGGAAGACAGTCGGGCACAGTGGTGTGACCTGTAGTCCCAGCTACTCTGGGTCTGAGACAGAAGAATTTTTTTTTTTTTTTTTTTTTTGGAGACAGAGCCTTGCTCTGTTGCCCAGGCTGGAGTGCAGTGGCTTGATTTCCGCTCACTGCAACCTCCGCCTCCTGAGTTTAAGCAATTCTCCTGCTTCAGCCTCCTGAGTAGCTGGGATTATAGGCGCATGCCACCACACCTGGCCGATTTTCTTTTTGGTAGATACGGTGTTTCAATGTGTTAGCCAGAATGCTCTCTATCTCCTGACCTCATGATCTGCCCACCCTGGGCTCCGAAAGTGCTGGGATTACAGGCGTGAGCCACCGCGCCCGGGCAACAGGAGAATTTCTAGTAGAAACTGCCAATGAAAGAGAGAGAGAAGGATCACTTGAACCCAAGAGTTAACAGTCCAACCAGGGCAACATAGCAAGACTCAGTCTCTAAAAAAATAATAAAGAAACACTGAGAGCATG
This sequence comes from Theropithecus gelada, assembly GCF_003255815.1. Classification (NCBI taxonomy): domain Eukaryota; kingdom Metazoa; phylum Chordata; class Mammalia; order Primates; family Cercopithecidae; genus Theropithecus; species Theropithecus gelada. The sequence goes on from NC_037687.1 coordinate 8,322,101, forward strand.
GCTCATGTCTGTAATTACTGCACTTTGGGAGACCAAGGCGGGCAGATTGCATGAGCCCGGGAATGCAAGACCAGCCTGGGCAACATGATGAAACCACGTTTCTACGAAAAATACAAAAATTAGCCAGGCATGGTGGCACACACCTACTTGGGAGGCGGAGATGGGAAGATCAGTTGAGTTAGGGAGGTAGAGGCTGCAGTGAGCTGTGATCACACCACTGCACTCCAGCCTGGGCAACAGAGGGAGACAGTGTCATGGTGAATGAATGAATGAATGAATGGAGACGGGAAAGAAGTATACCAACTTTTAAGAAATGTTTTATTATGGGCTGGGTGCAGTGGCTCACGCCTGTAATCCCAGCACTTTGGGAGGCTGACGCAGGCAGATCATTTGAGGTCAGGAGTTCGAGACCAGCCTGGCCAACAGGGCAAAACCCCGTCTCTAATAAAAATACAAAAATTAGCTGGGCGTGGTGGCAGATGCCTGTAATCCCAGCTACTCTAGAGGCTGAAGCAGGAGGATCACTTGAACCTGGGAGGCGGAGGCTGGAGTGACCAGAGATAGCAACACTGCACTTCAGTGTGGGCAACTGAGTAAGACCCTGTCTCAAAAAAAAAAAAAAAAGACCTAAAGGTTTGATTAGAGTCAGGACTGGATTGAGCGCTGCCTAGCTAGTGTCGTGTACATACGTTAGAAGACACATTGCATTCATGTTTCCCTCTTTTGTGGCATTAGCAGCTGCTAATGAGCATTACCAAGCTTCATAATCCATTAGTGGTTACAAAATGGTGGTGTGCAAATTCCTTCTCTTATTTCTGGAATACATTTTTTTTTCTTTTTTTGAGATGAAGTCTTGCTCTGTCACCGGGCTGGAGTGCAGTGGCGAGATCTTGGCTCGCTGCAACCTCTGCCTCCCAGGTTCAAGCGATTCTCCTGCCTCAGCTTCCCCCAGTAGCTGGGACTACAGGCGCGTGCCACCATGCCAGACTAAATTTTTGTATTTTTAGTAGAGACGGGGTTTCACCATGTTGGCCAGGATGATCTCCATCTCTTGACCTCGTGATGCGCCCTCCTTGGCCTCCCAAAGTGCTGAGATTACAGGCGTGAGCCACCGCGCTGCCCAACCAGGTTTTTTTTTTTTTTCTTTGAGACAGGTCTTTTTTTTTTTTTTTCAGTCAATCTCATTTTGTCTCGGCTCACTGCAACCTCCACCTCCTAGGTTTAAGTGATCCTCATGCCTCAGCCTCCCAAGTAGCTGGGATTACAGGCGTGTGCCACCATGCTCAGCTAATTTTTGTGTTTTTAGTAGAGATGGGATTTTACCACATTGGCCAGGCTGGTCTCAAACTACTGGCCTCATGTGATACATCCGCCTTGGCCTCCCAAAGTGCTGGGATTACAGGTGTAAGACACCGTGCCCAGCCTTCTTTTTTTCATTTCTTTTTTGTGTATTTATTTATTTGAGACAGAGTGGCTCTGTCACCCAGGCTGGAGTGCAGTGGCACAATCTTGGCTCCCTGAAACCTCTGCCTCCCAGGTTCAAGCAATTCTCCTGTCTCAGCCTCCTGAGTAGCTGGGACTACAGGTGCACACCATCATGCCCAGCTAATTTTTGTATATTTAGTATAGATGGGGTTTCACCATATTGGTTAGGCTGGTCTCAAACTCCTGACCTCAAGTAATCCGCCCACTTTGGCCTCCCAAAGTGCTGGGATCAGGAATTCCAGACCATCCTGGCCAACATGGTGAAACCCCGTCTCTATTAAAAATGCAAATTCTAGACGGGCATGGTGGCATACGACTGTAATCCCAGCTACTCAGGAGACTGAGGCAGGAGAATTGCTTCAACCTGGGGGGTGGAAATTGCAGCGAGTCAAGATTATTCCATTGCACTCCAGCCTGGGCAACAGGGCGAAAGGTCATCTAAAAAAAAAAAGGATAAATAAATAAATGAAATTATCTGCCAGGCACAGTGGCTCATGCCTGTAATCCTACCACTTTGTGAGGTTGGGGCAGGAGGATCATTTGAGCCCAGGAGCTCAAAACTAGCCTGGGTCACATAACAAGCCCCGTCTCTATTTATTATTTAAAAATTAAGGCTGGGCATGGTGGGTCACGTCTTTAATCCCAGCACTTTGGGAGGCTTAGGTGGGGGTGGATCACAAGGTCAGGAGTTTGAGACCAACCTGGCCAATATGGTGAAACTCCGTCTCCACTAAAAGTACAAAAAAACTAGCTGGGCATGGTGGCGCACACCTGTAGTCCCAGCTACTTAGGAGGCTAAGGCAGGAGAATTGCTTGAAACCAGGAGACGGAGGTTGCAGTAAGCCAAGGTTGCACCACTGCACTCTAGCCTGGGCAATAGAGGGAGACTCCATTTCAAAATAAAATAAAATAAAAAATTGGCTGGGCACGGTGGCTCACGCCTGTAATCCCAGTACTTTGGGAGGCCAAGGTGGGCGGATCACGAGGTCAGGAGATCAAGACCATCCTGGCTAACATGGTGAAACACCGTCTCTACTAAAGAATACAAAAAATTAGCCAGGCGTGGCAGCGGGCGCCTGTAGTCCCATCTACTTGGGAGGCTGAGGCAGGAGAATGGCGTGAACCCAGGAGGCGGAGCTTGCAGTGAGCTGAGATCCGGCCACTGCACTCTAGCCTAGGCGACAGAGCTAGACTCCATCTCGAAATAAATAATAAATAAATAAAATATCATTAACCACTAAAATGAACCAGGGCTCTTTGGAAAAATGGTTGAGTCCAGGACTGGGGCAGCAAAATATAAGACAAGTAAGCCTGGAAGAGTTTGTTGAGCCAGTTAGTAAGGAAATGCTCCAAGATGGAATTAGAAAATCACCATTTGGGGCCGGGCGTGATGGCTCACGCCTGTAATCCCAGCACTTTGAGAGGCCGAGGCGGGCAGATCATGAGGTCAGGCGATCGAGACCATCCTGGCTAACACGGTGAAATCCCGTCTCTACTAAAAAAAAAAAAATACAAAAAATGAGGCAGGCGTGGTGGCGGGCACCTGTAGTCCCAGCTACTCGGGAGGCTGAGGCAGGAGAATGGCATGAACCCGGGAGGTGGAACTTGCAGTGAGTCAAGATTGCACCATTGCACTCCAGCCTGGGCGACAGAGCAAGGCTCCATCTCAAAAAAAAAAAAAAAAAAGAAAAAAAAGGAAAAAAAAAGAAAATCACCATTTAGTTGCCATTATGGTAATAACTGACTCAGGCAAGGGTCATCAATTGATATTAAGTTCTTGGGAACTGAATGTGTTGAGGAACAGGCTATTTAATTACTTTTGAAGTATCTCCCCAGAAAGCACTTATTAACAAAAGTGGAAAGTGGCTCATGCCTGTAATCCCAGCACTCTGGGAGGCTGAGGCGGGTGGATTGCCTGAGATAGGAATTTGAGACTAGCCTGGCCAACATGGTGAAACCCCATCTCTACTAAAAATACACAAATTAGCCGGACATGGTGGCGCGGGCCTGTAATCACTGCTGCTCAGGAGGCTCAGGTAGGAAAATCACTTGAACCGGTGGCGGAGGTTGCAGTGAGCCAAGATTGGGTCACTGCACTCCATCCTGGGCCACAGAGTGAGACTCCATCGCAAAAAAAAAAAAAGAAAAAAACTGGTCGGGCACAGTGGCTCACACCTGTAATCCCAGCACTTTGGGAGGCCAAGGCAGGCAGATCATTTGAAGTCAGGAGTTCGAGACCAGCCTGATCAACATAGTGAAACCTGTCTCTACTAAAAACACAAAAATTAGCTGGGCGTGATGGTGTGCGCCTGTAATCCCAGCTACTGGGGAGGCTGAGACAGGAGAATGGCTTAAACCGGGGAGGCAGAGGTTGCAGTGAGCTGAGACCACGCCATTGCACTCCAGCCTGGGTGACAGAGTGAGACCCTGTCTCAAAAAAAAAAAAAAAAATTAAAATTAAATAAAATATTAAAAACAACAACAACAAAAAACCAAAGTGTAACCCACTAACTCACACTGGAGAAACTGGCAGACACCATTTGAACCAAGTTAGCATAATCGGTAGTGGACAAAATCAACATTGTATGCATCCTGAAAACGCAATGTCACGTCTGTTTCCTGCCACAAATGCAAAATCATGAGGAAGTGTTAGACAAATAGCAATGGAAGGACTTTCTGCAAAATTACTAGCCTGGAATTTTTGAAAAATATTGACGTCATGGAGAGAAGGTAAGATTGATAAAATGTTCCAGAAAGAGAGACTAAATTAGAGTCATAACAACAAAATACAACACTTGATCCTGGGATGGATTAGGGATTTTTTTGTTTTTTTGACACAGGATCTTGCTCTGTTGCCCAGGCTGGAATGTAGAGGTGAGGTAATGGCTCACTGCAGCCCGGAACTCCTGGGCTCAACTGATCCTCTCACCTCAGCCTCCCAAGTAGGTGGGACCACAGGAGGATGCCACCACGCCTGGCTAATATTTTTATTTTATTTTGTAGAGATGAGGTCTCAGACTCCTGGACCCAAGAGACCTTTCTGCCTTGGGCTCCCGAAGAGCTGGGATTACAGACATGAGTCACTGTGCCTGGCCTGGATTTTGGATTTTTAAGGGACTTTATTGGAAACTTTTTTTTTTTTTTTTTGGAGACAGAGTCTGGCTGTGTCACCCAGGCTAGAATGCAGTGGCAAGATCTCTGCTCACTGCAACCTCCGCCTTGCAGATTCAAGCAATTCTCCTGCCTCAGCCTCCTGAGTAGCTGGTATTACTGGTGCCCACAACCAAACCCAGCCAATTATTTGTATTTTTAGTACAGATGGGGTTTCACCATGTTGGCCGGGCTGGTCTCGAACTCCTGACCTCAAATCATCCAAGTGCTGGGATTACAGGCGTGAGCCACCGCTCCCGGCCATAGTGCAGTATTTTTTAAAAAATTGATCTGTCTTAGAGATTTACTATGTTGCCCAGGCTGGCCTCGAACTCCTGGGTTCAAGTGAACCTCTTGCCTCAGCCTCCAGAGCATCTGGGACTACAGGCCCGCACCACCACGCTCGGCTAACTTTTAAACTTTTTGTAGAGACGGGATCTCACTATGTTGCCCAGGCTGGTCCCCAACTTCTGGGCTCAAGCGATCCTTCCGTCTCGGCCTCCCAAAGTGCTGGGATTACAGGCTTGAGCCACTGCGACCGGCTAGTCTCAAAAAAAAAAAAAAAAAAAAAAAAAGTTGAATTCTGCAGCGGTTTTATTAGACGACGATGGCTGTCTGCAGGTGGCGCCGCAGCACCCCTCGTGCCTGGGCTGGGCTAGGGCGGGACCAGTGCTGGGGGCGGAGCCGGAGCTGGGGGCGGAGCCAAGACTCGGCAGGGGCGGAGTCAGCAGCTGCGGCGCAGCGGGGCCTGTGCGGCCCACGGCGTCCCTGCCGCCTCCGGCCCCGCCTCTCAGGGCGGGACGTGCGTGGCGATTGGCGAGTGACAGCGAGAGGCGGTCGCTATTGGCCCGCGGCGCTGTCGGCTCGGCGGGCGGTGCCCGGACGCAGGTGCCGGCCGGAGCGGAGCTAGTGGCGCCGACGGGCCGGGCCGGGCCGGGACCCGCGCCTGGGCGAACGGAGGGGCCTGCGCGGCCGCCCGGCCCGGCCGCGTATCAGGTAGGCATGGGCCTGCAGGTGGGGTCAGAGGACGCCAGTCCGTGGGCCAGCCCCGGATTCGAGGCCGGAGCTCGGCACCCGGGCGGGACGGCTGGGCTCGATCCCTTGACCACAGCCTTCTCGGGGACGCGGGGACCCCAGTTCCCGTGTCAAGGCCGGTGGGAGGTCCCCGGGGTCCGGTACACAGTAGGAGCCTCTCCGAGCCTCGGTTTCCCCACCTGTGAAACTGGGTCATCCCATTGCCAACCTGATGGGGCTTCTGGGAGCACTCAGGATGTGGCTGGTGCAGAAAGCGCCTGACACACAGTAGGCAACTACAAAGTGGCCAATGCCCTTCCCCAACTTCCTTCTCAGAGCCTCTCTACCTGCAAAATAGTAAGTTATAATATAATGAGCCAGCCACTTTGCACAAAGATGCTCAAACAGGATACCCTGTGCTATATGGGTACTCAAAACAGCGTAATCAAATGGGCATATTGAGCTCATTCAGTTCTTTTGAAACCATACTGAGTAGATGGAAGCACTAGAAATGTCCCCTGTTATACAGATGAGAGAGTCCAGGCTTAGACAGGTTAAGTGTCTTGCCCAGGGCCACACAGCGCATAAGGAGTAGAGGTGGGATTGGAACCTCGTTTCTCATGCAGTGCCTAAAGGAACTGAAGGACACACAGGAGCCTCTCTATGGTAAGGGAAGAGGAATGAATGCAATGACAACTTCCACATTTACTCTAAAAAATATTAATTTTTTTTTTTTTTTTTGAGACGGAGTCTCACTCTGTCGCCCAGGCTGGAGTGCAGTGGCGTGATCTCCCACTCACTGCAAGCTCTGCCTCCCGGGTTCATGCCTCCCGGGTTCACGCCATTCTCGTGCCTCAGCCTCCCGAGTAGCTGGGACTACAGGCGCCCGCCACCACGCCCAGCTAATTTATATATATATATATATATATATATATATATATTTAGTAGAGATAGTGTTAACCAGGATGGTCTCGATATCCTGACCTCGTGATCCACCCGCCTCGGCTTCCCAAAGTGCTGGGATTACAGGCATAAGCCACCGTGCCTGGCCAATAGTGAGCTTTTATTGAGCACTTACTGTATGTGCCAGGGGTTGACTGTGTGGCCTCTCATCAACAGCTCTGTAAGCTGATGATAGTAATTATAATAGGAGCTAATAATTAATTTCTTAATTTTTACTAATTTATGAACTACATATTATGACACCCCCTCTTTTTTTTTTTTTAGTTGGAGTCTCTCTCTCTTGCCCAGACTGGAATGCAGTGACACGATCTCGGCTCATTGCAATCTCTGCCTCCCAGGTTCAAGCGATTCTCTCACCTCAGCCTCTCGAGTAGTTGGGATTACAGGCGCCCGCCACCATGCCTGGCCAGTTTTTGTCTTTTTAGCAGAAATGAGGTGGTTTCACCATGTTGACTGGGCTGGTCTTGAACTCTTGGCCTCAAGTGATCCACCATCCTTGAGCTCCCAAAGTGCGCAAAGTGCTGGGATTATAGGCGTGAGCCCTTCGCCCGGCCTATAACACTCATTTTGTGGATGAGAATACTGAGGCTGAGAGAGTAAAACAGCTGCCTGAGATCACACTGTAGGGAGTTTTAGGGCCCTCTGATTCCTCTGCTCTCTGTTTCCTACCTTTAGGAAAAGGAGCCTGGGCAGGTATGGAAAAGACTGGGGGCCGGGCGCGGTGGCTCAAGCCTGTAATCCCAGCACTTTGGGAGGCCGAGGCGGGTGGATCACGAGGTCAGGAGATCGAGACCATCCTGGCTAACATGGTGAAACCCCGTCTCTACTAAAAATACAAAAACTAGCCGGGCGTGGTGGCGGGCGCCTGTAGTCCCAGCTACTGGGAGGCTGAGGCGGGAGAATGGCGTGAACCCGGGAGGCGGAGCTTGCAGTGAGCCGAGATCGCGCCACTGCACTCCAGCCTGGGCGACACAGCGAGACTCCGTCTCAAAAAAAAAAAAAAAAAAAAAAAAAAAA
>NC_037687.1:8329829-8336810 GCF_003255815.1 Theropithecus gelada
AAAACACACAAAAAAAAAAAAAAAAAAAAAAAAAAAAAAAAAAAAGACTGGGGGGCCTCAGTGCCACCCTAAACAAGCCTAGCTAAGGGTGAGCTTTACTTGATGAATTCAGCCTGGAGGCTCCTTCTCAGGAGACCCCTCCACAGACAGATTCCACCAGCTCCATCATTAGAATGAGGCCCAGAGAAGCAAAATGACTTGAACCAGGACACTCAGTATTGGTGGCAGAGCCAGGAGGGCCAGGAGTTAAAGAACCCAGGTCTCTTGAGGTCCAGACCCACTCCCTGGACTGTTTTAAGTTCAAGTTCTGACACCACCCCTTCCCAGCTGTGTGACCTTGGGAAGATAGATGCCTCTCTCTGAGCATCAGCCTCTTCCCCCATCACAGGGTGTAGTTATTGGTTTGTTGTGAAGACTCAATGAGATCTATATCCAGGCCGTGCGTGGTGGCTCATGCCTGTAATCCCAACACTTTGAGAGGCCAAGGCGGGCAGATCACTGGAGGCCAGGAGTTCAGGACCAGCCTGGGCAACTTGGCAAAACACCATCTCTACAAAAAAATACAAAAATTAACTGGATGTGGTGGTGTGCAGAGCTACTCAGGAGGCTGAGGTGGGAGGATTACTACACTGCCTTCCAGCCTTTTGGGTGACAGAGTGAGACCCTGCCTCAAAACAAACAAACAAACAAACAACAGAAGAAAGAAAAGAAATAGGCCAGGCGCGGTGACTCATACCTGTAATCCCAGCACTTTAGGAGGCTGAAGTGGGTGGATCACGAGGTCAGGAGTTTGAGACTAACGTGGCCAACATGGTGAAACCCCATCTCTACTGAAAATACAAAAGTTAGCCAGGTATGGTGGTGGGTGCATGTAATCCCAGCTACTCGGGAGGCTGAGGCAGGAGAATCCCTTGAATCCAGGAGATGGAGATTGCAGTGAGCTGAGATCGGCCACTGTACTCCAGCCTAGGCGACAGAGCGAGACTCTGTCTCAAAAAATAAAAAAAGAAAAAGAGAAATGACTGCAGTAGCAAGCCTCCCAAGTAGCTGGAATTACAGGCACGCGCCAATATGCCTGGCTAATTTTTTTGTATTTTTAGTAGAGACGGGTTTTCTCCATGTGGTCAGGCTCGTCTTGAACTCCTGACCTCAGGTGACCTGCCCACCTCGGCGTCCCAAAGTGCTGGGATTACATGTGTGAGCCACCACGCCCGGCCAAGACCCTGTCTTAAAAGAAAAAAAAGGAAATTGTAAAGACCTATCCTCAGAGGGGCTGGGCTGGAGGAAAGGACGCCTCTGCCCGCCTTCCCGTAAAGAGCCCAGCCGCTTCCCCTTTGGCCTCTAAGCTGAAGGTTCTGGTTGCAGGGACTTGGGAGGGACAGCAGCAGGCACCCTGTGTCAGGCCCGGCCACTGCCCTATGGGTGTTATCTCAGGCCTGCAGTCTTCCTCTTGGGCCCCTGCCTTTGGGTAATACTTGCTTATCTGGCCTGCAGAGGCCGGACTGTGATGCTCTGGAGAACATGTGAGGCCAGGAAGGCTGCGGGCTGAGCTTTTTAGAGGGCATTTATCCAGCGGTGAACTGTCCTAGCCCAAGAGTTAGTAATTGCTCCCCCATTCCTTCACCTTCCCACTTTGGGGCTCAGATTTTTTTTTTTTTTGCTTGCTTTTGTTTTAGAGACTGGAGACTGGGTCTCGCTCTGTCACCCGGCTGGAGTACAGTGGTGTGATCATAGCTCACTACAGTCTTGAACTCCTGGGCTCAAGAAGTTGAGGCTCCCTCCTCAGCCTCCCAAGTAGCTGGGACTACAGGCTTTCACCACCATGGCTGGCTAATTAAAAAAAAAAACCTTCAGAGAGACAGGGTCTCTCTATGTTGCCCTAGCTCGTCTCAAACTCCTGGCCTCAAGTGATCGTCCTGCTTGGACCTTCCAAAGTGCTGGGATTACAGGTATGAACAACTTCCTCTGCTCTGGGGCTTGGATTTTGATTGACAGTTTAAAAGCTGATTTGGGGTGGGGGTGGGAGTACTTCGGTGAGTACCTGATTGCCTTTCTTGCTTGGACTTTCTGAACACTTTAGGAGATGCGGAGGCTCTGAACATTGTAACTCTTGGGGTTTGGACAAGCTGGGGACAGAGATCCTTGGCTCCAGGGCACCTGTATTGGCTTCAAGGAGGTCTCTTGTTCCTTCAATGACATTCTCGGCTGGGCTGGGTACAGTGGCTGACACCTGTAATCCCAGCACTTTAGGAGGCCGAGGCAGATGGATCACCGGTGGTCAGGAGTTTGAGACCAGTCTGGCCAACATGGTGAAACCCCATCTCTACTAAAAATACAAAAATTAGCTGGACGTGGTGGCTCATGCCTGTAATCCCAGCAGTCTGGGAGGCTGAGGCAGGTGGATCACCTGAGGTTAGGAGTTCGAGACCAGCCTGGCCAACATGGTGAAACCCTCTCTCTACTAAAAATACAAAAAAATAGGCCGGGCATGGTGGCTCACGCATGTAATCCCAGCACTTTAGGAGGCCGAGGCAGGGGGATCACAAGGTCAAGAGATCAAAACCACCCTGGCCAAAATGGTGAAACCCCATCTCTACTAAAAATACAAAAATTAGCTGGGCGCGGTGGTGTGTGCCTGTGGTCTCAGCTACTCAGGATGCTGAAGTAGGAGAATCGTTTGAGTCTGGGAGGTGGAGGTTGCAGTGAACCAAGATCGTACCATTGCACTTCAGCCTGGGCGACAGAGCTGGACTCTATCTCAAAAAAAATAAATAAAATACAATAAAAATAAAAATAATTAGCTGGGCGTGGTGGTGGGCCCCTGTAATCCCAGGTACTTGGAAGGCTGAGGCAGGAGAATCGCTTGAATCCGGAAGGTGGAGGTTGCAGTGAGCGGAGATCGTACCACTGTACTCCAGCCTGGGCGACAAGAGGGAAACTCCATCTCAAAAAACAAAACAAAACAAAACAAAAATATAAATAAAAATACAAAAATTCGCCAGGCGTAGTGGTGCACATCTGTAATCCCAGCTACTTCGGGGGCTGAGGCAGGAGAATCGCTTGAACCCAAGAGGTGGCGGTTGCAGTGAGCTGAGATCGTGCCACTGTACTCCAGCCTGGGCGACACAGCGAGACTCCATCTCAAAAAAAAAAAAAAAAAAAAAAAGAACTGGTTCTGATACCATATCTGGAAAGGTGGAAAGGTGGTATTAGTTGAAAGGTAGTCCTGGCCCTGGAGGCTTTGAGGGTAAGAGCAGGCCTAGCTTTTCTTGTCTTCTCTTTTTTAGAGACAGGGTCTCACTCTGTGGCACAGGCTGGAGTGCAGTGGGCACCATCATAGCTCACTGCAGCCTCAAACTCCTGGCTCAGGTCATCTTCCCACCTCAGCCTCACAAGTGGCTGGGACTATAGGCCTGTGCTACCACGCCTGGCCAATATTTTTGGTTTTGTTTTGTAGAGCCAGGGTTTCACCATGTCACCTAGGCTGGTCTCAAACTCCTGAGCTCAGGCAATCCCAGGCAGGCAGATTGTCTTGAATCCAAAGTGCTGGGATTGCAGGTGTGAACCACTGCTCCTGGCCTAATTTTCTTGTTTTTTATAGAGATAGAGTCTTGATGTGTTGCCAAGGCTGGTCTCAAACTCCTGGGGCTCAAAAAATCCTCCTGCCTTGGCTTCCAAAGCACTGGGATTATAGACGTGAGCCACCACACCTGGCCAGGCCTAGCTTTCCTGTTTGTTTGTTTTTTTTTTTTTTGAGACAGAGTCTTGCTCTGTCGCCCAGGCTGGAGTGCAGTGGCACGATCTTGGCTCACTGCAAATTCTCCCTCCTGGTTTCAAGCGATTCTCCTGCCTCAGCCTCCCGAGTAGCTGGGACTACAAGCGCATGCCACCATGCCCGCCTAATTTTTTTGTTTTTTTTGTTTTTTGAGACGGAGTCTTGCTCTGTCACCCAGGCTGGAGTGCAGTGGCCGGATCTCAGCTCACTGCAAGCTCCGCCTCCCAGGTTCACGCCATTCTCCTGCCTCAGCCTCCCGAGTAGCTGGGACTACAGGCGCCCGCCACCTTGCCCGGCTAGTTTTTTGTATTTTTTAGTAGAGACGGGGTTTCACCATGTTAGCCAGGATGGTCTCGATCTCCTGACCTCGTGATCCGCCCGTCTCGGCCTCCCAAAGTGCTGGGATTACAGGTTTGAGCCACCGCGCCCGGCCGGAAGCCTAGCTTTTCTTAGGAGTGCGAGAAACAACACAACCCAAGCTCCTGCTGTACACCAGCCTTGTGCTGAGTTACATGCATCGTCTCCTTAAATCCTTACTGGCCCCACAGAGGCCCATTTTACAGATCATGCAAACTAAGGCTCAGAGACGTAAATTTTCTAGTGGTCCCTACAGCCTTGACAAGAGACTCAAACCTTAGTCCATCAGGCTCACTAACCTTGCCCCTAACCTCCGCACTGGTCTGTTCCCAGGCTCCTGGGACCATGGGCCTCAGGCCCTGAGGATACAAGGCTCCCTGTGGCCATGACGACGGGTGACTGCTGCCACCTCCCTGGCTCCCTGTGTGACTGCTCTGGCAGCCCTGCCTTCTCCAAGGTCGTGGAGGCTACGGGCCTCGGACCGCCCCAGTATGTGGCACAGGTGACTTCGAGGGATGGCCGGCTCCTCTCCACCGTCATCCGTGCCTTGGACACACCGAGGTGAGTGGTGACCGCGTGGATGTCCTGGCCTTTGCTGCCTCTTCTCTCTGGGCCCAGTGACCTTCTCCCAGCCTGCGGTCAGAAGTCCAGCCATCGACAGAGGGCCAAGTGGGTAAACAGAGAAAGAGACACGAACAGTTATTGCCTTGTGGAAACAGAGGCCTAGCTTTGGCCAGGTCTGATTCTTTAGGAAAAGCTGAAATTCCAGATTATTATGTGAAATCTGAAGGTCAAATGTTGGCAAGTAACACACTTTTGGGAGGCAGTATGGGGGTGGTCAGGAGTGTAGGCTGTGGGCTCAGTGCCTGGGCCCGACACTGAGTGGACACCTCCCTCTCTCCCAGAGTGACCTGGGACAAGTTAGTTCACCACTGTATCTCTCTCTTTTTTTTTGAAATAGAGTCTCATTTTGTTGCCCAGGCTGGAATGCAGTGGCGCAATCTTAGCTCACTACAACCTCTGCCTCCCAGGTTCAAGCCATTCTCCTGCCTCAGCCACCTGAGTAGCTGGGATTACAGGCACCCACCACCACGCCTGGCTAATTTTTGTACTTCTAGCAGAGACGGGGTTTCACCATGTTGGCCAGGCTGATCGCAAACTCCTGACCTCAGGTGATCTGCCCGCCTCAGCCTCCCAAAGTGCTGGGATTACAGGTATGAGCCACTGTGCCCAACTTCTTTAAAAAATTTTTTTTTTTTTTTTTTTTTTGAGACGGAGTTTCACTCTTGTTGCCCAGGCTGGAGTGCAATGGCACGATCTCGGCTCACCGCAACCTCTGCCTCCCAGGTTCAAACAATTCTGCCTCAGCCTCCGTAGTAGCTGGGATTATATGCATGTGCCACCACGCCCGGCTAATTTTTTTGTATTTTTAGTAGAGACGGGGTTTCTCCATGTTGGTCAGGCTGATCTCAAACTCCCGGCCTCAGGTGATCCACCCACCTCGGCCTCCCAAAGTGCTAGGATTATAGGCATGAGCCACCGCGCCCAGCTTTTTTTTTTTTTTTTTTGAGAAAGAGTCTCCCTCTGTCACTTAGGCTGGAGTACAGTGGCGTGATCTTGGCTCCCTGCAACCTCCGCCTCCCGGGTTCAAGCAATTCTCCTGCCTCAGCCTCCTGAGTAGCTGGTTCTACAGGTACATGCCACCACATCCAGCACCCAGCTAATTTTTGTATTTTTAGTAGAGATGGGGTTTCACCATGTTGGCCAGGCTGATCTCGATCTTTTGACCTTGTGATCCACCCACCTCAGCCTCCCAAAGTGCTTGGATTACAGGTGTGAGCCACCGTACCTGGCCCCTTCTTTTTTTTTTTTTGTTTTTTTTAAAGGCAGAGTCTCACTCTGTCGCCCAGGCTGGAGTGCAGTGGCACAACCTCAGATTACTGCAACCTCTGCCTCCCGGGTTCAAGGGATTCTCCTGCCTCAGTCTCCTGTGTAGCTGGGATTACAGGAGTGAGCCACTGCTACTTTTTGTATTTTTAGTAGACATGGTGAGCCACTGTACCTGGCCCCCATTTCCTTCTAATCTGTATCTTTTGCATTATTTCCCTGCCAAAATGTCATGAGCAAAGCCCATTTTCTTAGCGCAGCATCTGAGGGGGGCAGTGCACACAGCACAGCCGCCTAGGGTACTCTGCCCTGGAGTCAGACTTCCTGGGTCCCAGTCCCAGCTGCATGGATTCCTGACTCTGCAAGTTTGCAGAAATGAGTTCACTCCTCTCAGCCTCCATTTTCTCATATGGAGGCAAAAATAGCACCTGATGGCCAGGCATGGTGGCTCCTGCCTGCAAAATCCCAGCGCTCTGGGAGGCTGAGGCAGATGGATCACTTGAGCCCAGGAATTTGAGATCAGCCTGGGCAACATAGGGAGACCCCATCTCTACCAAAAAAATACAAAAAATTAGCCAAGAGTGGTGGCACACACCTATAGTCCCAGCTACTCAGGAGGCTGAGGTTGGAGAATACTTGAGCCTGGGAGGTCGGGGCTGCAGTGAACCGTGATCACATCACTGCACTCCAGCCTGGGTGACAGGGTGAGACTCTAGCTCAGAAAAAAAAAAAGGGCTGGGCACAGTGGCTCACGCCTGTAATCCCAGCACTTTGGGAGGCCAAGGTGGGCAGATCACAAGGTCAGGAGATCGAGACCATCCTGGCTAACACGGTGAAACCCTGTCTCTACTAAAAATACAAAAAATTGGCCGGGCGCGGTGGCTCAAGCCTGTAATCCCAGCACTTTGGGAGGCCGAGACGGGGTTTCACCGTGTTAGCCAGGATGGTCTCGATCTCCTGAC
>NC_037687.1:8337200-8337545 GCF_003255815.1 Theropithecus gelada
ACTTTGGGAGGCCAAGGTGGGCAGATCACAAGGTCAGGAGATCGAGACCATCCTGGCTAACACGGTGAAACCCTGTCTCTACTAAAAATACAAAAAATTGGCCGGGCGCGGTGGCTCAAGCCTGTAATCCCAGCACTTTGGGAGGCCGAGACGGGCGGATCACGAGGTCAGGAGATCGAGACCATCCTGGCTAACACGGTGAAACCCCGTCTCTACTAAAAAATACAAAAAACTAGCCGGGCGCAGTGGCGGGCGCCTGTAGTCCCAGCTACTCGGGAGGCTGAGGCAGGAGAATGGCATAAACCCGGGAGGCGGAGCTTGCAGTGAGCTGAGATCCGGCCACTG
>NC_037687.1:8337613-8410757 GCF_003255815.1 Theropithecus gelada
AAAAAAAAAAAAAAAAAAAAAAAAAAAAAAAAAATACAAAAAATTAGCTGGGCGTAGTGGCGGGCGCCTGTAGTCCAAGGTACTCGGGAAGCTAAGGCGGGAGAGTGGCGTGAACCTGAGAGGCGGAGCTTGCAGTGAGCCGAGATTGCGCCACTGCACTCCAGCCTGGGCGACAGAGCGAAACTCCATCTCAAAAAAAAAAAAAAAGCACCTTCCTTACAGAATGAGACAGATAAATCCAGATGTTGCTCTTAGAATAGTACCTGGTACATAGTAAGCGCTCAACAAATATTGAGGCTTTTTTCCTCTCTTCTCTGAATTTGTTTTGTTTTGTTTTTTTGGAGACAGTGTCTCACTTTGTGTCACCCATGCTGGAGTGCAGTGACGTGATCTCAGCTCACTGCAATCTCTGCCTCCTGGGTTCAAGCGATTCTCCTGCCTCAGCCTCCCAAGTAGCTGGGATTACAGGCCCCCCGCAACCAAGCCCGACTAATTTTTGTATTTTTTTTTTTAATAGAGACAGGATTTCACCATATCGGTCAGGCTGGTCTCCTGACCTCAGATGATCCACCTGCCTCGGCCTCCCAAAGTGCTGCGATTATAGGCGTGAGCCACTGTGCCTGGCCTCTTCTCTGAATTGGCTCTCCCACACTTTTTCAGGGTTTCCCAGAACAAGCTCCAAACTGACGTGGTTCTTCCTCAAGATTCTCGTCCCTTCTGTTTCCCTGAGTTGGTTTCCGGAGGAGGGGTTCCTTTTTTGTTAACTTTGTTTGTGTGTGTATGGGGGGAGGGTGGGATCAGGGTATAGGTTCAGAAAGGAGGGAGGCAGGCATGCCCTTTTGCCATTGCAGGAGGAAATAGCAGTCCAGGGACAGAACTGTTGAGAAAGCAGCCATGAACAGCCTGTAGGGCTCTTTTTGAAGCAGCCCGACCCCACCCGGCAGCATGAGAATCTGAGAAAAGGATAGAAAACAGTCATTTCCAGGCAGGCACAGTAGCTTACGCCTGTAGTTCCAGCACTTTGGAAGTCCAAGGCTGAAGGATCGCTTGAGCCCAGGAGTTCAAGACCAGCCTGGTCAACATAGTGAGACCCCCCCCTCTGTAGAAAAAGTTAAAAAATGTTAGCTATGTGGGGTGGTGCCGCCTGTAGTCCCAGCTACTCGAGAGACTGAGGCAGGAGGATTGCTTGAGCCAGGGAGTTCGAGGCTGCAGTGAGCTGTGATCGCACCACTGCACTCCAACCTGGGCAACAGAGCCAGACCTTTTCTCAAAAAAGAAAAGAAGGCCTGGCGTGGTGGCTTACGCCTGTAATCCCAACACTTTGGGAGGCTGAGGCAGGTGGATCATTTGAGGTCAGGGGTTCAAGACCAGTGTGGCCAACATGGTGAAACCCCATCTCTATTAAAAATACAAACATTAGCCAAGCATGGTGGCACATGCCAGTTGTCCCAGGTACTCAGGAGACTGAGGCAGGAGGATAGCTTGAACCCAGGAGGCAGAGGTTGTAGTGAGCTGAGATCGCACCATTGCCCTCTAGCCTGGGGGACTCAAAAACAGAAAAGAAAAGAAAAGAAAAGAATACAGTCTCTCCGAGAGGAAATCGGCATTGTCTCGAAAATAGCTCTTCTTTGTGCGACCTCACAGTCTGTCTTCTGGCCAGAAATGTTTGGGAAACAGTGACTCATGGCTGGATGGCCTCTGGGCCACGCCTCCTGCCTCCTGAGCTGCCCTGGGAAGGACCCAGCATCCCTAGAGACTGGGCCAGGGCTGGAGACTTTTCCGAGGCAGCTTTGTGCAGATGCTTTTTATTTCTGTTTCCCCCTCACAAGGGCAGAGGAACAGGTGAGCACTTCTCTCTGGACACACAGGTTTCTCAGGCAGCATGGGCTTCAGGTATGGTTAGATCCGGGAGCCTCCAAAGATGTCCTTATGAATCTACCTTTCCCTGTCTCTCGGCTCTGCTCTCCTCTGTGCTGGCATCACTCACAGGTTCCACACAGAGACTAGGCAGCTGCCAGGAGCTCCAGGCTTACGTCAGCCTTGTGCCCTACAGTTCCAGAGTTTACGGGGAAACAAAGAATTTTAGGAATAGATTGTTGGTGGCTCTGATGGTATCACACAAGCCTGAGTTGGTCGCCGTGAGCAGGGGTGCGTGCTGTTCTATTTTCTTTTGCTTTTATTCAAATGTTCTCACTCTGTTGTCCAAGCTGGAGTGCAGTGGTACAATCATGGGTCGTTGGAGCTTTGAACTCCTGGGCACAAGTAATCCTCCTGCCTCATCCTCCCAGGTAGCTGGGACCACAGACATGCACCATCTTGCCAAGCTCAGTCTTTAAAAAAAATTTTGGGGCCTGGTGCGGTGGCTCACACCTATAATCCCAGCACTTTGGGAGGCTGAGGCGGACAGATCACGAGGTCAGGAGATCGAGACCAGCCTGGCCAACATGGTGAAACTCCATCTCTACCAAATACAAAAAAAAAAAAAAAATTAGCTGGGCGTGGTGGCACGTGCCTGTAGTCTCACCTACTTGGGAGTCTAAGGCAGGAGAATCACTTGAACCTGGGAGGTGGAGGTTGCAGTGAGCTGATATCACACCACTGCACTCCAGCCTGGTGACAGAGCGAGACTCAGTTTCAAAAAAAAAAAAAGTGTTGGCCGGGCGCGGTGGCTCAAGCCTGTAATCCCAGCACTTTGGGAGGCCGAGGCGGGTGGATCACGAGGTCAGGAGATCGAGACCATCCTGGCTAACATGGTGAAACCCCGTCTCTACTAAAAATACAAAAAAAAAAAAACTAGCCGGGCGTGGTGGCGGGCGCCTGTAGTCCCAGCTAGTCGGAGGCTGAGGCGGGAGAATGGCGTGAACCCGGGAGGTGGAGCTTGCAGTGAGCCGAGATCGCGCCACTGCACTCCAGCCTGGGTGACACAGCGAGACTCCGCCTCAAAAAAAAAAAAAAAAAAAAAAAGTGTTTTTTTATACAGTTGAGGTCTCACTATGTTGCCCACACTGGCCTTGAACTCCTCGGCTCAAGTGATCCTCCTGCTTCAGCCTTCCAAAGTGCTACAATTCCAGGCATAAGCTACTGCACCTGGCCTGGTGTTCTGACTGGTCCAGCCTGAGGCCTGAGGTCATCAGGAGTGTTGTCTGCTCTGCACTAGTTCTTGAGGAATTTTTTTTTTTTTTTTTTTGAGGCGGAGTCTTGCTCTGTCATCCAGGCTGGAGCACAGTGGTGTATTCTTGGCTCACTGCAGCCTCTGCCTTCCAGGCTCAAGTGATTCTCCTGCCTCACCCTCCCCAGTAGCTGGGATTGCAGGCACCTACCACCATGCCTGGCTAATTTTTGTATTTTTAGTCGAGATGGGATTTCACCATGTTGGACAGGCTGGTCTTGAACTCCTGACATCGTGATCTGCCCACCTCGGCCTCCCAAAGTACTGGGATTACAGGAATGAGCCACCTCACCCAGCTCGTCTTTGAGGATTAAGAGTTGAGGGTGGGGGACCGGGTGCGGTGGCTCACGCCTATAATCCCAGCACTTTGGGAGGCCAAGGCAGGCGGATCACAAGGTCAGGAGATGGAGACCATCTTGGCTAACATGGTGAAACCCCGTCTCTACTTAAAATACAAAAGCACAATTAGCTGAGCGTGGTAGCGGGCACCTGTAGTCCCAGCTACTCGGGAGGCTGAGGCAGGAAAATAGCATGAACCCGGGAGGCAGAGCTTGCAATGAGCCGAGATTGTGCCACTACACTCCAGCCTGGGCAACAGAGTGAGACTCCATCTCAAAAAAAAAAAAAGAGTTGAGGGTGGGGAAGTTGTGCAGGATAATCAGGGTGGGTATTTTAGGAAAATTTGGAGAGGACATTGGGGGGCGGGTATAACAGATGCCCATGTTGGGTCTGAGAGGGTGCTACAGGTTCCCTGGGAAGGGAACACATCACTGCACCTGTGGGAGTCTGGGAAGGCTTCGCAAGGTTACCTTCCCTGCATCTCCTTCCCAAAGGGAAGGACATTTGGAGCTGGGCATTGAAGGATGAGTAGGAGTTCACCAAGTGGCAGCATAGGGTAAGGGTGAGCTTGTGATCCAGTGGGTAGTGAAGCAGGTATAGACAGAAAGCGCAATCATTGCTCACGGGTCCTATCTCCGTGTCCAGTGACGGTCCCTTCTGCCGGATCTGCCACGAGGGAGCAAATGGGGAGTGCTTGCTGTCCCCGTGTGGCTGCACCGGCACGCTGGGTGCCGTGCACAAGAGCTGTCTGGAGAAGTGGCTTTCCTCATCTAACACCAGCTACTGCGAGCTGTGCCACACGGAGTTTGCAGTGGAGAAACGGCCTCGACCCCTCACAGAGGTACTCTTGAGAGTGTGAGACTGTGGTGGGCAGCGGGGAGAGGGCAGACATGGGGGCAAAGGCAGGAGCTGCCCTGGGCAATCTGGTGGTCTCCCTAGGGCAGACCCCCTTACCATTTCTGTCCACCGGGTTGGTCTGCTGACGGTGTGTCAGAAACCAGGCCTGGGGCTTAGGAGTCATCTTTCTCTTCCGTCTTCTTCTTCCTTCTTCTCCTTCTTCTACCTTTTTTTTTTTTTTTTTTTTGAGACAGAGTGTCACTCTTGTTGTCCAGGCTGGAGTGCCGTGGCACGATCTCGGCTCACTGCAACCTCTGCCTCCCAGGTTCAAGCAATTCTTCTGCTTCAGCCTCCCGAGTAGCTGGGATTACAGGCGTGTGCCACCGCCCAGTTAATTTTTTTGTATTTTTAGTAGGGATGGAGTTTCACCATGTTAGCCAGGCTGGTCTCAAACCCCGGACCTCTTGTGATCCACCCACCGCGGCCTCCCAAAGTGCTGGGATTACAGGCATGAGCCACTGCGCCCAGCCTATGTCTTTCATTAGCAGAGATTTCCCGAGCACCTCCAGCATGCCCAGCACTCCGTTAGGCACTGGGGACCCAGCCACCAACCAGACACATAGGGCCGGGCACTCATGGAGATTAAAGTCCAGTAACTTTAATTTGGACTTTGAAGCATCACTTCTGATATGAGGTTACAGAAAAAAAAAAAAAAAAAACAACGAAGCAACTGGTTTCTGGGAGCAATACTGCAATAAGGGAAAAACATGTCACGGGGGTGAGGCAACTTGGGGTGTCAGGCAAGGCCTCAGCAGGAGGTGAACCCCCCTAGCTGAGGCCTGAGAGATGAAAAGTAACAAGCTGCTGGATGCAGTGGCTCATCCCTGTAATCCCAGCACTTTGGGAGGCCAAGGCAGGCAGATCACTTGAGGTCAGGAGTTCGAGACCAGCTTCACCAACATGGTGAAACCCCATCTCTACTAAAAATACAAAAAAAAAGAAAGAAAGAAAGAAAGAAAGAAAAAGTCCAGGCACAGTGGCTCACACCTGTAATCCCAGCACTTTGGGAGGCCAAGGTGGGTGGATCACCTGAGGTCAGGAGTTCAAGACCAGCCTGGCCAACATGGCAAAACCCTGTCTCTACTAAATATACAAAATTAGCCAGGTGTGGTGGTGGGTGCCTATAATCCTATCTACTAGGGAGGCTGTGGCAGGAGAATTACTTGAACCCGGGAGGTGGAGGTTGCAGTGAGCTGAGGCTAAGCCACTGCACTCTAGCCTGAGTGACAGAGCAAAACTCTATCTCAAACAACAGGAAAAAAGCTGGGCGTAGTGGTGCATGCCTGTAATCCCAGCTACTTGGGAGGCTGAGGCAGGAGAATCACTTAAACCTGGTAGGCAGTTTGCAGTGAGTTGAGATAGTGCCACTGCACTCCAGCCTGGGCGACAGAGCTAGACTCCGTCTCAAAAAAAACAAAAAAAAACCCAAAAAAACCAAGGCTGGACATGGTGGCTCACAATCCCAGCACTTTGGGAGGCAGAGGAGGGTAGATCACCTGAGGTCAGGAGTTTGAGACTAGCCTGGCCAATGTGGTAAAACACCATCTCTACTAAAAATACAAAAATTAGCTGGGCGTGGTGGTGGGGACCTGTCATCCCAGCTTGAACCCAGGAGGCGGAGGTGGCAGTGAGCCAAGATTGCACCACAGCACTCTAGCCTGGGCAACAAGAGTAAACTCCGTCTCAAAAAAAAAAAAAACCTAGAAAACCCCTGGCCCACCTGGGAGTCAGGGTGTAGGGAGAAAAGTGGGAGGGAGGTCCAATCCCTTCACACACCCGCCCACACCCACTTTGGTCTTCGTGCTACAGCCACACGGCCCCCTCCCCACACATCTTGTCTAGGCCGCCTCCCCCTACCCCAGGGCCTTTGCATCTGCCGCCCCTGCAGCCTAGAGCCCCATCTCCCCCATTCTTCACATGGTTCCTTCTGTTCATTTCGTTCTCTTCAATGTCACCTCCTTGGCAAGGTCTTGCCCTGTGTGACCATTCACCCATTTCATACCTCCACTGCCAGCATGGGAGGGCAGGGGCCCCTTCTGTCTCATCCACCAGAATTTCATGAATTAAGCCCATTTCTTGGCTGGGTGCGGTGACTCATGCCTGTAATCCCAGCACTTTGGGAAGCCAAGGTGGGAAGATCACTTGAGGCCAGGAGTTCAAGACCAGCCTGGGCAACACAGTGAGACCCTGTCTCTATAAAAAAATTAAAGAATTTATTATTATTATTATTTTGAGACAGAGTCTTTCTCTGTCACCCGGGCTGGAGTGCAGCATGTGATCTCGGCTCACTGCAACCTCCACCTCCCAAGTTCAAACGATTCTTCTGCCTCAGCCTCCTGAGTAGCTAGGATTATAGGTGCGTGCCACCATGCCCAGCTAATTTTGTATTCTTTTTTTTTTTTTTGAGACGGAGTCTCGCTCTGTCGCCCAGGCTGGAGTGCAGTGGCGCGATCTCGGCTCACTGCAAGCTCCGCCTCCCGGGTTCACGCCATTCTCCTGCCTCAGCCGCCTGAGTAGCTGGGACTACAGGCGCCCGCCACCGCGCCCGGCTAATTTTTTGTATTTTTAGTAGAGACGGGGTTTCACTGTGGTCTCGATCTCCTGACCTTGTGATCCGCCCGCCTCGGCCTCCCAAAGTGCTGGGATTACAGGCGTGAGCCACCACGCCCGGCCTAATTTTGTATTCTTAGTAGAGACGGGGTTTCTCCATATTGGCCAGGCTGGTCTCAAACTCCTGGCCTCAAGTGATCTGCCCACTTTGGCCTCCCAAAGTGCTGGATTACAGACATGAGCCACTGTGCCAGGGCTTTTTTTTTTTTTTTTTTTTTTGAGGCGGAGTCTCGCTTTGTCGCCCGGGCTGGAGTGCAGTGGCCGGATCTCAGCTCACTGCAAGCTCCGCCTCCCGGGTTTACGCCATTCTCCTGCCTCAGCCTCCCAAGTAACTGGGACTACAGGCGCCTGCCATGTCGCCCGGCTAGTTTTTTGTATTTTTTAGTAGAGACGGGGTTTCACCGTGTTCGCCAGGATGGTCTCGATCTTCTGACCTCGTGATCCACCCGTCTCGGCCTCCCAAAGTGCTGGGATTACAGGCTTGAGCCACCGCGCCCGGCCTTTTTTTTTTTTTTTTTAAGCCCATTTCTTTTGGCCCGTCATCTGGGGGAGGCCAAGCATAGTAGATTAGTAGCCAAGGACGCTTCGGCCCTGGAGCAAGACTTCCCAGGTTGCAGCCCCAGCTTTGTGGACTATGTAGCTGTGTGAGTTTGCTCACTTGAGTTAATTCCTCTGTGCCTCAGCTTCCCCATCTGTAAAATGGGGGTAAAAGTGCCCAGCACCTGGCAGGCCCTGGCTCCTCATGAGCTCAGTAAATGTTTGAAAGAAGGAAAGGGCCATGCGTGGTGGCTCACACCTGTAATCCCAGAACTTTAGAAGGCTGAGGTGGGCAAATCACAAGGACACAAGTTCGAGACCAGCCTGACCAATATGGTGAAACCCCATCTCTACTAAAAATACAAAATTAGCCGGGCGTGGTGGTGCTTGCCTATAATCCCAGCTACTCCGGAGGCTGAGGTGGGAGAATCCCTTGAACCTGGGATGTCGAGGTTGCAGTGAGCCAAGATCATGCCACTGCACTCCAGCCTGGCCGACAGAGCGAGACTCTGTCTCAAAAATATATATATACATACAAAATTAGCCGTGCATGGTGGCTCTTGCCTGTAATCCCAGCTACTCCGGCAGCTGAGACAGGAGAATTGCTTAAACCCGGAAGGTCGAGGTTGCAGTGAGCCGAGATCGCGCCACTGCACTCCATCCTGGGCGACAGAGCAAGAATCCGTCTCAAAAAAAAAAAGAAAGAAGGAAAGGAGAGAGGGAGGCCTAGACCTGGAGGTCCTGACCCCTCCCCCTCAGCAGCCCCTCCTCTGCCCCCTTTCCCCGTCCTCTCCCCTGCAGTGGCTGAAGGACCCGGGGCCGCGGACCGAGAAGCGGACGCTGTGCTGCGACATGGTGTGTTTCCTGTTCATCACGCCGCTGGCCGCCATCTCGGGCTGGTTGTGCCTGCGCGGGGCCCAGGACCACCTCCGGCTCCACAGCCAGCTGGAGGCCGTGGGTCTCATTGCCCTCACCATCGCCCTTTTCACCATCTATGTCCTCTGGACGCTGGTGAGTGGCTGCGGCTTTGCAGCGTGCATCTGGAGCTCCGCCGCTGGGAGCAGCAGGGCCAGGGATTTGACCCCTGGCTTGTGGGGTACGGGGCTCCCTGGCTGCCTCTGTCTATGGCCCTGGGTGGAAGAGCGCTTCTGAGGTCACCCTGCCTCTCTGGGAGCTTCAGATTCCAAATGTGACAAAGGTCTAGGGAATCCCTGAGCTAGGTGTAAACCTTGACCTGAGTGCAGGAACCCCCATCCATGAACCCCCAAGATTAGGAGCGGGGCAGAGAGGAGCAAATGCCTGAGAGAGAGATTGGGGGAGAACAAATAAATGGGGAAATAGATGTAGATTAAGAAATTGAGGCTGGGCACAGTGGCTCACCCCTCTAATCCCAGCACTTTGGGAGGCCAAGGCAGGTGGATCACCTGAGGTCAGGAGTTCGAGACCAGCCTGACCAACATGGAGAAACCCCGTCTCTACTAAAAATACAAAATTAGCCAGGTGTGGTGGTGCATGCCTGTAATCCCAGCTACTCGGGAGGCTGAGGCAGGAGAATTGTTTGAACCCAGGAGGCGGAAGTTGCTGTAAGGCTGGATCGTGCCATTGCACTCTAGCCTGTGTAATGAGCGAAACTTCGTCTCAAAAAAAAAAAAGAAAGAAAGAAATTGAAAGGGAAATCCCAGGCACAGTGGCTCACTCCTATAATCCCAGCACTTTGGGAGGCCAAGGCAGGTGGATTACCTGAGCCGAGGAGTTCCAGACCAGCCTGGCCAACATGGTGAAATCTTGTCTCTGCTAAAAGTACACAAATTTAGCTGTGCGTGGTGGTGGGTGCCTGTAATCCCAGCTAGTCGGGAGTCTGGGGCAGGAGAATCACTTGAACCTGAGAGGCAGAGGTTGCAGCGAGCTGAGATTGCGCCACTGTACTCCAGCCTGTGCAACAGAGCGAGACTCTGTCTCAAAACAAACAAACAAACAAAAAAAAAAAACAAAGAAATTGAAAGGGGAAAGCCTGGTGCAGTGGTCATGCCTGTAATCCCCACGCTTTGGGAGGCTGAGGTGGGCGTATTCCTTGAGGTCAGGAGTTTGAGACCATCCTGGCCAACAATGGTGAAACCCCATCTCTACTAAGAATACAAAAAATTAGTCTGGTGTGGTGGCACGCACCTGTCATCCCAGCCACTAGGGAGGCTGAGATAGGAGCATTGCTTGAACCCAGAAGCCAGAGGTTGCAGTGAGCCGAGATTGTGCCACTGTACTCCAGCCTGGGCAACAGAGTGAGATTCTGTCTTTAAAAAAAAAAAAGGAAAGAAAAGAAAAAGAAATTGAAGGGGAAGAGAGAGAGGAACTGAGATGAAAACATTGAGTGAAACCAGGCCCAGTGGCTGTTAACACCTGCAATCCTAGCACACTGGGAGGCCAAGGCAGGAAGATTGCTTGAAGCAAGGAGGTTCAAGACCAGGATGAGGCGACAAAGCAAGATGTCCATCTCTACAAAAAATGTAAAAATTAGTGGTAGGCCAGGCGCAGTGGCTCACGCCTGTAATCCCAGCACTTTGGGAGGCCGAGGCGGGCGGATCATGAGGTCAGGAGATCGAGACCATCCTGGCCAACATGGTGAAACCCCATGTCCACTAAAAATATAAAAATTAGCTGGGTGTGGTGGCGTGCGCCTGTAGTCCCAGCTGTTCAGGAGGCTGAGGCAGGAGAATCGCTTGAACCCAGGAGGCAGAGGTTGTGGTGAGCTGAGATCAAGCCACTGCACGCCAGCCTGGTGACAGAGTTAGACTCCGTTTAAAAATAAATAAATAAATAAATATATAATAAAATAATAATAATAGAGTCAAGTGCGGAGGCTCACGCCTGTAATCCCAGCACTTTGGGAGGCTGAGGCAGGCAGATTGCTTGAGCTCACGAGTTCGAGACCAGCCTGGGCAAAGTGGCAAAACCCCATCTCTACAAAAAATACAAAAGTTTGTCGGCCATGGTGGTGCATGCCTGCAGTCTCAGCTACTCTGGAGGCTGAGGTGGTAGGATCGCTTGAGCACTGGAGGCAGAGGATGCAGTGAGCTGAGATTGCACCACTGAACTTCAGCCTGAGTGATACAGCCAGACCTTGTCTCAAAGAAAATAATATTAGTAAAAGAAAAAGGAAAAAAAAGGCTGGATGCAGTGGTTTACACCGTAATCCCAGCACTTTGGGAGGCTGAGGTGGGCATATCACTTGAGGTCAGGAGTTCAAGACTAGCCTGAGCAACATGGTGAAACCCCGTTTCTACTAAAAATACAAAAAATTGGCCAGGCGCGGTGGCTCACACCTGTAATCCCAGCACTTTGGGAGGCCGAGGTGGGTGGATGACGAGGTCAGGAGTTCGAGACCAGCCTGACCAACGTGGTGAAACCCTGTCTCTACTAAAAATACAAAATTAACTGGGTGTGGTGGCACGTGCCTATAATCTCAGCTACTCAAGAGGCTGAGGCAGGAGAATCGCTTGAACCTGGGAGGGAGAGGTTGCAGTGAGCTGAAATTGCACCGTTGCACTCCAGCCTGGGCAACAGAGCAAGACTCCATCTCAAAAAAATAAATAAATAAAAAATTAGCCAGGTGTGGTGGCACATGCCAGTAATCCTAGCTTCTCGGGAGGCTGAGGCACAAGAATCACTTGAATTCGGGAGGTAGAGGTTACAGTGAGCCAAGATCACGCCACTGCACTCCAGCCTGGGTGCCTGAGTGACAGAATAAGATTCTGTCTCACAGAAAAAGAAAAAAAAAAAAAAAGAGAAAAAAAGCCTGAATGAGAGACAGAGACAGACAGAATGATGGGGGTGTGAGGTGTTGTTCTAGGCCTCTGGTAGGCAGCAGAACCATTGCTTAGAGGCAGAAGTTTCCCACAGTCTCACCCCTCAGACATAACCACTATTGTCCAGCTGTAGGGGAGTCCCTGCCTCACAAAGTATTTTTCAGTGCACCTACCAGCATTTTTTTTTTTTTTTTTTTTTTGAGACGGGGTCTTGTTCTGTCATGCAGGCTAGAGTGCAGAGTGCAGTGGCTCAATCCTGGCTCACTGCCACCTCCGCCTCCTCGGCTCAAGCGATTCTCCTGTCTCAGCCTCCTGAGTAGCTAGGATTACAGGCACGTGCCACCACGCCCCGGCCAATTTTTGTATTTTTAGTAAAGAGACGGGGTTTCACCATGTTGGCCAGGCTGGTCTTGAACTCTTGACCTCAGGTGATCCGCCTACCTTGGCCTCCCAAAGTGCTGGGATTACAGGCATGAGGCACCGTACCCGGCCCCTACCAACATATTTTAAAATATGTAAACTGGATGAAATCATAGCTACTGTTTTAGTATCTGCTTGTTTTCATTTTGCTGGTGTTCTTTAAAAAAAAAAAAACAGGCTGGGTGTGGTGGCTCAAGCCTGTAATCCCAGCACTTTGAGAGGCCGAGACGGGCAGATCACGAGGTCAGGAGATCGAGACCATCCTGGCTAACACGGTGAAACCCCGTCTCTACTAAAAAATACAAAAAAATTAGCTGGGCGTGGTGGCGGGTGCCTATAGTCCCAGCTACTCGGGAGACTGAGGCAGGAGAATGGCGTAAACCCGGGAGGCGGAGCTTGCAGTGAGCCGAGATCCGGCCACTGTACTCCAGCCTGGGTGACAGAGTGAGACTCCATCTCAAAAAACAAACACATACACACACACACACACACACACACACACACACACACACACACACCGAGGCAGCCACCCAGCAGATATTCATTGTATGGGTGTACCATATTTATTTAACCAATCACTTTTCACAGGCACTGGGATTTTTTCCAATGTGTATGTGGTTTTATTTCTACTTCTTCCTTTTTTTTTTTCCATTATGAACAGTGCTTTGGGCACTGTCCATGCAAATCTTTCTTGGGAACTTGCTTGGTCAAAGGATGTGAACCACTGACATTTATTGATTGATCAATTGATTGATTGAGCCGGAATCTCACTCTGTTGCCCAGGCTGGAGTGCAATGGCACGATCTTGGCTTACTGCAACCTCCGACTCCCCGGTTCAAGCAATCCTCGTGCCTCAGCCTCCTGAGTAGCTGGGATTAAGGCATCTGCCACCATATCTGGCTAATTTTTGTATTTTTAGTAGAGATGAGTTTTCACCACGTTGGCCAGGCTGGTCTCGAACTCCTGGACTCAGGTGATCTGCCCACCTTAGTCTCCCAAAGTGCTGGGATTATAGGCATGAGCCAATGCACCAGCTGACATTTTTTTTTTTTTTTGATTTTGTTTTTTTTGAGACGAAGTCTCACTCTGTCACCAGGCTGGAGGGCAGTGACGCGATCTTGGCTCACTGCGACCTCTGGCTCTCAGGTTCAAGCAAGTCTCCTGTCTCAGCCTCCTGAGTAGCTGGGACTACAGTTGTGCGCCACCACGCCCAGATAATTTTTAAATTTTTAGTAGAGACAGGGTTTCACCATGTTGGCCGGGATGGTCTTGATCTCTTGACCTCGTGATTGGCCTGCCTCTGACTCCCAAAATGCTGGGATTACAGGTGTGAGCCACCGTGCCTGGCCACTTTTAAATTTTTTAATAGACTAATTTTTAGAGTAATTTTCGGTTCACAGCAAAATTTAGCAGAAAGTACAGAGAGTTCCTGTATATCACCCTGCTCCATACACACACAACCTGCACAGCCTCCCTCACTGTTAACATCGTGTACCCAAGTAGGGCATTTGTTAGAATCAGTGAACCTTCATTATCCCTTTAAAACCATAGTTCACATTAGGATTCACTTTTTTCATTTGTTTGTTTTGCAGTGGTTATCTCGCCCTGTCTCCCAGACTGGAGTGCAGTGGTGTGATCTCCGCTCACTGCAACCTCTGCCTCCTGGGCTCAAGCGATCCTCCCACTTCAGCCCCCCGAGTAACCAAGACCACAGGTGTCCACTACCACACCTGGCTAATTTTTGTATTTTTTGTAGAGACAGGATTTTGCTATGTTGTCGAAGCTGGTCTTAAACTCCCAGGCTCAAACCTTGGCTTCCCAAAGTTTTGGGATTACAGGTGTGAGCCATCGCACCTGGCCTTTGTGTGTGTGTGTGTGTGGCGGGGAGGGGATAGGATCGTGCTTTGTCACCCAGACTGCAGTGCAGTGTGGTGTGGTCATGGCTCACTGCAGCCTCAACCTCCCAGGCTCAATTGATCCTCCCACCTCAGCTTCCTGAGTAGCTAGTATTGCAGGTGTGTGCATCACGCCTGACTAATTTTTGTATTTTTTTAGTGGAGACGGAGTTTTGCCATGTTGCCCAGGCTGGGAGCTGACTCTTATTGTTGGACATTTATACGTTTTGATGAATGTATAATGACATATATTCACTATTTTTTTGTTTTGTTTTGTTTTTTTGAGACAGAGTCTCACTCTATGCCAGGCTGGAGTGCAGTGGTGCGATCTCGGCTCACTGCAACTTCCGCCTCCTGGGTTCAAGTGATTCTCCTGCCTCAGCCTCCCAAGTAGCTGAGACTACAGACATGTGCCATCACGCCCAGCTAATTTTTGCATTCTTAGTAGAGATGGGGTTTCACCGTGCTGGCCAGGATGGTCTCGATCTCTTGACCTCGTGATCTGCCCACCTTGGCCCTCCCAAGTGCTGGGATAACAGGCGTGAGCCACTGCACCCGGCCATATTTACCATTATAATATCAGACAGAGTAGTTTCATGGCCCTAAAAATCCTCTGTGCTCTCTTTATTCATGCCATTCTCCTTTTCCCCAACCCCTGTTCACTGCTGATCTTTTTTTTTTTTTTTTGAGACGGAGTCTTGCTCTGTCGCCCAGGCTGGAGTGCTGTGGCCGGATCTCAGCTCACTGCAAGCTCCGCCTCCCGGGTTCCCGCCATTCTCCTGCCTCAGCCTCCCGAGTAGCTGGGACTACAGGCGCCCGCCACCTCGCCCGGCTAGTTTTTTGTATTTTTTAGTAGAGACGGGGTTTCACCGTGTTAGCCAGGATGGTCTCGATCTCCTGACCTCGTGATCCGCCCGTCTCGGCCTCCCAAAGTGCTGGGATTACAGGCTTGAGCCACCGCGCCCGGCCTACTGCTGATCTTTTTACTGTCTCCATAGTTTAGCCTTTTCCAGAATGTCCTATAGTTGGAGTCATTCAGTATGTAGCATCTTCAGGTTGGTTTATTTCATTTAGTGATATGCAGTTAAAGTTATTTTTGTGACTTAAGGGCTTTTTTTCTGAGGCAGAGTCTCACTCTTTCACCCAGGCTAGAGTGAAGTGGCCTGATCTCAGCTTACTGCAGCCTTCGCACCCCTCCCCGCCGGGTTCAAGCTATTCTCTTGCCTCAGCCTCCTGAGTAGCTGGAATTACAGGCACCCGCCACCACGCCCGGCTAATTTTGTATTTTTAGTAGAGATGGAATTTCTCCATATTGGTCAGGCTGGTCTCGAATTCTCGACCTCAGGTGATCTACCCACCTTGGCCTCCCAAAGTGCTGGGATTATAGGCTTGAGCCAGGGTGCCCGGCATTTTTTTTTTTTTTTTCTTTTTGAGACAGGATCTCACTCTGTTGGATTGCAGTGGCGTGAGCACAGCTCACTGCAGTGTCAACCTCTAGGGCTCAAATGATTCTCCTACCTCAGCCCCCTAAGTAACTGGGACCATAGACCTGGGCCACCACATCTGGCTGATTCTAAAATATTTTTTAGAAACAAGGTCTTGCTATGTTGCCTAGGCTGACCTCGAACTCCTGGGCTCAAGTTATCCCCCGGCCTTGACTTCCCAAAGTGCTGGGATTACAGGCATGAGCTACCTTTCCCAGCTTAGTTTCTTTTTAGCACTGAATAATATCTCATTATCTGGAAGCACCACTGATTATTTATTCATTCACCTATTGAGTGACATCTTTTTTGCTTGCACGTTTTGGCAATTATGTGACTGATTTACATTAAAACAATTTTTTTTTGAGACAGGGTCTCACTCTGTCACCCAGGCTGGAGTGCAGTGGCGCGATTTCGGCTCACTGCAGCCCATATCTCCCAGGCTCAAGCGATTCTCCTGCCTCATCCTCCCAAGTAGCTGGGACTACAGGCCCATGCCACCACGCCAAGCTAATTTTTGTGTTTTTTTTTTTGTTTTTTTGTTTTTTTTTGAGACGGAGTCTCGCTGTGTTGCCCAGGCTGGGGTGCAGTGGCCTGATCTCGGCTCACTGCAAGCCCCGCCTCCCGGGTTCACGCCATTCTCCTGCCTCAGCCTCCGAGTAGCTGGGACTACAGGCGCCCGCCACCACGCCCGGCTAGTTTTTTGTATTTTTAGTAGAGACGGGGTTTCACCATGTTAGCCAGGGATGGTCTCGATCTCCTGACCTCGTGATCCACCCGCCTCGGCCTCCCAAAGTGCTGGGATTACAGGCTTGAGCCACCGCGCCCGGCCAATTTTTGTATTTTTAGTAGAGTCAGAGTTTTTAGTAGAGACAGGGTTTCTCCATGTTGCCCAGGCTGATCTTGAACTCGTGAGCTCAAGTGATCTTCCCCCGCGCCCGGTCTTCCAAACTACTGGGATTACAGGCGTGAGCCACCGCGCGGGGCCTGACCGATTGACATTTAATGCCTCCCAAGAGGCTGTTTCACTTCCTTCCCACTGAGAGGCAGGAAAGGAGCTCCCCTTTGCTTCCTGCTGGTGTGTGTGCGGTGTATCTTGTCTTTGCAGGACTCTGAAAGCTGGTGGGTGTCACCAGGATTGTGTTGTTTGTTGTTTGTGTGCACTTTGCGGGAGGAATGTTCGTAAGCCAGCTCTGCTTCTGGAAGCATGAGCCCCAGCCGTGGTTTGGGCCAACGCGGGTGCCACGGCAACTTGCTTTGCCTCCTTTGCGGGTGGAGTCCTTCTCAGCGCCTCCGCTCACTGCAGGACTGCCCCGCAGGTCTCCTTCCGCTACCACTGCCAGCTGTACTCCGAGTGGAGAAAGACCAACCAGAAAGTTCGCCTGAAGATCCGGGAAGCGGACAGCTCGGAGGGCCCCCAGCATTCTCCGCTGGCGGCTGGACTCCTGAAGAAGGTGGCAGAGGAGACGCCAGTATGAACGCTGGGCTGTCCGGGCCCTGCAGCAGAGAGGCCAGAGGTAGCTGGCAATAAATACCCTGTCCTGTGGAAGGATGGAAACTGCCTAACACTTCCCGCACGGCCTGAACGCTTCTTAGGCCAAGAGACACCATGCGGAGCCTAGTCTGTGATCCTGTGTGAAGATATTATCAGGGTTTTGGTTTTGTTTTTTTTTTTTTTGCACACTGTTGTTCATATCGAGGACAGGTGGACACGGTCCTGAGCTCTGGACGGAGCAGGCACGCTGATCTCATTCTGAGGTCCACATGGCACCTTCTGGGCCAGCAGCTGTGGCCGGTGTATCAAGGGCGCCCTTAAAGCTGGAACATTCCAGCAAGCTTCTTGCGCTTCTCTGCACCTGGCAGGCCCACTTTCCTGGCACCCTCGACTTTATATAAAAGTTGCACTGCGTTTCAAAAACCCGCCCCTGAATGAATAAAAGGAGCCCTGGCTGGACAAAATGGACTTGTCAGTTACGTTTCTCAAAGGAGACCTCCCAGGGAGGGACCATGTGGAGGTAAAAAAGTAACGTTGGTGGCCGGCTGGGCGCGGTGGCTAACACCTGTAATCCCAGCACTTTGGGAGGCTGAGGCGGGTGGATCACGAAGTCAAAAGATCGAGACCATCCTGGCCAACATGGTGAAACCCTGTCTCTACTAAAAATATAAAAACTACCTGGGCGTGGTGGTGCGTGCCTGAAATCCCAGCTACTCAGGAAGCTGAGGCAGGAGAATTGCTTGCATCTAGGAGGTGGAGGTTACAGTGAGCCGAGATGGCGCCACTGCACTCCAGCCTGGTGATGGAGAGAGACTCTATCTCAAAAACAAAAACAAAACAAAACCAAAAAAAAAAAACCAAAAAAAACAAAAACACTGGTTGGCCAGGCGCAGTGGCTCACACCTGTAATCTCAGCACTTTGAGAGGCTGAGGCGGGCAGATCACAAGGTCAGGAGTTCGAGACCAGCCTGGCCAATATGGTGAAATCTCGTCTCTACTAAAAATACAAAAATTAGCCAGGCGTGATGGTGGATGCCTGTAGTCCCAGCTACTCGGGAGGCTGAGGCAGGAGAATTGCTTGAACCTGGGAAGCAGAGGTTACAGTGAACCACGATCATCATTGCACTCTAGCCTGGGTGAGAGAGCAAGACTCTGTCACAAAAAAAACAAAAACAAAAAAAACCACTGGCTTGTTTTGAGGGATCTGTCCTGAAGCCCATGGGAAGAAGCAAAGTCTCGGTCTTCAAGTGAAAATCAGGTAGCAGGGTTATAAAAGAAATGATTTTTTAAAATATACATAAGGGCTGGGCATGGTGGCTCACACCTGTAATCACACTTTGAGAGGCCGAGATGGGTGGATCACCTGAGGTTAGGAGTTCGAGACCAGCCTGGCCAACATGGCAAAACCCTGTCTCTACTAAAAATACAAAAAAAAATTATCGGGGTGTGGTGGCAGGTGCTTGAAATCCCAGCTACTCTGGAGGCTGAGACTGGAGAATCGCTTGAACCTGGAGGCAGAGGTGGCAGTGAGCTGAGATCAGTTGCACCACTGTATTTCAGACTGGGTGACGTTGTGAAACTCTGTCTCAAAAAATAAAAAATAGAAAAATAAAGTAGACATAAGAACAATTTCCTCTTACTTTGCCTCTACCAGTCCAGAGACCATGCTGGCCTCTTTTTTTCTTTTTTTGAGATGGGGTCTTGCTCTGTCGCCCAGATTGGAGTGCAGTGGCGCAATCATGGCTCACTCCAGCCTCAATCTCCTGGGTCGGGCAATCTTCCTGTCTCAGCCTCCCCAGCAGCTGGGATGACAGGCATGCACCACTGTGCCTAGCCACTATTAGTTTTTAGTAAGTGTAGAGAGCCCAGCATGGGCCAGGCCTGGTGGCCGATGCCTGTAACCCCAGCATTTTGGGAGGCTTCAGCAGGAGGATCAGTTGAGTCTAGGAGTTTGAGACCAGCCTGGGCAACATAGTGAGATCCTGTCTTGACTAAATAAATAAATATATATATTAACTGGGCATGGTGGCATGCACCTGTGGTCACAGTTACTCAGGAGGCTGAGGTGGGAGGGTCCCTTGAATCCAGGAGTTCCAGGCTGCAGTGAGCTATGATTATGCCTCTGCTCTCCAGCCTGGGCAACAGAGCAAGACCCTGTCTCTAAGGCAAACAAACAATTTGTGTTTAAATGGTGACAATATCCACACTGACTTAGGGTCACTATAGATGAGGCATAGTTCTGAGTCTTTCCCTCCTCTGACTGTCGCTTGTTAGGGAAGAAGTAGTTATTACCTCCATTTTATTTATTTTTTATTTTTTCGTTTTTTTTGAGACGGAGTCTTGCTCTGTCGCCTAGGCTGGAGTGCAGTGGCCGGATCTCAGCTCACTGCAAGCTCCGCCTCCTGGGTTTATGGCATTCTCCTGCCTCAGCCTCCCGAGTAGCTGGGACTACAGGCGCCCGCCACTTCGCTCGGCTAGTTTTTTGTATTTTTTTAGTAGAGACGGGGTTTCACCGTGTTAGCCAGCATGGTCTCGATCTCCTGACCTTGAGATCCGCCTGTCTCGGCCTCCCAAAGTGCCGGGATTACAGGCTTGAGCCACCGCGCCTGGCTATTACCTCCATTTTATAGGTGAGAAGACTGAGGCACAGGGCAGGGAAGCCTTAATGTAAGGTCCCAGAGCTGTCGGAAGTGGAGCTGGGGTGACCCCAGGACTCCTTTTGGAGGAAGACTCAGGAAAGATGCAGAATGTGTTTTGTTTTGTTTTTTTTTTTGAGACAGAGTCTCGCTCTGTCACCCAGGCTGGAGTGCAGTGGCGCAATCTCAGCTCACTGCAAGCTCCGCCTCCCGGGTTCCCACCATTCTCCTGCCTCAGCCTCCCAAGTAGCTGGGACTACAGGCGCCCACCACCTCGCCTGGCTAGTTTTTTCTATTTTTTAGTAGAGACAGGGTTTCACGGTGTTAGCCAGGATGGTCTCGATCTCCTGACCTTGTGATCCGCCCGTCTTGGCCTCCCAAAGTGCTGGGATTACAGGCTTGAGCCACCGCGCCCAGCCTTGTTTTTTTGTTTTTTTGTTTTTTTGTTTTTTTTTGAGATAGAGTCTTAACTCTATCACCCAGGCTGGAGTGCAGTGGTGTAATCTTGGCTCACTGCACCTCCGCCTCCCGAGTTCAAGCGATTGTCTCCTGCCTCAGCCTCCCAAGTAGCTGGGACCACAGGCAACTAAGTTTTGTATTTTTAGTAGAGATGAGGTCTCATCCTGTTGGCCAGGCTGGTCTCAAACTCCTGACCTCAGGTGATCCACCCACCTCGCCTCCCTAAAGTGCTGGGATTACAGTGAGCCACGGTGCCTGGCCCAGAATGCAGTTATTCTAATAACAGCACCTACTTCTTGAGTGCTTTCTGCCTGCTGATTCTTCTACATTTAAAGGCACTTGGCATCTGTCTGCTTTCAAAGCTCAGGGCAGTCCTGAAAGGTGAGTTCTGGTGTCTCTCTCTCTCTCTCTCTCTCTCCCTCCCTCCCTCCCTCCCTCTCTGTCTCTCTTTCTTTCTGATGGAGTCTCACTCTGTTGCCCAGGCTAGAGCACAGCGGCGCTATCTCTGCTCTCTGCAACCTCTGCCTCCCGGGTTCAAGCAATTCTCCTGTCTCAGCCTCCTGAGTAGCTGGGACTACAGGCACCCACCATCATGCCTGGCTAATTTCTGTATTTTTAGTAGAGATGGGGTTTCACCATCTTGACCAGGCTGGTATTGAACTCCTGACCTCAAATGATCCACCTGACTCTCAAACTGCTAGGATTACAGGCGTGAGCCACCGTGCCCAGCCTGGTGCATTTCTTATTATCCATATTTGCAGTTAGACAAACTGAGCCTCAGAGTGGAGGGGCTGATTGCTCAAGGTCTGTTTTCCATATGAATCCCTGCCTGGTATGTAGCTCGCTCACAAAGGAAGAAAAACTTTCTGCCCAGACTGGAAGGGCAAGGAGAAGCCTGTGTGGCCATGGGAGTGGAGGAAACAGCACAAAGGCTCAGAGGCTGGAAACTGCTTAGCCTGTAGGAAGAGAACCAGGGAGGAACCCCAGGGCTGGAGCAGTGTGATTGAGGGGCAGGTGGCCAGAGAAATGGGCAGAGCCTCCTACGCATGGGGTGACTGATGCGCCAGTGGTCTGCAAAAACAGAGCATCACACCTGTGCGCATGAGCGCTGCTGCCCCTCAGGGGGCCTTCCCTGCCCCTGCAACTAAACTCCGTACAGCCTGACACCCATCTTTCCTCAGGCCAACTTTGGTGTTTGTTGCCCCAGGAGTTGATGTACAGATGCCTCAGGACATGCTAGGAAGAAGAGAGACCAGTGGGGTGACTCATGGCTGAAATCCCAGCACTTTGGGAGGCCAAGGCAAAAGGATTGCTTGAAGGCAGGGAGTTAGAGACCAGCCTGGCCAACATAGCGAGACCCTGTCTCTACAAAAAGAGAGAGAATCAGAGAGAGAAGGAAAACTGTTTTCTTTGCAAATCTATTCCAATACTTTCATAGAGAAGAGTTTTAGTTTGCTGTTAACCTGTCTTTAATAATCCTTTAAGGACCAGCACAGTGGCTCACGCTTGTAATCCCAGCACTGTGGGAGGCCAAGGCTGTAGGATCGCTTGAGCTCAGGATGGTTCAAGACCATCCTGGGCAAAACGGCAAGATCCTATCTGTACCAAAAAATAAAAATAAAAAATTAGCCAAATGCAGTGGCGTGCACCTGCAGTCCCAGTTACTTGACAGGCTAAACAGGGGAGGATCGCTTGAGCTCAGGAGTTCAAGGTTGCAGTCAGCTATCATTTACAAAGGTAGATTGAAATATTATTGGTAGGCCAGGTGCAGTGACTCATGTCTGTAATCCCAGCACTTTGGGAGGCTGAGGTGGGCAGATCACCTGAGGTCAGGAGTTCGAGGCTAGCTTAGCCAACATGGCGAAACCCCATCTCTACTAAAAAATACAAAACTTAGTCAGGCGTCATAGTGTGCGCCTGTAATCCCAGCTACTTGGAAGGCTGATGCAGAAGAATCGCCTGAAACCAGGAGGTGGAGGTTGCAGTGAGCCGAGCAAGACTGTATCCAAAAAAAAAAAAAAAAGTATTATTGATAATCGCTGCATTGAAGGCTGGGCGCGGTGGCTTACGCCTATAATCCCAGCACTTTGGGAGGCTGAGGTGGGTGGATCATGAGGTCAGGGGTTTGAGACCAGCCTGACCAATATGATGAAACCTTGTCTCTACTAAAAATACAAAAGTTAGCCGGGCGTGGTGGCATGCACCTGTAATCCCAGCTACTCAGGAGGCTGAGACAGGAGAATCGCTTGAACCCAGTAGGCAGAGGTTGCAGTGAGCCGAGATTGCGCCATTGCACTCCGCCTGGGCAACAAGTACGAAACTCCGTCTCAAAAAAAAAAAAAAAAAAAAGATAATCGCTGCATCTTACTGCCCAAGTTGCCACAAGCACACATAACATCTGATGGCGCCAATTCGACTGTCTGCACTTGGAAGATGGCACATTGGAGGCTGCACAGCACCACAAAACTGAAACCACACATGCACACAAAAATAAGACCATACGGCATTATGCCTAGTACAGAATACACCCTGAATTCTGTCACAATTCATTGTATGCAACATAGCAACAGAATCCTCTCGCTCTTTATGCTTATTTTTTATTTTTATTTTTTGAGATGGAGTCTTGCTCTGTTACCAGGCTGGAGTTCAGTGGTGTGATCTCGACTCACTGCAACCTCTTCCTCATGGGTTCAAGCGATTCTCCTGCCTCAGGCTCCCCAGCAGTTGGGATTACGGGCACCCGCCACCACGCCCAGCTAATTTTTGCATTTTTAGTAGAGACGGTTTCACCATGTTGGCCAGGATTGTCTTGATCTCCTGACCTAGTGATCTGCCCACCTTGGCCTCCCAAAGTGGTAGGATTACAGGCGTGAGCCGACACGCCCGGCCATTAATGTTTTTTTAAATTTTGTGTTTCTAACTTTTAGGTTTGGGGGTAAATGTGAAGGTTAAATAGGTAAACACTTGTCATGGGGGTTTGTTGTACACATTATTTCATCACTTAGTACTGGGTATTAAGCCCAGTACTCAGTAGTTATCTTTTTGTTTTTTGAGATGGAGTCTCAGTCTATCTGCCAGGCTGCAGTGCAGTGGCATGATCTCAGCTCACTGCGACCTCCGCCTCCCGGGTTCAAGCGATTCTCCTGCTTCAGCCTCCCGAGTAGCTGAGATTACAGGCGCCCGCCACCACGTCCAGCTAATTTTTGTATTTTTAGTAGAGACAGGGTTTCACCATGTTGGCCAGGCTGGTGTGGAACTCCTGACCTCAGGTGATCCGCCGCCTGGGCCTCCCAATCCCAAAGTGCTGGGATAACAGGCGTGAGCCACCGCGCCTGGCCCCATTATTAGTGAATTTTAACAGTTTTCCATTTCTTCTGGCCGAACTGTTTACAATTATTATGCGAATTACGGATAATACTCTGATATTATTCCATGCCGTTCCGTTGTTGCCTACAAAGTTCGCGCTGGAAAACCGCGCAATTGCGTTACAAAAATAAAATAAAATAAATCACACAAAAGACACAATGTTTTAAGAAAGTTTATGAATCGTGTGCCGGACCGCGGGTTGGACAAGCTTGATCTAAAACTTCCAGGAATCCCTAGACAGGATCATTACTTCCCCTCTGCTCCAGCTCTGGTTGTGACTAGGTCTAGGTGTGTGTGTGGGCGGTGGCGTGGGGAGATGCTTCCTCTATCGGACTCCGAGGACGCGCGCCCGGCACAACCAGTCAGTGCCTAACGCGAGTGTATCTTGAGAGTGAAGAGATCAACAGCTGCCGGTCTGCGCCTGCGCGCGGCGGGGGCGTGGCCCGGGGCGGGTGGGCCCAAGGAGGCAGCCGGCAGCGGCGCGCGCAAGTGCTACTGGTCGCGTCGGGTCACGTGGGCGCGCAGGCGCAGCGCGGTGCACCCCGTTCGCTCACACAAAGCCCAGACGCGGAGAAAATGGCGGCAGGGGTCGAAGCGGCGGCCGAGGTGGCGGCGACGGAGATCAAAATGGAGGAAGAGAGCGGCGCGCCCGGCGTGCCGAGCGGCAACGGGGCTCCGGGCCCTAAGGGGTAAGTATCCCATGGTCCCTTGCCCGGAGTAAGGGTTCCTCTCCGCGGCCGGCGGCTCCGTTAGGTCTGTTGGCGGCCTAGCCCCGGCGCGGCCTCGGTCCCGGCTGTTCCCATAC
Organism: Theropithecus gelada; assembly: GCF_003255815.1. Lineage (NCBI taxonomy): Eukaryota > Metazoa > Chordata > Mammalia > Primates > Cercopithecidae > Theropithecus > Theropithecus gelada. Next base: position 8,361,523 of record NC_037687.1, read on the forward strand.
CGCTTGCCCAGGGTGGCGGCGTCTCGGGCCGTGAGCGGGGAGCCGGGGGAGCCTCCAGAATCGTCCCCTACCCCGGGCCTTGAGCCTCGGCTCCTTCAGTCCCTCCAGGCCGGGGCCAACCCCGTCGCCGAGGCCTCAGGCCCAGCCGCTGCGCATGGTGGTTGATGGCGCGGGCCCGGACGGCAGAGCCTCCGAGGCCGGCCCGACCGCTCCCTGGGAGGGTAACCTCGGAAGCTGGGTTTCACCCCCCAACCCCCTCTCCTCCCGGGGTCTGTTTTCCGATCCGTAACGTGGGGGGAGAAGAGGGGGTGCGCACCCGGGATCTCGCGCGCAGTCACCCCGAGTCAACGGTAACCGAGCGGGGGAGGCGTCAGGAAGGGCCGCGAGGCCGGGTCGGGGGGCTCCCCTCCTGCCCCTCCCCTCAGTCCCCGCGCGCCGATCCCGCTCCGCGGGAAGTGCCTTCCTCGGCACAGCCCCCTCGCCCCACGCTCTGGCCCTGGCTCAAGTCCCTCGCTGCTTCCCGCTCTTCCCCGGGTGCGCCGCAGGTATTAGTGGAGAGATGAGATCTGCTGCTCAACCTTCACCCTCAGAAGCAGACACGAAGTCGAGGAAGGAATCTCCTTTTTCCCGTGTTTCTGGGGAAGCTGTTCTGTCATGAGGCGGGTTCATTTCCTTCCAGGCTCCATCAGCTTTTCGAGTCCTGCTCGGTGCTGTTTCACTTCTTGGCTTTTAAAAGTTTCTTTAAAGGGGGGAAGCATCGACTTGTGCCCCGGTGAAACTCATTCATTCTGATTACAGACACGAGCGAGAGAGAGAGATTTTGGCTCCAAGATTAGCGGCCGGGAAGGGAGGAGAAGCCTGGGTACACATTGAATTTCCCAGACATTTATTTCATTGTGATAAAATAGACATAACGTAGAGTTTGCCATTTTAACCATTTTTAAGCTTACAATTCAGGGATACTGGGTGCACTGACTCAGTATGCTGTAACAGTTACTACTTGATGTCAAGAACTTTTTCATCATCGGAAACAAAGTGTAGCCATTAAATACTCCCTCCGTTTTTCCCTTCTGTCTGTGATTTTGCTCTCCTCATATTGTAATGTGTGAAACTTAGTTTATGGAGATTAAAAGTGAATGTGGTTGAGCACTTATATATTTAATTTTTTTCTTTGAGAAAGGGTCTCCCTCTGTTGCCCAAGCTGGGATGCAGCGGCACGATCACAGGTCACTGCAGCCTCGAACTCCTGGGCTCAAGCGATCTTTCCATCTCAGCCTCCCAAGTAGCTGGGATCACAGGCTCAGCACCACTATGCCCGGCTAATTTTTTTATTTTTTGAAGAGTCGGAGTCTCCGGGTGTTGCCCAGGCTGGTCTGAAACCCCTGAGCTCAAGCCATCCTCCTGCCTAGGCCTTCCAAAGTGCTGAAATTACAGGCGTGAGCTACTGTGCCCTGCGTAGTTGAGCGTTTACGTTAATTGCGTTCCTTAAGTGCTAGCTATATTGTTAGATAATAAATCTGGAGAAAATTCTAGATTCTTTCCCTCCTTAGGTAGGAAGAAGTAAAATACCATGGTTACTGGCTCTTAGAAATGAAGAGAAAAGCTTCCTCTATTCTCAGCATTTTACTATTTAAAACTCTGGGAAGGAATGTGTTAATTTTGACTTTTTCAGCATCTATCTACGGAAGCTGGTGGGGTTTCTGAGGGTGGTATTTGGAGAGCTTTAAGATAAATTTACCGTATGCAGGAAGGAGTGCTGGTAGAACCTTGCTAGGTGAGAGGGTAAATTAATAGATTATAGCATCTGGGGTGCATTTCAAATTTTCCATTTTCCCCTGTCCATTTTCAAATAGTCATTTTGTGACTGAGTCATTTTACAAATACATGTGGACTATTGGAACCTGCAAGTTGTAGAATAAAATAGCCCTTGTGAGAAAGAGCCTCATAGTCTCAAAGTGTAGTACTGGCTTCACAGAGGATAGTTTAGGAAGCTGGCAACACTTGGATATTTTTGATAGAGCCTGTGGAAAACTTTTTTTTTTTTTTTCATCACAAGTCTTAACAAGGAAAGCTCTTTAGAAGCCTACACGTCTGCACTCCATGCAGAGTGGAGAGGCCATTAACGTATTTGTAGTAAGGTAATTATGCTGTGATAGAAGTTAGTGGAGTTGCTTGGTAGAAAGAATGGAGGAGGTGACCCCCGCCACCTGCTGGCGGCAGGGACCTGTTCCTCCATGACAGGAAGACGTGTGAAAGTGGTGTAGAAGATGGTTGAGGAGAGGCAGAGAAGAGAGTATCCAAAGAGCAGAGATTTGAGTATATGCTTTATTAAGAACTGAAGTTGTGCTGCGTGTAGTGGCTCACACCTGTAATCCCAGCACTTTGGAAGGCTGAGGTGAGAGGACTATTTGAGCTCAGGAGTTCAAGACCAGCCTGGGCAACATGGTGAAACCCTGTCTCTACCAAAACAAAACAAAAAACACTGAAGTTGCTATAGCGTTTTAAGGTTGGAGCACTGGTGGCCAGCTAATGGGCAGTGAATTTAGATTTTTATCTTGAAAGCCCTTGAGAGACAGGAGGAAAATAGAAACTTGATTCTTTGGACTTCAGTCTCTACCAGGAGTGGAGTATGCACCAAAAATGCAGTGAGCTAGCGAGCTCCATCTGGGAACCCAGGTTGGAAATCTTGTTCTGCAGTTCCTTCTCTCCTGGGTGTGAGAAGAGGATTTGCTTAATTTTGATGAGAAATCTGTTGCATTTAAAGTCAGTCAAGATTCAGCGTTAGGGTATAGTCAGGGAAAAAAAAAGTTCATTTTAGGGGAATGTATAGGTTTTTTAAAAAAATTTAAATGTTGTATCATAAATAAATTCAATGACTTAGCTTGCTCCCCTTCTTGAGTAATTTTTATTTTTATCATTTTATTTTATTTATTATTATTATTATTTTTTGAGACGGAGTCTCGCTCTGTCGCCCAGGCTGGAGTGCAGTGGTGCTATTTCAGTTCACTGCAAGCTCCACCTCCTGGGCTCACACCATTCTCCTGCGTCAGCCTCCCGAGTAGCTGGGACTACAGGTGCCCACCACCACGCCTGGCTAATTTTTTTGTATTTTTTTAGTAGAGACAGGATTCCACCCTGTTAGCCAGGATGGTCTTGATCTCCTAACTTCGTGATCCGCCCACTTGGCCTCCCAAAGTGCTGGGATTACAGGCGTGAGCCACCATGTCCAGCCCCTTCCTGAGTAGTTTTGTGGGTGAATCAGACACAGATGGATTGGTTATTTTTAAAAATAAAAATAAGTATTTAGGGTTAGATTCCGGAGGAGGTACTGTTAGGGTTGACTCTGTTTTTACAATCAAGAAAACTTTGTTTTAAACAGTTAAATCCAGGTTCAGGAACTTGATCTAAAGACTCCAGGGGAGGCCATCCTGACTCCCAGGCAGCTTGCTGCTTTCATAATACTACCTTGGTAACCACTCAGTAAACAGTCATTTGAATTGTTTTATTTAAATCAGATTCTCTATACAATGCATTTGAGTGTTTGCTGTACTTAAAAAAGCGATTGTTTATTCGGTGAAAAGGACTTTGGAGGCATGTCAGATTGTGAGCTCAAGATTAGAAGACAGGGTTTTGGATTATTTGAATACATGCTGCCAGGTCTTTGCTTTCACTCTGCTCTTTGATTTTTTTCTGGTTAGGGAAAGAGATACTAGCCTGCGAAGATTAGCTTGCTTGTTTTTTTTGGGAGGGGTGGTTCTCCAGTGGGCTTCTCCATTACCATATTTTGCGGTCCTAGGGTTAAAAGCTAAATTGTCCCTTTGGTAGTTTATAATGATTGTAATGCCTAGGTTTTCTCAGCTTTGGCTCTGTGGTTGGCTTGTTTTAAAAGCTGAACAGTAGAAGGCTAGGAGTAAATCAGTCCGCCTCTCTACCCTTCTCGATAAAATTATTGGTAGAAAAATACATCATTGCCTCAGTTACTGTGTGCCAAGAGTCTCTTTTTTTTTTTTTTTTTGAGATGGAGTCTTGCTCTGCCGCCCAGGCTGGAGTGCAGTGGCCGGATCTCAGCTCACTGCAAGCTCCGCCTCCCGGATTCACGCCATTCTCCTGCCTCAGCCTCCCGAGTAGCTGGGACTATAGGCGCCCACCACCTCGCCCGGCTATTTTTTTGTATTTTTTTTAAGTAGAGACGGGGTTTCACCGTGTCAGCCAGGATGGATGCTCTCGATCTCCTGATCCGCCCGTCTCGGCCTCCCAAAGTGCTGGGATTACAGGCTTGAGCCACCGTGCCCGGCCAAGAGTCTCTTTTAAAGCTGTAAGCGTGTAGGTGGTAACCTCCATAGGACCGAGGCCTAGTGACGACATGGTGACCCTAGCTCTTAGCCACATGCAGTACTACTTCCCTAGATAAGCTGCTTTTTGTTATGCCATTCTTTGTTGATTGTCACCGTGTCCCTCTGAGCTACCATGCATACAGGTTGTGCTGGTTTTGCTGGTAAAGCACTAGAGATGGAAAGAGCTTGAGTCATGTGGGTAGCTCAGTGGTGGCCTTGGAGCTGGGATGGTGCTGTGAATAGTGCTCTCCACACCTTACATGCATTAGAGCAGCACAGGACTTAAGGGATTTCTGTGATGAGTCACTTTATATAAGGGATGGTTCTCACGCGGGCAGAGGGGTCCTTGTCCCTCAGGAGATGTGATCACAATTTCAGGGTATTGGGATTGCCGTTTCAAACTGCACTCGACCCTTGATTTAGAAACTTCAAAAGTAGTGAGTGTCATGCATGGGAACGGCATGAAGACGTTAAGAGAGTGTAGGCAGTCACTATTTGGTAGTCTTTTGCAGGTTAGAGGCACAGTCTTTTTATTAGTTGTTTGTTTTTTTTTTTTTTGAGATGGAGTTTCACTCTTGTCCCTCAGGCTGGAGTGCAGTGTACTGATCACTGATTCACTCCTAGCCTTCTGCTGTTCAGGCTTTAAAACAAGCCAGCCAGAGCCAGTGTACTCCAGCTCCTGGGCTCAAGCGATCCTTCCACCTCAGCCTTCTGAGTAAATAGGACTACAGGCAGATGGTACCATGCCTAGCTAATATTTTGTAGAGATGGGGTTATACCATGTTGCCCAGGCTGTTCTTGAACTCCTGAGCTCAAGCGATCCACCCACCTTGGCCTCCCAAAGTGCTGGGATTACAGGCATTAACTGTATTTTTAATTTATTTTTTATTTTTTTTTTTATTTTTTATTTTTTTTCTTTGAGACAGAGTCTCGCTCTGTCGCCCAGGCTGGAGTGCAGTGGCCGGATCTCAGCTCACTGCAAGCTCCGCCTCCCGGGTTCACGCCATTCTCCTGCCTCAGCCTCCCGAGTAGCTGGGACCACAGGCGCCCGCCACCTCGCCCGGCTAATTTTTTGTATTTTTTAGTAGAGACGGGGTTTCACCGTGTTAGCCAGCATGGTCTCGATCTCCTGACCTCGTGATCCGCCCATCTCGGCCTCCCAAAGTGCTGGGATTACAGGCTTGAGCCACCGCGCCCGGCCTATTTTTTATTTTTTATTTTTATTTTTTGAGATGGAGTTTTGTTCTTGTTGCCCAGGCTGGAGTGCAGTGGCGTGATCTTGGCTCACTGCAACCTCTGCCTCCCTTTCAAGTGATTCTCCTGCCTTGGCCTCCCAAGTAGCGAGTAGCTGGGATTACAGGCGCCCACCACCATGCCCGGCTAATTTTTGTTTTTGTTTTGTTTTTGAGACGGAGTTTCACTCTTGTCGCCTAGACTGGAGTCCATTGGCACAATCTCAGCTCATTTCAACCTCCGCCTCCTGGGTTCAAGCGATTCTCCTGCCTCAGCCTCTCGAGTAGCTGGGATTACAGGCGCCTGCTACCACGCCCAGCTAATTTTTGTATTTTTAGTAGAGACAGGGTTTGATCATGTTGGCCAGGCTGGTCTCAAACTCCTGACCTAAGATAATCCATCTGCCTCGGCCTCCCAAAGTGCTGGGATTACAGACGTGAGCCACCATGCCTGGCCTAATTTTTGTATTTTTAGTAGAGACAGGTTTCTACCATGTTGGCCAGGCTGGTCTTGAACTTCTGACCTCAGGTGGTCTGCCCGTCTCAGCCTCCCAAAGTGCTGGGATTACAGGCGGGAGCCACCGCGCCCAGCCAAAAGTTAAAAAGACTTGCAGAGTTAAGTTTTTATGTATACATATACGTGGACTAGGGAAGAATATTCCCCTAATTTTATCCTGAAGATAGTGAGAAAATAGGATTGGACATGTTAAAAAAAGAGCTTTTCAGGACATTACTTTTATACCATGACATTAATCTAAACTTGAATATGTCTCTCCCCTCCCCTCCCCTCCCCTTCTCTTCCCCTTTCCTTGCTGAGACAGGGTCTCCCTCTGTTACCCAGGCTGGAGTGTAGTGAGTGGTGCAGTCTTGGCTCACTGTAACCTTGACCTCCTGGAGCCAGGCTGTCTTCTTTCTGCGTTGCTGGGCACAGTCGTGCACCAACATGCCTGGCTAATTTTTTGTATTTTTTTGTAGGGACACGGTTTTGCCATGTTACCCAGGCTGGTTTCAGACTCCTGGATTCAAGCACTCAACTCACCTCAGCCTCCCAAACTGCTGGGACTACAGGCATGAGCCACCGTGGCCAGTCTGCTTGAATATGTGTCTTGAATGATATTTCTTTGAGGGTCATTTTCTACGAGTCTATCAAGAATTGAGTTGGTGGTGGTAGATTTCCAAAAGGGTCAATTTTTTAAAAGCTGGAAATGACAAGAGATAGTTCTAACCTCTTTACTGAGGAAACCTCTCAGAGGGAATGATTAGCCAGGGAAGGATTTGTTTGCAGAGGTGCTGTGCCCATTAAGTGTGGTGAGAGCCGCTTTCTCAATGGTGAGTCATGTGATGTGGATTAACCCCAAACCAAATACTCAGCTTCTGTGGTTACATTGGGTAGTTGATTGGTAGCCATAGTATGCACCTGTGGAATATAGGTTAGACACTTTGTTACCTGCTTTGGCTATAATTAGTTATTTATACATTTGGTAGCTTATAGGTGAGTTTAAGCAGTCTGGTGAAAACAGACTGGAAGTATTCATCATGGACTCTGTGTCAGAATGTTTTTTATTGTAAATCTTAAAGTATTTGGGACTTCAAAAGTAACAATATTAAAATTCATTTCCATCTGTGAATCCTCTGGTGGACCATGATGTGTAGATTGTGTTATGTTTTATGAGTTTTTCTAACACTTTCATCATCATTTTCCAGGAAAGAGTAGGAGATGATTTGGCAGATAGTTTGTTTGGCAGACTTTGGTGAAGGACTTTTCTTTTGGAGTAGACAAGTGGCCTGGGTAACAGTTGTAGTTCTCCTGTGGGGCCTGCTTTGTGGTGTGAAGCCAGTTTTGTGTACCCAGGTAGGTTGCGTTCTAGTCATCTAGGGATTGGAGCTGCCATAACATCACCTTATCTGCCAGCCCGTGGGAAGGGAAACCTATTGATTGTGTACTGGTGTAGTTGAGATCACAGAGAAAGCTGCTTTCCTTGGTTTTACCTTGTGTCAAGTTGGGTGTAGCTCACACCAGTGATACGTTTGCTGGGATACTGCTTGGCACTCTTGTGTTTGGGGACTACACAAAGTTTCTGACTTTAAAGTTTTTCCAAGTAAATACATTACTAATTTTGAGACAGAGTCTTGCTTTGTCAACGAGGCTGGAGTGCAGTGGTGCAGTCATAGTTCACTGCAACCTTGACTCCCTGGACTCGAGCCATCCTCCCAGCTCAGCCTCCTGAGTAGCTGGGACTGCAGGTACACGACACCACACTCAGATAATTATTATTATTTTAAAAAATAAAGACAGGGTCTTACTGTGTCGAACTCCTGGGCTTAAGTAAGATTCTCCTGCCTTGACCTCCCAGAGTGCTGGGATTATAGGTGTGAACCACCACACCTGGTCTCCAGTGAATCCTTTTTTTTGTTTGTTTGTTTTGAGACGGAGTCTCATTCTGTCTGTCACTCAGGCTGGAGTGCAATGGCGCGATCTCGGCTCACTGCAACCTCCGTCCCCCAGGTTCAAGCGATTCTCTTGCCTCAGCCTCCTGAGAGCTGGGACTGCAGGCATGTACTACCACGCCCAGCTAATTTTTGTATTTTTAGTAGAGATGGGGTTTCATCATGTTGGCCAGGCTGGTCTTGAACTCCTGACCTTGAGTGATCCGCCTACCTCAGCCTTCCAAAGTGCTGGGATTATAGGTGGGAACCACCGTGCCTGGCCTCAAGTAAATAACGTTTTAAAATAGTAGCTTCTCCAGCTACTATCTGATGTTTAAACACTACCTTTCTGCCAAGGAAGAAATTTATATCCCAGAGTAAAGATCAGTCCTTCAGTTAAAGATACTTTTTAAAATCGTTAATGCTGTAGTCTTGGCTTTTTTTTTGTTTCCAGTTTTATCATGGATCACAAATTCTGCAGTAGAGTCTGTGGTCTGGGAGTCACTGGATTCTCACTGGCGGGACACAGGGCTCAGGAAGCAGAAAAGTGCAAAGCTCAGTTGCTTAAGAAACTTGAGGTGGCTTCTGGCTCCTCACTTGTTCCTGGTCAGCTCTCATCTGTGCCTCCCTGTAGTCAGAGGGGTTGCGCTTGAGCTGGCAGCTGAGGGAAGAGCCCTGGCAACCAGTGCCCGGGCTTCCAAGTCTGATGGCTGCTACCTAGAGATGGTTGGTGTTACAGTGTGGTGGCTCCTAACACACAAAAGTAAAGAGTGCGACGGGGGAAGGCCGGGGGAAGGCCGTGCCAGAAAAGCAGCCACCCTTCTTTGCCAAAGGCAGGATTGTTTGCATGCTGTCTTCCTCCTCCCAGAGTTGCTCAGAGTTTCCCCGCTTCAAAGTAGTAGGGTTGTATAGGGAGTGGTTTCTTTCCCACCTTTTTGGATTTTAAAAAAGTGCTTAAAATATACATAAAATAGACCATTTTAACCATCTTAGGTGTGCAGTGAAGTATGGTGTTTTGCAGCAATCACCTCTGCCCATTCCTAGAACTTTTATTCTCATCCCAAATGAAATTCTGTGCTCAGTGTTGAATAACTTCCCATTGCTACCTCCCCCTAGGCCCGGGTAACCTCTGTTCTACTTTCTGTGTACGGATTTGCTTATCATAGGTATCTAATAAGTGGAATCGTACAATATTTGGCCTTCAGTGACTGGCTTATTTCACTGAGCATAATGCTCTCAAGGTTCATGCATGTTGTAGCCTTTGTTAGGATTGCCTTCCTTTTTGTGGCTGAAAAATCCATCCCGTTGCATGGATATTCCATGTTTTGTTTATTCCATTCATCTTTTGGTAGACCCTTGGGTTGTTTCTACCTTTTGGCTTGTATGAATAGTGCTGCTATGAACATTGGCATACGTGTATGAGTCCCTACTTTTAATTCTTTTGGGTATATACCTAGCAGTGGAATTGCTGGGTCACAGTAATTCTGTGTTTAATTTTGAGTGACCACCTGTTTTCCATGGTGGCTGCATCATTTTATGCTTCCCCCCTCTTTTTTTTTTTTTTTTTTTTTTAAACACCATGAGAGACACTTATTTGTGAAGCTAAAATTGGTTGGGCCTGTGTGTACTACCTCATATTTCCATTCCATGAAGTCTTGGAAATCATCCTTCTCTTTTCCTGTTTCTGTCTTGGAATTAACACACTTTGGTCAGGGAGTTGGCCTCACCGTTGTCTCTGTTACTCTCCATAGGAGTATTTTGTAAGCCCAGGAAAGTGTACTTTTCCTTGGGAATGCTTTTTGCCCCATGGAGCCTTTAGTTTGAATGTCTTAATTCAAAATCAACATTAATCTTGTCTTTGCTTTTTTTGAGACAGTGTCTCGCTCTGTTGCCCTAGGCTGGAGTACAGTAGGATGATCATAGCTTGCTGGTGCCTGGAACTCCTGAGTTTAAGTGATCCTCCCATCTCACCCTCCCTACTAGCTGGGAGTGCAAATGCGCCACCACACCTGGCTAAGTTTTATATATATGCATTTTTTGTAGAGACAGGGTCTTGCTGTGTTGCCCAGGCTAGTCTTGAACTCCTGGCCTTAAATGATCCCCCGTTCTTGGCTCCCAAAGTGCTAGGATTGCAGGTGTGAACCACCCCATCTGTCCAGTACTAGTCTTGTGTCATAGGAACTGTGTGGAATTGTAAACCTGGCAAATCAAATAATTGTCTTTCACATTGTGCTGACATATAAACCCTTTACCTTTTTTTCTCTCTTTTGAATTCAGTGAAGGAGAACGACCTGCTCAGAATGAGAAGAGGAAGGAGAAAAACATAAAAAGAGGAGGCAATCGCTTTGAGCCATATGCCAATCCAACTAAAAGATACAGAGCCTTCATTACAAACATACCTTTTGACGTGAAATGGCAGTCCCTTAAAGACCTGGTTAAAGAAAAAGGTAATGGTACTGGTGATTGAGTAGGGTGAGAAGGTTGGTGTGTCATCTTTTCTGTGGCTAATTCCTTGGTTATTTTTGGTCAGTGGAAGCGGCTCTGGGTAGAGCATGTTCTTTCCAGGCTTAAGCGTGAAGCCCCCTCACCCCACCTCAGTTTTTTTTGCTTTGTGTTTTTTGTTTGTTTGTTTGTTTTGTTTTGTTTTGTGGTCATGCCCCTGTGTGTCAAACAGGATGGTTTATACGGTCCTTTGGCCTACAGTTGATTTTACTGGTTTAGTATGGTTAATAAGGCTTCAATTAGGCTTCCGGGGAGCCTTTTTGTGTTGAAATTTTTTGAATTTTGCACATTAGGTGGGAGAGATTTTTCCTTTCTTTCCTTTTCTTTATTTTTTTCTTTTTTCTTTTTTTTTTCTTTTTTCTTTCTGTTTTTTAAGCTTTTTAAGTTTCACAGGAAGATAGCTTGTTTAAAATTTTGTGGATGTCTTCCTGGGATCAAAATTTGGTAGCTGGACCTTTTGCTCCTCAGATTCCAAACTATAAAACATTAGCCTGTATTTTAACTGTTAGGCTTTTTCCCCTCTGGGAAAAAAATAGAGTAGGTTGGCCATTGGAGAGCTCAAAATAAGGTATCTGCTTTGTAACGCGGTGCCTTAGGATGTGGATTGTCATAGCCTAGGTATCCACCTTCCAGCCGAGGGCAGAGGAAGCAACCAAGCTCTGCTGCCACCAGGAGGCCCGAGGAGGCCTGCCTCTGTGATCCTCACCCCCGTGCACACTGCGGTGTCCTCTCTCTCTCTCCTCCTTCCCTCCTGTGCTGCTGTCGTCTTCCTTTCTTTACTGATTCTTGGCCCTGCTGGTGGCACTTAGGACTAAAGAGACTGCTCAGCCCTGGTTTAGACAACACCGTGGTAGAGAACAATTTGTATATTGCCTTGAGGCCCCCACCCCGACCTAGACTCAAACTACCCTTCATGGAGTCTTTGCATGACTGAAAGGTATTGGTTTTCTGGAGCATTCATTATGAAAAGAGATGTGAGCTTGATTTGTCAAATGATTTAACATTTCAGTGACTGAGATGCCCCGTGGATAGGCCATTTTGGTATGTGTACTGGTGCTCCCTGCATTGGGTTTTGAAATTATGAATGGCACTGCCATCATTGTCCCATCACTTATTTTGACCATGACATGCAAGAAGCACTAGGCACTGTGAACCTCTCCAGACAGTCACGCGTGCTGCTCCCACGTGGTATTTCTCCAGATAACACAGATGGAAAAACGTTTTGGTGTGAGATTGATGTGCCTGCCTTGATCGGCCAAATCATTCCTGCCATTGCTCCTAGGGCAAGAGTGCAGTTTCTTCTTTTTGTCTGAGGGCGTGTCATGCTGCATCCCAGATGCAGTGTTCTTGGTTTTTGGGACTGCTGCTTCAATAGAAGCTTAGAATTTCTGTACAGTACAGTTGGGCCTCATTCGAATTAGCTTTTGGAATAACCTCCAAATTTGTGTTCTCGTGATTTGGTTGAACCGCTGAATTGCTATTTCCATTGATAATAAGGTATAGTAGTTCCAAGAACCAGGAATGTGGCTTTGAAAATGTAATTGTTAGAATTTTGTAAGAGATTGCAGGCCAAATTATTTTTTCATTTTTAGGAGTGTGTGAACCAGTTTTGGGACATGCTGGATAAAGTAGGTGACATTTTTACTGCTTTACCATTCAGTAATTCGGTTTGGGAAACCTTCAAGCTGGTAGTAGCAGCAGCAGCCATGGTGTTTCTGGATGTAGAAGCAGTTCACCTCAATTCACTATTTTGCACTCTTAAGTGTGGAGCCAGCCTGGTGGTTGATTTGGATACTTCCAAACTGGTTCTCATATTCCCCTGGCATACTGCTACGAATGCCCGGGCTCAGCCCTCTCAGTGTATTTTTGGTGGTGTAATTTAGAATTACAGGTGTGCAGTAAATCAGTTATTTTTAATGAGCCTTAAAATGTTCTTGTTTAGAGCTCCCCTGTACTGGTTAAATTAATTACTTTGCTGTTTAATTAAATTATTAGCAGTATAGGATTGTGGGTAAAGTGACTCATAAGAGAAAGGTAATCTTTTTATGGTAATGCTTATATTCAGTATGTGAGGTCTAAAGAAATTTACTGTGTTTACATACATATGAGTCCTTAAGAAATACTCTTCTTATTATGTGCTTTTAAAAAGACATTTTTATTCGCGTTTTGGTATACAAAAAATGTTTAAGTGGTTAGTTTACATCTGAAATATTTACTTGAAATCTGTTGCCGATAAGTTCTAAGTGTTTTGAAGACTATACACAGGAAGAACTAGCAGATAGAGGCACTTACAACCCTAAAAGTATTAGTCTCAAAATAATTCCAAAACACAGAGATTTGGGCTGTCGTAATCTAAGCACTCTTTATCAGTCTACATTTTAAGGTCTGATGAATCTTAGCCTTGTTTCAGGAAATGAGTAGAACAGAACTAGAATTAGTTGTCCTCAACTGAAATTTTCTGTCGTCGTAGCACTGTCTAATTGCAGCCTCTCGGAACTAAAGTAGCTAGCTTTGAGAGGCCAAGAGGGGAGCTTTTTTTTCTAAGGATACTCCTGGGGGAGATTGTCTCACATGTTCCTCCCTCCCTCTTGATCCTTTTGCCATCTTTCATACCAGCTGCATATTCTCCAGCTTTAGTTTTAGCATTTAGCAGCATTCTAGGATTTCCTATTAAAAATCCACATAGGAAGTGAACTGGTCATTTATGCCTTTGAAAGTGACTTAACAGGCTACAGCTGCCCAGTTTGTATCCTGACAGGTAAAGGGATATGCACTTAAAGTGATTGACCACAAGGACTGGGTGGAAAAAATAAAGATTTCTGTGAGAAAAGGCGATCTTAGGCTTTTAAACTTAGTGTTGTGCTACATTTGTTTGAGACCATCAAGTCCTGTGTGAGTGGTGGAAGCTCCTTGCTGGGCTGCTTCTCCTGGCCTCACCAGGCAGCCGGCAGCACCCAGGTGGGGCAGTGCCACCAGAGCAGGACTGAGCTGCACCTGCAATGAGTAAACAGAGCCCAGGTTGAGGAAGGAAGGTCGGGGATGTAGTTTACCCTCAGTCAATCCCAAGTTTAGCAGCAGTCAGTTTAACTTGTGTAAGCAAAGATTTCTTTTAAGCACTTAATCCTTCTGTTAGTATTTAATGCACCACGTTAAGTAAATTTCAGATTGCAGCTGACAGAAAACTAAGGCCCAGAGGGCAAGTGTAGTCCAATAGAAAGCCTCCATCTTGGCTCCTGGAGATAATTTGCATTGTGGGTCTATTAGGCAGACCTGTATTTTCAGTTTAAATGAAATCCCTACCCAGTCTACTTGCTCCTTCATATTTTCCTTTGTTGGAAATGCAGCCTGCATTTTATTTATTTTGTTTTTGAGATGGAGTCTTGCTCTTTCTCCCAGGATGGAGTGAAGTGGCGTGATCTCGGCTCACTACAACCTCCGTCCCCTGGGTTCAAGCGATTCTCCTGTGCCAGCCTGCCAAGTAGCTGGGATTATAGGCACCTACCACCACAATTTTTGTATTTTTTTTGTATTTTTAATTAATTTTTGTATTTTTAGTAGAGACTGGGTTTCACCATGTTGGCCAGGCTGGTCTTGAACTCCTGACCCCAGGTAATCCTCTTGCCTTGGCCTCCCAAAGTGCTAGGATTACAGGCCCGGCCACAGCCTGGATTTTAGAAAGGCCTGTTATGCTAAAGCATTCATATGTGTGAATATTTACGTTGAGCCCCAGCAGTGCAGCCTGTCTGGCTTACCCTGTGTGGTCTCTAGTGTTAGGGAAGCAATACCGTTCTGTTGTTGCCACGCAATTAAGGAGGAGCATGGGCTCTGTCATTTCCTAACATGTCCGTAAGCCAAGTCGTTGTGTAGAATAATTATTTTGACGTTTCAAGGTGTCTTTGTATTAAAGAGTGTGCATGTGTTCTGTGCACTCCACTCCCCCGATAGAGTGGCAGCCTGAGAATTGACCGTTATGAACGGAAGAATGTTTGACAACATGCCTGACTTGCAAGCCCTGCCAACCCCTGTTTAAAAAGAAAAAAAAAAATTATAGGCCTTATCACATATGAATTCTCTTCAGTGAAGCTTCGGCCTCTGCATTCCCTCTTTTTTTTTTTCAGACTTGAACAGTAAATGGGAACAGAAAAACAAATACTCACTTTGCTAAAGGTTTGTGCAGGAGAGTGAGGTCACAGTAGCTGCAACGGACCACCTCAGTTCTTTTTGGGTTGCTTATCTGCTTATCCTCCTACTGTGTTTTAAGAATGAGGCAGTGTTTTTAATACTTCACTTAAATGTTGGTCAAAAATGATTTCTTAGAGCATATTAAATAGAGGTAGATAACATTTGGTGTTAGATTTTTTAATGTGTTAGTTTTTTCATTTCGATATTTTGATGTTTTGGGCTGCAGGAGAATTTGTCTTAGCAGCCTACTCTTAGGATTCCGTGAAATCCATCCATGTTTACACAGGGAGAGGAGCAACCATATTTTTTATTAATAACTGCGAGTGCCGTTTCTGTAAGACTACTGCTACTGCCAAGCTGTCACCTCTGCCCCTGAGTCCTGACTGTGTGATCTGCTCTGGATGGTTTGCTCGTTAAACTTCACTTCATGGAATGTGACCAGACTGTGTTTACTTGGCAAATTTTGCCCTCCCATTCTTGCTGATAGTTGTGCTGACTACATGAGACAAATCTTTGCTTTGCTATTGTAGAACCAAAAGGGAGGTGGTCTTTTAAAGGCTTCATTTTCCTGTAGGAAAGTATGAATTAGCAGCTGTTGCAGATCCCTTAACACTTAATTGGTGGTCTCTCAGGGTAGAGGTTGGAATTTTATGAGTTTGTGAGGAGCATAATCATTACTGATTATCTCGGGAACAGCACTACTCATGCTGGACCCTTGGGTGACTGCTAAACAATGATACCATTTGAGGTAAAAAGAGGGAGAACGTTTTAAGCAAATTTTTAATACAAAGGATTGAGGTCAGGTGTGTTATTACTAGACTAGACTGTTACGTGGAAAAAGCCCTAATTTCTAAACCTCTCTTTTTGTTAAAGTGGTTATGGCCATGGGAAAAAGTTTGGTTTGGATTTGCTTGGTTTCTGGGTTGCACTTACAGCTTTTTGATCACATGTCTTATGGACACAGACTAGAAACTTCCCATGCAACAGGATTTGAATTTCGACCACATGGTTGCAGCTCTCTTGAATTAATTATTGTGAGTCTTTTATTTTTTTAAAGGTTACTAGGTGGTAGTCATAGCTGGTAGGGAATAAACTTGGGGCCTCTTCAGTCACTATTTTGACATTATGTGGCATTTTCATCAAAGTGGAGACAAGGGTTGGTGGTCCTTGAATGGCTGCTGCTCTTGAAACAAATGGCTTTTAACATGGCCTCAGGGCGGCCGCATTTTTGGAACTGCTTTGGTTTTTAAGGGTTAAATAAAGCTGCCTTGTACAGCTGTCCCTTGGCTGTGATCATTTTTCAGTTTGCCCCACAGGAGTACATACTCCAAAAGTAAATTGTACTGATCCCTCCTATTTCCTTCTTCATTTCTTTGCACTGATGATTCTCTCTCCTGTTTTGTGCAAAGTGTGTGTTTAGTTCTGAAACATTTCAGGAGAGGACAAAGAGGGTGAGGCTCTACATGTAAACTTTGAACACTTGGCTTTCTTGCATTCAACCAGTGTGCAGAGCCATTAATAAATATGTCCTTCAGATCTTTAAATTTTTTGTAAAGTAATTTTATCTTGTTTTTCATTAAAATTTTTTCTTCCTATAGCCTCATAATTTTAATGTCCTTTGAACAAAAGAGTTGGAATAGGCAGGACTTGTTGAGGCCGTTAAGCAGGTTATTTTTACCCTTTTACTGCTAAACGAAACCGATCCAGAGGACAACAAAAGCCCAGTTTTTGACTTTGGAGAGTCTGGTTAGAGATAGTTTTCTCCAGGGTAATACTTCACATTTGTTTTCTGTGTGCCATCTTCAAGTTCAGCAGCCATTTTGGTGGTTGTCTTGATGGATTCTAACATCTGGTCATGGTGGTCATGAATTGGCAATCCAAACCTTGAGGAAAATCTGCAGAAACTTTCGAAATGCTTTGTTTTCCCTTTTGTGTAGATTAGAATCATGTGAGTCTGTTTAACTGTTTAAATACAAAATCTGAGCCCTAAATTTGAATTTATTTGTGTCCTTTAATGGGGAGGTTTAGAAAGCAGCAAGAATGAAGCCTGGCCTAATTCACTGAAGAGAATCCAGATGCTGCTCTGGTTTTGTGATCTTATTATATTCAAACATTCTGCCTCTGCAGATGCGGAGCCTACTGCTGTGTGCAGGACCAGCTATAAAATTTGTGGGGCCCAACACAAAACGAAAACAAGGGCCCTCTTGTTAAAAAAACTAAGAATGTCATAGCAGCAATAACAGCCTTAAACCAAGCTCAGGGCGCCCGAGTGCGGGGCTCTGTACGATTGCACGGGTTGCTCACCCGTGAAGCTGGCCCTGCGTCCGTGTGTGCCTGTGAGCTTATACCTTCGCATACATGCGTCCTTGTATTTATAGCATGTGAGCTCAGCCCGATGGCATCGCAATTTGTATGCATTTCACCTACTTGCCACCAATGAGAGTGTATGTGTAAAACTTCCTCCCTTCCCCAGAAAAGTAAATCACGCAGACTTCTTTCCTATAGATTTGGATTGCCTCTAGTCATGAATGAGTCTTCCAGACAGGGAAATTGATATGGAAATCTGTGGAATAGCTTGTTTGTGGTGGGAGGAAAATCAAGGACATATTGTTAACGTGTTTTCACCTACTTTTACTGCACACCTGTAATGCCTAGTTCGGTGGTTTAGAGAATATGGAGTGTTTCTGGGCTTTCTTATAAGGCAGAGGCTCCATACAAGGTTGCTGATGATTGTTCTAAATTCCCATTGTTTTCTTGGCTTTTCTCCCTTGGTTTATGTGTCGTCTGGAAACTGATTTGTAGTTGGTGAGGTAACATACGTGGAGCTCTTAATGGACGCTGAAGGAAAGTCAAGGGTAAGTGTCTGAGAGAATTTCTTCTGTGGATTTACTACATGAAAAATGTAACTGTATGGTGGCGTGGAATCGAATGAAATCAGGAAGGCAGTGAGTGCTCATGTTACAGTAGCTATGTTTGATTTTGCCAAACATTTGAGTGGGGTGGGAGGGGATTTGCAAACGGGAGTCCCGCTTTTCCAAATGGCTGGCCAAAGAGCTTTTTGGTATTCTGTTTGGATGCCCAATTTGGATAACTGGGGACCAATAGCAGCATTGTCTCTTTGTTAACAGAGGAATTGGCTGTGTGTGAATTATGCATGGAATTTTAGCGGTGGTATAATTAATGTAAAACGTGTGTTCTTGTCTAGAAAATGTTACTCTTGGTTGTTTGCTGAATTTGAAAGTTGTGTGAACCAAAGATTCCGAAAAGTTGCCTTTGTGCCAGTAAATTGTAAACCAAATATTAAAAACCTGAATGTTCAAAATTGGCCTAGTTTAAAGAGAACATAAACTATTTTCTGTCGTGCAATAGAATGGCTTAGAATAATCAAAAGGTTGAACTTAACTTATGGAAGGGATGGATTTAGGAGGAATATGGTAAGGACTCGATTGAGTACAGAGGAAAGCAGATCTAAAGTTGGTGTGATTTCTTGGAGACCCTGAATTTAGGTCTGCTTATTAAACGTCAGCAGCTCTAGTGCAATGCTGGTAATGCGTAGGAGAAGGAGATATTAAGGAGCCCAGCTTTTAACAAGGAAGGCGAGGCGAGGCACTTCTGTCAGCTTCCCCTTAGAAGGGTTCATTTTAAAAGACTTTGTGACATAAATCATATTTTTAATTGGTTTGTAACTGTCATTGGTATTTACTATTTTTTCTCTTCTTTTTCCCCTTCCTTGCTCTTCTGACTGGTCTCTGGCTTCCTCCAAAGGGATGTGCGTAAGTATCGTCTAGTTACTTACTGGTATTTGAGCCTTCTAACTTGTAGGACTGGTTTCACTCGACTCGTTTCCTTTTAACTCTATAGTGTTGTTGAATTCAAGATGGAAGAGAGCATGAAAAAAGCTGCGGAAGTCCTAAACAAGCATAGTCTGAGTGGAAGACCACTGAAAGTCAAAGAAGTAAGCTCTTAACACTGTGAATACTGTGTGTAATTGTTGAGTGATCCCACTTTGGAACAGGGAAAGACGGTCATGGTCCCAGACGGCATTTTACAAAGCAAGTGCCAGCCTGTTGTTTCTAATGAAGAGTGTCGGTCACAGCCTACAGCGGCCATTCCCTGCAAGGACTTTGGGGTGGTGGCCAAGCAGATCCTGGGTGGCTGCTGACCGCCTTCTAACATCTGTGATTTGTCTGAGGCCTTGTTGTCTCAGGGACTCTTAAACTGTGAGCCCGTGGGTTTGTGCCATTAAGTTTTACTCCGTCTAAACTTTCTTGTTGGCCCATCTTGTTTCTTTTTTTTAAAGTGAGTTTGTTCCAGCCTGGGCAACATGGTGAAACCTCATCTCTACAAAAGATACAAAAATTCGCCAGGCATGGTGGCGCATGCCTGTAGTCCTAGCTACTTGGGAGGCTGAGGCAGGAGGATCGTTTGAGCCCAGGATATGGAGGTTGCAGTGAGCTGAAATCACACCATTGCACTCCAGCCTGGGTGACAGAGTGAGACCCTGTCTAAAAAATAAAAAATAAAGTGAGTTTGTTATTCCTCAAACCTGCTTTCACATCTCATCTGAATCAAATATATTCCTCGAGGAAGAAGGTTTTTTGTTGATTAAATTCCTCTTGGCCGGGCGCAGTGGCTCACGCCTGTAATCCCCAGCACTTTGGGAGACCAAGCTGGGTGGATCATCTGAGGTCATGAGTTCGAGACCAGTCTGACCAACATGGTGAAACACTGTCTCTACTAAAAATACAAAAAATTAGCTGGGCGTGGTGGTGGGTGCCTGTAATCCATCTACTTGGGAGGCTGAGGCAGGAGAATCGCTGGAACCCAGGAGGCGGAGGTTGCAGTGAGCCGAGATTGCGCCATTGAACTCCAGCCTGGGCAACAAGAGCAAAGCTCCGTCTCAAAAAAAACATCCCTCTTGATTTCTTTTCACCTCTTCTCTTGGGGAGGAAGATGAGTAGATTGAGAGGGAAGCGTCGTAGGGTCTAAGGTCTCTCACATGTTATGGTGTCTTTTTTAGTGCTGATGGTGGTA
This sequence comes from Theropithecus gelada, assembly GCF_003255815.1. Taxonomy (NCBI): domain Eukaryota; kingdom Metazoa; phylum Chordata; class Mammalia; order Primates; family Cercopithecidae; genus Theropithecus; species Theropithecus gelada. The sequence goes on from NC_037687.1 coordinate 8,381,234, forward strand.
AATGACAGGACAGAGAGTTGAAGAAGAGAGTCAGTACAGAGCTTCACAGACCTTCCCAGATGTTGTTTCACTGTGCAGCCCTCACACACATGCCTCCAACACCTGAAGGACTTGAAGGATGGGGGCGCTTGTGTGGTCTAGAACTGTTTCTCAAACTTCTGGAAGCCATTGACGGGGTTTGCAGAAATTACAAAGCCCCACTGATGAATTAGTAAGATTCAGCTATACCAAGCCCATGAAGCTCTAATTTCAGTCTGGCAGTTCTACATATATCAGCTAATCATGTTTCCTTCCCTACCCTGCTTTTCTTTTTTACTTAGTTCAGTTGAGAGCTGTGTTTTTAGTGCTATATTTCATGCCTTTTCTTCCTTTCCTGTTCCTTTAGCTGGACTCTTCTAAGCTGGTAGTTGAGTTCATTTGACTTTCTTGTTAATAGATTTGAGAGATGCTTTCCAAACAACCTTTCAGTTTCTAAGTCTTGAGAATATCATTTACTGTGCAAGCATGGTTTGCGTTGTCACTGGGTCAAACGTAACACCATTTGTGCTTGTTTTAGGATCCTGATGGTGAACATGCCAGGAGAGCAATGCAAAAGGTGATGGCTACGACTGGTGGGATGGGTATGGGACCAGGTGGCCCAGGAATGATTACTATCCCACCCAGTATCCTAAATAATCCCAACATCCCAAATGAGATTATCCATGCATTACAGGCTGGAAGACTTGGAAGCACAGTATTTGTAGCAAATGTAAGTAAGCAGAACCATCATCTAAAGTAGAAAATAACTTTATGAAATGACCTTGTCAATATGTTATAAAAGTAATTCTGACATTTGAGAAGAAAAATATAAAGAAGGGTTGTGTTCTTGATTTCTTTAAAACTCAGCCGTGGCCGGGCGCGGTGGCTCAAGCCTGTAATCCCAGCACTTTGGGAGGCCGAGATGGGCGGATCACGAGGTCAGGAGATCGAGACCATCCTGGCTAACACGGTGAAACCCCGTCTCTACTAAGAAATACAAAAAATAGCCGGGCGAGGTGGCGGGCGCCTGTAGTCCCAGCTACTCGGGAGGCTGAGGCCGGAGAATGGCGTGAACCCGGGAGGCGGAGCTTGCAGTGAGCTGAGATCCGGCCACTGCACTTCAGCCTGGGCTACAGAGTGAGACTCCGCCTCAAAAAAAAAAAAAAAAAAAAAACCTCAGCCGTATAGGTAGACTTTGTCTGCATTCCTAAGTCACAAGCTTGACCATGGTCTCATTGGGGCTGTGATTCCTGAGTTTTGCAGGTGTTTCCACAAGCAGTAACCGAGTCTGCATTCTCCGTTGGTTTATTTTGTGCAGTTTTGGTGCAGAGTAAGAGTGTACGAGCAGAAGTGCACTGACACCTTCCTCTTATTGTGTCTGGGGTGAATGATACCTCCACCATTGCAAGGGGAGATATTTTTAGAAGAAAGTAGGTTGGGTGGGGTGGGGTATGGTAAAGCTTATCAGGGAAACAATTTTTAAAAAATGTTCAGAAAATGAGTATTAATTTGAAGTATGAGGTGACTTAAGTTTCTGAGAAAAGAAACCATATATTTCAATACAGTCTACTTACAGTGAAGGCCAGGCTTTATAATCCTATTTTAATATTTCCATTGCAGTTGATTAGTTTTTGTGACATTATTTCCTAATACTTTTTCCAACCGAAGCATGTCTCATTCACGTAGTAAAAATGTGTTTCTTAAGACGTTTACATTGAGGTTTTTACCCCGTTCTTTCTCGATTAGCTGGATTATAAAGTTGGCTGGAAGAAACTGAAGGAAGTATTTAGTATGGCTGGTGTGGTGGTCCGAGCAGACATTCTTGAAGATAAAGATGGAAAAAGTCGTGGAATAGGCACTGTGACTTTTGAACAGTCCATTGAAGCTGTGCAAGCTATATGTATCCTTCTGCAGGAATTCAACTTGTGAACAATTTGACCTAAATTGCTGTGTTAGTAATGTAGGTTTGTGTGAGGAAGAGGTGACTGTGTATTAATGTTTTTTATGTGACTAGGGAGAATGCATTACTGTGGAATTAAAAGGTTCTCTGGGCCGGACCGGGCATGGTGGCTCAAACCTGTAATCCCAGCACTTTGGGAGACCAAGGCGGGCAGATCAGTTGAGGTCAGGAGTTCGAGACCAGCCTGGCCAACATGGTGAAACCCTACCTCTACTAAAAATACAAAAATTAGCTGGGTGCAGTGGTGGATGCCTGTAATCCCAGCTACTCAGGAGGCTGAGGCACAAGAGTCGCTTGAACCCAGGAGGTGGAGGTTGCAGTGAGCCGAGATCGCGCCACTGCACACCACCAGCCTGGGTGATAGAGTGAGACTCAGTCTCAAAAAAAAAAAAAAAAAAAGGTTCTTTGGGGGTGGAGTTGATTCAATACAGTGTGGATAGAGGGGATGGTTAGAACATGGGCATATGCCCATGTTCTAAGTGGTCTTTCTACTGTTTTCAGAAGAGTCTAGGTTTGAAGGAGGAAGCCCAAAGAATGCACCACTAGAGAGAAACTGGGTTGTTATTTCATGTGTAATACATCCTTATAGGATTACTCACTGTCTCCAGTGAGTAGACATCATTTTGGAAGAGGACACTTCTCCTTGACCCTAGGCTTAGCCTAGAGTTTTAATCCCGTGGAGAGTACCCCACAGGAGCACATTCATGCAACTCAGACGAGACCGTCTTGGCATGTCTTATCCAGAAAGCATGGTCCTTCAGTTTAGATAGTGGTAGATGCCTGGCCCATTGGCCACATTCAGAGAACCTTGATGCCACTGCTTAAGAGGATGGTTTGGTGAAATTATAAGGTTACAAATGAAGCTTCACACCTGAGGAATAAGCGGAAGTTGTCTTGTCCTCCCTGCCGGCTTTATTTATTGTTCCTTTTATGTTTATTGTTGAAAGTATAATGAAGAATTGAAATTGCTCATAAATTCATCACTTAGAGGAACTGGTAGCAGTTGGAGTATTTTTCTTTCTTTCTTTCTCTCTCTCTTTTTTTTTTTTTTTGTATTTCTCTTGTGCACATTTTTAGAATTGCAAGAAATAGCCTTAATTGTAATACCAGCTATGTTCAATGGCCAACTGCTATTTGATAGACCAATGCACGTCAAGATGGTAAGTCAGTAGGATCTTTCTGTGTGATATACTCAAGGCTAGCAAAAACATGGAATTAATAAGAATGTACACATATCCACTATAAAATATTTATGGATTAGTCTAAGTTAAATAAGGTGCAGTATGTTGAGTGAATTTGTGAGAGAAATAACATTTTGCTGGTCGGGCATGGTGGTTTATGCCTGTAATCCCAGCACTTTGGGAGGCTGAGGCGGGCGGATCATGAGGTCAGGAGTTTGAGACCAGCCTGACTAACATGGTGGAACTCCGTCTCTACTGAAAATACAAAAATTAGCTGGGCGTGGTGGCACGCACCTGTAGTCCTAGCTACTTGGGAGGCTGAGGCAGGAGAATCACTTGAATCTGGGAGGAGGAGGTTGCAGTGAGCCAAGATTGTGCTACTGCACTCCAGCCTGGGCAACAGAGTGAGATTCAGTCTCAAAAAAAAAAAAAAACATTTTGCTCATGGCAACTCTTGACTGCATTAGATATTTTTCCTTTTGCACAGTTGACTGTTCATGGCACATACAGGTAGTCACCTGGGTATCCTGGTTGAGCAAGTGATCTGTTTCAAAGAATAGTTATGTATGTGGGGTTCCAGTTTTTCAGAGTATTACAGTATAATGTTTGGTTAGCATCACATCTTTTGTGAACATAATTAAGTCATTGATTCAGACAGCTCTTAAAGGTCTGTTGGAGCATTTCAGTCTTAATAAACATTTGCTCTACCGTGGCTGTGCCAAAGATAATAATTACTACAGGCATGACTGGAACATGCTGGGGGCAATCTAGTCGGGGCTCAAATTCAGGAAAAAGATAAAAGAAACTATAAAACAATTTTGTCATTACTGTAAATAGAGTAGTTAAGTTTTTTGAATAGATGATAGATTCATGTGACTCAAAAGTCAAAAAGCATGAAAAGATAGCGTGAAGATAGTGTGAGTCCTACTTGGACTTCTTGCCCAGGTCCCCATTATCCCCCACGATAATATCCATATGTCTTTTGATCCTTCACCTTGACATAAAATAGGAAGCACGCTCCACATACCTTTCCACCCTTGCATATTACTCCATGACGTGGATAATGTGTTTAGCCAGTCCTCTCTTGATGGGGGGCCATTTCAGTCTTTGGCTGTGGCAAACACTGCTGCACTGGATACTGAGATTTATTCGTTTTCTTTCTCTTTCAGGATGAGAGGGCCTTACCAAAAGGAGATTTCTTCCCTCCTGAGCGTCCACAACAACTTCCCCGTAAGTGTTTCAGTGATTAGGGCTGAGAGTTTGATTTTGAGTTATACTAAGAAACAGAAAATTACCATAAAGTTTCACTTGAACCTGTGCCAGGTTAGCCCTCAGTTCTCTTGGCCAATTCTTTTCTATAGATTTTTCAGGGCGAGAAATGAGCAGAGATTCACAATTTGAGGATATTGTTAGGATTACCTCGTGTTAATCCTAGGATTGTAATACCACAATGTAGAGGATGTGGTTAGGCATTTTGAAAGTGTCCTGGGGAGGGAAGAATCAGAACCTGTGAAGGGAATGAAAACCAGGCTGCACTCTAATTCAGAAGATATTGGTTAGTCCCATGTGCACTAGCAGTGCACACTAGACATTTACACAGAAATTCGTACACAGTTGTTTGCAGCAGGATGACAGACACATGCTGCGGTGTGGATGAACCTTGATTTCATCTACAGGAAATGCTCCACATAGATAAATGCATAAAGGCAGAAAGTAGATTAGTGGTTGCCTGTGGCCAGGAAGGAGTAAGTGGGGACGGGACTGCTAATAAGGTTGGATTTCTTTTTTGGGTGATGAAAATATTCTGGAATTAAATGGTAGTGATAGTTGCCTATCTCAATATACTAAAAACCACTGAATACTTTGAGTGAGTTTTATGGTATGTGAAGTGTCTTGAACAAATAATTTCTATGCAGAGGGGAAAGGGATCGGCTATTTGTGAGACCCAGGTGAAAATCTGTCTTGTGACAGGGAAGGCTAGTTGATGGGCCACCACGTAGGTAGAAGTGGCAAATATTAGTGCAGAGTCCTATGTAAGCCGGAGACGGGAAGCCAGAACCTGAGTGCAGACAGCAGTGGGACATTTCAGGGAGTCACTGGCACAGGTAAAGCCCTCCTGGAGAAGGAAGATGGGTGAGGGTGAGAGGCCTGTGTGTGCTGTGCTGCGGGGACCTCCACCAGGTGGGTTGAGGGGGCCTGGTCTGGAGCAGCAGCTCAAGCTGAGGGCCCTACTCACTCACTGAGTTGGATGGGAGCCCAGGCCAGAGCACGTTTGCAGCGTAGCATTAAGGCAGCATGACAGATTTATCTTGAAGGGAAATCTGTGGCTTCATGAGAAGGCTCATCTGTTGAAAGTCAACATTAGTTAGAGAAGGATTACATTTCCTGGACATAACATACTCATTTCCCAAATAAATTGTCTGTGTGCTCATCTGAGCAGCGGTCACCCTGGACCCTGGTAGTGGCTCTTGTTGACTCTTGTTTTGGATCAGGAGGTGGAGCACACTGCTCCAGGGAGCCATGGCTCTCCCAGCCATTTCAGAGGCTTGACTTCAAAGCAAGCCTTCAGTGTTTTTGGGAGTAAGTAACCTTGGTGATCTCTTGCTGCTGTTGCTATGCAATTAAAGATGGAATGTTAATCAGGTTAAACGCCTGGGAAGTAGTGGCAGGTTTTATTTACTTTTTAAATGAATTTTGTTTTCTTTCTTTCCTTTCTTTCCTTCCTTTCCTTCCTTCCTTCTTTTTCTTTTTCTTTCTTTCTTTTTGATGGAGTTTCACTCTGTCACCCAGGCTGGAGTGCAGTGGCGTGGTCTTGGCTCGCTGCAACCTCCATTTCCTGGGTTCTAGTGATTCTCCTGTCAGCCTCCCGAGTAGCTGCGATTATGGGTGTGCGCCACCATGCCAGGCTAATTTTTGTATTTTTAGTAGAGATGGGGTTTCGCCATGTTGGCCAGGATGGTCTCGAACTCCTCACCTCAGGTGATCCACCTGCCTTGGCCTCCCAAGGTGCTGGGATTTCAGGCGTGAGCCATCGCGCCTGGCCTTGTTATAATTTTTGAAACCTTACCTGGTTGTAGTTTAAGCCTCAGATGGTGGTTACCCCAAATATTGCAAGTGTCAGCTCTTTTGGCTGTTTCCAGAGACCAGCCTGTATTTCTGTGTCCCTGTTTGTGTTGGTAGAGCATGGAGTTGAGTGTGGGCTGGGTATCCAGTTGTGGGTTAGGAAGCTTTGGGGGAAGGAAGATAGGTTCTTTGAATACATACATTAGGTTCATTGTTACTAAAACCACCCAGATTCAGAGAGTAGCATACATCCAGGATGTTGATTGGCTGGTTTGTAACGTGTTTTTTCATGAGAAACGTCCTTTGGGCTACTAGGGATTGGGCACATTTGTGCTGCTTGCCACCTGATGTCTTGAGTCACCTTTTTTGATCAGTTCTCAGTCCATGGGTTAGTGAAACAAATAGGCTGTCAAGAATGTTAGTGTGGGGGTTGTTAACTTTCCCCTGTGTTGGTTTTCAGCCGCCTTTGTTGTATACACACATATCCCAAACGCCAGAACAAGGTTCTGTTTCCAAATGTGCTGATGTTGAATTTTGCATTGGGCCCTGGGGTCACTGGTGGGTGGGGGTGGGTAGGCTGGAGTGGATAGCTGCAACTCACTAAACAAAGACTCTTTTCCTTTGAGGGTCAAGGTTTGCTAAATAGGGGAAAACTAAACTTCTTTCTCTTTTCCTTCCAGATGGCCTTGGTGGTATTGGCATGGGGTTAGGACCAGGAGGGCAACCCATTGATGCTAATCACCTGAATAAAGGCATCGGAATGGGAAACATAGGTCCCGCAGGTGAGAATGACAGTGCACCTTGCTTGGGGTTTTGGGGAAGTGAAAATTACTAATTACTGGGGCAACTGGACTTTGAGTAGTTTAAATGGAATAAATAGTTAACTGGGACAAAATTCCCTCCTTATTCATCTCTGCCTCATTTTTAATAAAGGCAGTATTTTGTATTTTTATCAAGTTGAATCCTTGTTTAAAGTCATTATACTTTTTCATTGTAACCTCACGACAACCTTCTAAGCTGAAATAGTTGTGCCATTTGATAAGAGGAGGCAAGCCAGAGAGTTGCTCTTGCTCAAGGTCACACTGTCAGTTAGTGACAGGCTGCAGGTCTCCTGACCACAAGACCATAGCACTGCTGCAGTACCCTGAAAAGTGTCTTACCAAGACCCCCGTGGGCCCTCCTGGTGTTTGCACAGCTGCTGCTAGAGAGCTAGGGGCATTGATAGATGCAAAAAAGGTGGAGAGGCCAGGCACACTGGCTCATGCCTGTAATCCCAGCACTTTGGGAGGCCGAGGTAGGCAGATCACAAGGTCAGGATTTGAGACCATCCTGGCCAACATGGTGAAACCCCATCTACTACAAATGCAAAAATTAGCTGGGTGTGATGGCATACGCCTGTAATCCCAGCTACTTGAGAGGCTGAGGCAGGAGAATTGCTTGAACCCAGGAGGCGGAGGCTGCAGTGAGCCAAAATCGCGCCACTGCACTCCAGCCTGGGTGACAGAGCGAGGCTCCGTCTCAAAAAAAAAAACGGTGGAGAGGGCCTCACTCTGTGACAATGTGGCCGTCACAGGAAACATGGTGGACAGTTGTCTTTAAGAAGACAGGGATCCCAGCACTTTGGGAGGCCGAGGTGGGCAGATCACCCGAGGTCAGGAATTTGAGACCAGCTTGGCCCACATAGCAAAACTCCATCTCTACTAAAAATACAAAAATTAGCCGGGCGTGGTGGCTTGCACCTGTAATCCCAGCTACTCGGGAGGCTGAGGCAGGAGAATCACTTGAACCCGGGAGGTGGAGATTGCAGTGAGCTGAGATGATATGACTGCAGTTCAGCCTGGCAACAGAGCGAGACTCTGTCTCGGGGAAAAAAAAAAAAAAAAAAAAAAAGGCAACTGCATGAAAGCTTCAATGTGTAGAATAAACTCAGGCTTTGCTGTTTAGCATTTTCATTTCTGTATAATGATGTATTTTGATTCTGTTAAGGAATATTTCATTTTAATGACTTCAGACTTTGGTCTTCGTTAGAATCCTTTGAAATTGGAATATGGAAGCCCCTCTATCCCACCATTGTCAGTGTTGCATATCGCTAGACTCTTCCAGGGTCACCCTGGGGCTGACTTAAGTTCTGGGCCACGACTTCAAATGGCTCTAACGTTTCCCCCTGACCCAAAACACACACACACCATGTCTGACATCTAAACAGAAAGACTGGGGATTGGAGAGGAAGTCTTGGTGTTTTTAGGAACTGGTTTTTATTTTGAAGATTTTACCTTTAACAGGGACTTTTTAAAAATCTATTTCTGTTCCCTAAAATTTTCTAAAAAGTTTATGTTCCGTAGAATGTGTCTTACAATTGTTTCCATTTCATGTTTAATACTGCCTAGCTTGAGGCCTGTGTGTGTGTGTGTGTGTGTGTGTGTGGTGTGGTGTGGTGGCTCACGCCTGTAATCCCAGCAATTTGGAGGCCAAGAGTTTGAGACTAGTCTAGGCAACATAGTGAGACCCCACCTCTACAAAATATAAAAAAAATTAGCGGCCGGGCGCGGTGGCTCAAGCCTGTAATCCCAGCACTTTGGGAGGCCGAGACGGGCGGATCACAAGGTCAGGAGATCGAGACCATCCTGGCTAACCCGGTGAAACCCCGTCTCTACTAAAAAATACAAAAAACTAGCCGGGCTAGGTGGTGGGCGCCTGTAGTCACAGCTACACGGGAGGCTGAGGCAGGAGAATGGCGTAAACCCGGGAGGCGGAGCTTGCAGTGAGCTGAGATCCGGCCACAGCACTCCAGCCTGGGCGACAGAGCGAGACTCCGTCTCAAAAAAAAAAAAAAAAAAAAATTAGCCAAGTGTGGTGGCGTACACCTGAAGTTCCAGCTACTTGGGAGGCTTAGGCAAGAGGATCACATGAGGCTGCAGGGAGCTGTGACCATGCCACTACATTCCAGCCTCAGTGACAGAAGGAGACCCTGTCTCAAAAAAAAAAAAAAAAAAAAACCCTGCCCGACTGGGTCATTAAACTGTGTAGATCCCATAGAAAAAAATTAGCTAGGCATGGTGGCAGGCGCCTGTAATCTCAGCTAGTCGGGAGGGTGAGGCAGAAGAATTGCTTGAACCTGGGAGGTGGAGGTTGCAGTGAGCCAAGATTGTGCCATTGCATTCCAGCCTGGGTGGCAATACTGTGTCTAAAAAAAAAAAAATTTTTTTTTTTTTAGCTATATATATATTTTTTTTTGAGTGGGAGTCTCGCTCTGTCGCCCAGGCTGGAGTGCAGTGGCTGGATCTCAGCTCACTGCAAGCTCCGCCTCCCGGGTTTACGCCATTCTCCTGCCTCAGCCTCCCGAGTAGCTGGGACTACAGGCGCCCGCCACCTCGCCTGGCTAGTTTTTTGTATTTTTTTTTTTTAGTAGAGACGGGGTTCACCGTGTTAGCCAGGATGGTCTCGATCTCCTGACCTCGTGATCCGCCCATCTTGGCCTCCCAAAGTGCTGGGATTATAGGCTTGAGCTTCCGTGCCCGGCCCAGCTATATGATATTTGACAGTTGAAATGGTAGGGGCTTTTTTTCTTGCTAATTAAAATATATAAAATATACTTGTCATCAGGGATTTTCTTTTGAGTTCTTTTGCTGGTTTGGAATTATGCTTTTTAAGTTCAAATGTTATTTACTGCTTTGACATAATTTTAGTTTGCATTGACTTTTTCTTTTTAAGGAATGGGAATGGAAGGCATAGGATTTGGAATAAATAAGATGGGAGGTAAGAAATTTAAAATGAAGTACAAGCATAATCACTTTTAGGCATGGTTTTCTCTCTTTCCTCTTTTCTTTCTTGTTTAAACCCTGCATGAAATTCTCTTTGGTTTCAGTTTGAGTCTAGAAATGACTTCCTCCTGCCTGTCCATCCTTCCAGCGGGTGTCTTGGCTTTTGGTTATGGCTGTCTCACTAACTAGCTCTGTGACCTTGGGCAGACCACTCCATCTCTGTGCCTCTTTTTGCTTGTCTGTTCATTGAGGGGGTTGGATCAGACCAGCTTTTTGAAGGTGGTGATTTTTAAACAAGGGTGCTAGCATTTTTTTGTTTTTCAGAAGCCCTTAAACTTGATAGATAAGTTCTTGGCAGAAGATACCCCAGTTGAAACGTGATATAATTTTTCTTTCCCTGCTCAGTCTAAGCAGTCTTGTTGGATGATGCTGAAATGTGAACATCTCTTGCAGGAATGGAGGGGCCCTTTGGTGGTGGTATGGAAAACATGGGTCGATTTGGATCTGGGATGAACATGGGCAGGATAAATGGTAAGCATCGTGTTTTCTTCCTGCTTTCACCCACCCTTTGTCGGCTGTTGCCTCTCAGGTGACCTTAGGCTACAGACCCACTGAATAAGTGATTTCTCACTTCTGCTTTTCAACCGAATCAAATGTCTTTTGAATTGCCTTAAATATTTCAAGAACTAGACGTAATAGTCGACTTACTTCACTTGGTCGCTAGTCTTTGAGCTGTCCTGTGTTCCCAAGCTCTGCAGTAATTTTTGAGTACAGTGTTAAAAGCATGTACATGTTTGTGGTTATGGTCTCTTGAGTATGAGGGATTCTTTAAAGTTTGTGATCAAGTTTGTCTGTCTCTAGGAGCGCTGGAAGGGGTAGTTCTTGGTCATCTGCCCCAGCTGCAAGTTGTCCATAGAGGTGTTAATAAAAAAAGAGCCTTGTCTACAGGCTCTTTTAATTTAGTATTTGCATTATGCAAATTCTGGTTTAGTGTAATTCAAATCCGCCAGCAAGTTTTCTTTTTTTTTTTTTTTTTTTTTTTTGAGGCGGAGTCTTCACTCTGTCGCCCAGGCTGGAGTGCAGTGGCACCATCTAGGCTCACTGCAAGCTCCGCCTCCTGGGTTCGCGCCATTCTCCTGCCTCAGCCTCCCGAGTAGCTGGGACTATAGGCGCCCGCCACCGCGCCCGGCTAATTTTTTGTATTTTAGTAGAGACGGGGTTTCACCGTGTTAGCCAGGGATGGTCTCGATCTCCTGACCTCGTGATCCGCCCGCCTCGGCCTCCCAAAGTGCAGGGATTACAGGCGTGAGCCACCGCGCCCGGCCTTCTTTTTTTTTTTTAATGAGACAGGGTCTCACTCTTTTGCCCAGACTAGAGTGCAATGGTGCGGTCTTGGCTCACACTGCAAGCTCCACCTCCCAGGTTCAAGTGATTCTCCTGCCCCAGCCTCCTGAGTAGCTGGGGTTACAGGTGTACGCCACCACGCCTGGCTAATTTTTATATGTTTAGTAGAAACGGAGTTTCACCATGTTGGCCAGGCTGGCCTCGAACTCCTGACTTCAGGTGATCTGCCCACCTCAGCCTCCCAAAGTGGTGAGATTACAGGCGTGAGCCACCATGCTCGGCCCCCACCCCCAACTTTTTGACAGAAATATAATGATAATATAATAACAATGTAGTATTGCATTTATTCCTTGTGAGAACCACATGATATGTACATACTGGTATCCCCGTTTCATCCAAAACTGAGGCACAGAGAGTGACATGCCTAAGTCACGTGACTGGTAAACGGTGGTGCCTGCATGTGAACCCAGGCTGTCTGGCTCCAGAGCCTGGCACTTCATCAGTGTGGGAATCCTGCCTTCTAGAAGTGCCTCCAGCACAGTACTTAGCCCACGGCACCAGCAGGGCTACAGAGTGTGCATGATAAATTGGAAATCTTCCTTTTTGAAATCCTCTATGTGTTGGTGACTCTTTGACCTTCCCCTTCACCACAGGAAAGCTGCTGCTTTTTTACACAGAAACTTTCTTGGAATGGGAAGTCATTAGGAATTTGGGTATAAACCTTCCTTTGCGGGTCTGTCATAACAGAGAATGTGAAAATGGTACAAGGACAGACATCACTGTCAGGCTTGAAAGGCGGCTGTCCCCGGTGATCAGGCCCTTCTTCCAGTGCACAGGGAGCAGTGGGGCATGATGTGTGTTGCCCTCTTCATGGGTGCCTTGTTCTAGAAGCTAGTAAAAGGATGTAGGAAAGTCGTCACCATTAGTTAGTAATAAAGCAACAAAGGTCTCTGTTTCCAGCGTACATTCAAGCTTGCCTGTAACTTGTGTGTGCTTGGGATTTTATTTATTTATTTATTTAATTTTATTTGTTGTTTTTGTTGTTGTTTTTTTTTTTTTTTGAGACGGAGTCTCACTCTTGTCTCCCAGGCTGGAGTGCAGTGGCATTATCTCGGCTCAATGCAAGCTCTGCCTCCCGGGTTCACGCCATTCTCCTGCTTCAGCCTCCCGAGTAGCTGGGACTACAGGCCCCCGCCACCTCGCCCGGCTAATTTTTTGTATTTTTAGTAGAGACGGGGTTTCACTGTGTTAGCCAGGATGGTCTTGATCTCCTGACCTCGTGATCCGCCCGCCTTGGCCTCCCAAAGTGTTGGGATTACAGGCGTGAACCACCGCGGCCAGCCGGAATTTTAATTTTTTTTTTTTTTTTTTTTTGAGACGGAGTCTCGCTCTGTCGCCCAGGCTGGAGTGCAGTGGCCAGATCTCAGCTCACTGCAAGCTCCGCCTCCTGGGTTCACGCCATTCTCCCGCCTCAGCCTCCCGAGTAGCTGGGACCACAGGCGCCCGCCACCTCGCCCGGCTAATTTTTTGTATTTTTTAGTAGAGACGGGGTTTCACCATATTAGCCAGCATGGTCTCGATCTCCTGACCTCGTGATCCGCCCATCTCGGCCTCCCAAAGTGCTGGGATTACAGGCTTGAGCCACCGCGCCCGGCCCGGAATTTTAATTTTTAAAAAAAGTTTCATAAATCTGGCTTGGTAAAATGTTACTCAGAGCAGATTAGTCTGGGTGTGCTGGCTTACGCCTATAATCCCAACACTTTGGGAGGTCGGGGTAAGAGGATTGCTTGAGCTCAGGAGTTCAAGATCAGGCTAGGCAACATGGCGAAACTGCATTTCTCTCTCTCTCTTTTTTTTTTTTTTTTTAAAAATAACAGATTAGTCATTAAAAGGGAATTTTGAGTTGTTGCTGTGAGGAGCAGAGTGGTGCCGTTTAGAAGTAGATGGAAACCAGGATGGGTTGGCCTGGGAGCTGTGCTGAGCTGTGTGACACAGTTGGTGGTGAACTGGCAGGTGTAATCTCGCAATCAGGATTCAGAGCCTGGGGTAGGCAGTGGCAAAGGATTCCAAGTGCCGATTCTCTGGAGAACCACAAATGGAGTGTGTGTTCCTAGACTGTTCTTAGATGTTCTGAGATATGGCACTCAGAGTGCTCCCCGTGCCCTCTACAGCTGAGAACAGAGACTCCCTCCCACTTGACTGGCGTTCTTCGGTTTGGGTGGGATGAGCTCTAGAGCCCTTGGGCACTGCAAGGAAACTGTTCATCACACTGGAGGAAGAATTGAAGCAGACGTTTGGGTTTAATGAAATGTTAGTTCATGACTAGAGTGTAGCCATTATGGTCATGAGTGCTCCCATCAGACTGCTGGTCATGCAGGTTCCCAGGGCCCACACTCAGCATGAGTCAAATCTTGATAGAGTGGCTATAAAAATGTAAATCAAAAGATCGTTAAATGTCTGCCAAGCACGGTGGCTCACGCCTGTAATCCCAGCACTTTGAGATTAACGTTGAAAAAAAAAAAAAAAAGAGGGCCGGGCGCGGTGGCTCAAGCCTGTAATCCCAGCACTTTGGGAGGCCGAGATGGGCGGATCACAAGGTCAGGAGATCGAGACCATTCTGGCTAACACGGTGAGACCCCGTCTCTACTAAAAAATACAAAAAACTAGCCAGGCGAGGTGGCGGGTGCCTGTACTCCCAGCTACTCCGGAGGCTGAGGCAGGAGAATGGCATGAACCCGGGTGGCGGAGCTTGCAGTGAGCTGAGATCCGGCCACAGCACTCCAGCCTGGGCGACAGAGCAAGACTCCGTCTCAAAAAAAAAAAAAAAAGAGAGATTGTTAAATGTCAAAAACTGACTGTTGTGAGGCAGTATTTGACAGTAAAAATGCTACCCTTTGTGGGTGTAAATTGGAGTTCACAGTGCTCCCTGAGCTCTGGAGCCCTGTTGACAGCCAGCAAGATGAGTTGTGAGGCCCTTGCCAACATGCTGATGCCAGCCTGTGGCATGCTCGTCTGGAGTAGGGTGCTGCCTTCTTGCAGAGAGGTGGCAGGATGGAAGGACGCAGAGCTCCGTGAGGATGCCACTGCAGGGCTGCAGGGTTCTGTCGCCCTGCCCTCCCACCCCCGCCACTGACTCCTGGACTCTGCTGTCCAGCAGATAGCACCCATGAGGACCATGCTGAACCATGAGGTCACTTGGGTTAATTCAGACTGGGAATGTTAAGCCCACCATTGGCAGCCAGTCCTTGTTAATTCATAATGTGCTCCTACTGCCACATCTCTAACGGAGTTGCTTATTTTATTGAAAGATAGGGACTCAAGGTGTTCATTACATCGCACCTGACATTTCTCAGGAGTGAGATTAATAATAACTAGATTCTTCAAGGCCCTCTCAGCATGGGAGGGAGAGATTCTTCAAGGACCTCGCAGCATGAAAAGTGTGATCCCCATTTCAGCCTGTATGAGATGAACACACAAGGAAAGAAGTGGCCAGCAGTAGGAATCATGAAAGGCCTTCTCAAGCAAGTGACCACTGTGGTGGGCCTTTCCCCAGAGAAGCTAGGACCTTTGTTTTAAAAGACATTGTAAGGCTGGGTGTAGTGGCTCACACCTGTTATCCCAACACATTGGGAGGCTGAAGCAGGAGGATCACTTGAGCTCAGGAGTTCAAGACCAGCCAGGGCAACATAGTGAGACCTCCTTTCTACAAAAAATAAACAAAATTAGCCGGGCATGGTGCCGCACACCTGTCCTAGTTGCCTGGGAAACTGAGGTGGGAGGAGGACTTGAGCCCAGGAGGTCAAGACTGCAGTGAAGCATGATCACACCACTGTATCCAGCTTGGGAGCTTGGGTTGAGAGTGAGACCCTGTCTCAAAAAAAAAAAAAAAAACCTTGTAAAAGATGAGAAGGTTGTGACCCAAACCCCATTATGTAGATGCAGCCACTGCTGTTGTCAGCAGAGAAGTCTTTCTGTGCAGACATACTTCTCGCCGTGCACACACACTTCTGTATTAGAGGATGGGCTTTTTGCTTCAAAAAATTTGGATGGGTCTGTGGTCTTTGACCTTCAAGGATGAGGTGCAGCTGAGGCGATACTAAGGGTGGCTTCGGACAGCGCCAGAGGTCTGTGCATCCAAGTGGCCTGGTGAGGACGCTGGTGGAGACATGGGTTGCCAGACGCTACTCTAGCTGCTGCTGCTCAGAGCACTGGTTCTGCTAGGGGGCCGAGCGGGCTTGGCACAGGCAGCAGGTGTATGCAGATAGAGCGGCTGGTGGCATCGGGTGCAGAGGTTGAAGGTGCAGGTCTATGTGAGGCAGGGGAGGAGCATGGGCAGAACAGGCTGCAGCTGTGGTCAGTGCAGGGAGGCCTGTGAATGCCGATGGGAGAATTCCGCCGTTCTCTTCAAATCAGTGGTGTGCTGGTTGAAAGCTTGTGCAGGTGTCTTGCAGGTGTGTTAGTTGAAAGCTTGATCTAGGTCAGGGATGTGCATGGGAGAATACAGTCATGGTTTCTCAGTTGGTTTCTGTTTGGGTCAGTAAAGCCCCTTCCTCATCCCTCTTTTCCGCTTATCACTAGAGACAGAAACTTAAAAACCATGGTTTCAGGCTGCCAAAAACCCCAAAACAGAACAACAGCAAAGTAAGACATGTTGGACAAGTTTGGTCTAGGTGCTGTAAAGCCAGCCTCGGCTTAGGCAGTCTGGGCAGGATCGCAGGCATCCTGGCAGAATGAACTGTACCTGCTGGTAGACTGAAGTCTGTGTCTCTTGGTGAACTTTCCCGCCTCGTCCCACGGCAGTTAGTTGGGATATAAGAAGCAGCTGTGTGGGGGACAGGCGCTTTTTCTGTTGTTGTTTGGGTTTTTTTTTTGTTTTTTTCTTTGAGACAGAGTCTCACTCTGTTGCCCAGGCTGGAGTGCAGTGGCGCGATCTCAGCTCATGCAACCTCCACCACAGGGGTTCAAGTAATTCTCCCACCTCAGCCTCCTGAGTAGCTGGGATTACAGGCACCCGCCATGATGCCCGGCTAATTTTTGTATTTTTAATAGAGACGTGGTGTCACCATGTTGGCCAGGCTGATCCTGACCTCAGGTGATCCACCCGCTTTGGCCTCCCAAAGTGCTGGGATTACAGGCATCAGCCACTGCACGGCGGGGGGACAGGTTTTAATGGCTTTGTGGCCATGATCATAAAGTGAAATGTGCCTCGTCGCTCATGTCCGAGTTGCTGAGCATATACTTTGAGACCAGAGTGGGTGGGTACAAGTGTCTTCTACATAGCAAAAGACGGACCAGAAGCTTGGAAAGGTAATGCTATGATAGCATCAGACAAACCTTAAGGAGGTGTGGGTGAGCCGTGGGCAAGTGAGCAGCAACACTGTGTTTGGGACACTTGGCGGGGGGTGCATTTAGGTATTTTCCTAAAACCTTATCTGTTGCCTAGTCACAGCACACCCAGCTCATTTCAGGCAGGACTGGCATGTTCAGGATTTTCACGCAGAGCTCATTCGTTAGCATCGAGGCTGTCCGTGGAGCTGCAGCTTTAATTTGCTCTATGATAACGAGAGGTGCCTCTGGGTGGATAAATGTGGGCTCCAAGTGGGTGCTGCTGGGCGGTCTTCTGAACAAGAAGTTGGCTGGGGTGGGGGTGGGGGCTTAGTTTCCAGCTCAGGTGAGGCAAGGAAGCCTCAGTTCTGAGAACCTGGACCAACTGTAGAAAACTGCCGCTGAGCAAGACCCAATGGCCCCCTTCTTGCTCTGGCTCTCGGTTCATGAATGCACTGGCTCCTGTCTCTGGTGGGTGCATTCGCAGGTGACCCCGCACGCTGGGCCTCAGACTCTGGAGCTGCGTGGGGTCTTGGCATCGGAACCCAGCATCAAGGACTCTCCTAGTTCTCTGTAAAATGATCTTGTCTGTGCGTGTGTTTCTCAAACCCCTTTCCCTTTTTCTTTTTCTTGTCATTGTTATTAGTATTTCTACTCTGGAATCTGTAATGAGCACATTTGTATTGCCATAGAGAAATTTGGCTAATTTTTTTTTCTTCCTGATTTCCTTAGAAATCCTAAGTAATGCACTGAAGAGAGGAGAGATCATTGCAAAGCAGGGAGGAGGTAGGAACCACTTAGTTTGATGTTTTGTTATTTTAGAACAGGCCGTTATCACGGGGGACCGTAGAGCTTAGTGGTGAGAAGTGCGGGCTCTGACACAGACTGCCCGGGGTGGGAGCAGCTCTGCCTCTTTCTAGCTGTGTGACTTTTGGCAAGTCACCAAACCTCTCTATTTCTCGTAGCACTCATTTGTAAAATGGGGGATTCCTCGGGGATGCCGTGGAGAGCGAATACATGTGAGAGTGCTTCCGCATGTGCTGTTTACAGGCCGGCCATCCTCACTGTTAGAGTACCTCTCATTTGGGGGTTTTGTTTTCCACATTATAAATTCCTGAAAGTAAGTATTTTTTCCTTAGACTTGATAAGACTGAAAGTACACCACCCAGCATATAATGTACTCAACAGGAAATAGATACAGGTACTCAATAGGAAAATATGAAGAAAGTATGGTCTGAAGCCCCATCGCCCAGTGATGACTGCTAGAAACATTTTGTTCTGAATCTTTCTTTCATATACAGTTTTATGAATACTGAGAACAAAATGTACTTTTTGAGTATTTTTGGAGACAGAGTTTCGCTCTGTCGCCCAGGCTGGAGTGCCGTGGCGCAATCTTGGCTCACTGCAGCCTTGACTTCCCAGGCCTAAGCGATTCTCCCACTTTAGCCTCCCAAGTAGCTGGCACTACAGGCGCATGCCACTTGGCTTGGCTGATTTTTTGATTTTTTGTACAGATGGCATTTTGACATGTTATCCAGGCTTATCTCAAACTCCTGGCCTCAGTTGAACTGCACACCTCCAGAGTGCTGGGATGACAGATGTGAGCCGCCACACCCGGCCCGAATGTACTTTTTCAGCCTGATTTTCCCTCTGAGTGTCTTGGCATCTCACCTCCTGACATCTGTGTTGGGCTGGCTCTGGAGCTCCACACCGGCACCATTTCCTCCCAGTCTTTTGCTTCTGTTGGCATTGGGAGTTGCCCTGCCTCATTTCTTTCTTTTTTTTTTTTTTTTTGGAGACAGAGTCTCACCCTGTCGCCCAGGCTAGAGTGCAGTGGCACGATCTCAGCTCACTCTAACCTCCGTCTCCCGGGTTCAAGCGATTCTCCTGCCTCAGCCTTCTGACTAGCTGGGACTAAGGTGCTCGCCACGATGCCCAGCTAATTTTTGCAGTTTTAGTAGAGATTGGGTTTCACCATGTTGGCCAGGCTGGTCTTGAACTCCTCACCTTGTTCCGCCCGCCTCAGCCTCCCAAAGTGCTGGGATTACAGGCATGAGCCACCACATCCAGCCGCCCCACCTCATTTCTGATGCCTTTGGGCAAAGTGCCCATTCTCGCTAGGTTCCTTATACTGTGGGGAAGTTCTGAGACGTCTCCCCTCTGAAAGTCACACATTCTTAAAGTTGGGCCTGCTTTTTGTCTCTCAGTGTGCTGCTCTGCAGCTAAGGAAGCAGGCACGGAGCAACAGAGAGACTTGTCTGTGGTCAGTTATAGAGCCAATTAGAGAAACTGCTGAGTTTCCTCTTGAATTGGTATTTTTGACTAGGCTGCTTGGATCAGTCACAGGCTGGCTCTGGGCTGATGGCCACTCTCAGAGGCAAACGACAGGGTTTTGGGGAGGAGCCCCAAGCTCGGCATGTGGAAAGGGGTGGCCTTGCTGATGGAGCCAGACCCTTGCTTTCCAGAGTTGCAAGTGCTACGGGTGGGGGGTCCCTTTGTTCTGCTGGCTGACCCCCAGCTGCCACCAGAGCCCACTCTGCAGTTCCATCAACATCTTCTTTCCAAAGCCAGCAGATCATTTGGTTTCCCTAATAATAAGGTCCCCAGAAGTGGCCAGTTGTGTGCATTTGTACACAGAGGATCTCTCGGTGTGTGTTTTTTGACCTCTGCTTGATGGTGTGGCCGAAAATCCTTCTCTGTGCCCTGGAAGCGCTGAGGAAACGCAGCCAGAGTGGCCCCCAGCAGAGCATCCGAGAGGGACAGGCTGGGAGGGGAAGGTGGGAGTAACTTGGACTTGTCTCCACGTAACTCCTGTTCATTACCCTGGGTGGCCTTCTGAGTAGGGGGTGTCCTTGCCTCCCCCTGGAGCGTTTCTCAGTGTCTGCTGATGGAGAAACCTCAGAGGTCTCAGGAATTGACATCCATGGTTCACAAAGCTTGTCACAGACACTAGCACCTCACAGACACACATACAGGGGTGTTCTTTAGAAGTTGTGTTATGGAAATCTCAGCTGTGGCATAGAGCAGAGAGAATGCTGGGAGGCCCTCATGAGTCCATCACCCAGCTGTAGCTGTTGTCAACATTTGAGGGGTGTCTTAACGGTAAATTATGGTGGGCCTTTACCCCGATCCATGCCCATGAGCTGAAGTGGTCTGGCGTGTTGTGCACACGCATACTTAAGTTCTTGACACCAACCTGTGTTTTGTGTCCCTGTTTCAGGTGGAGGTGGAGGAAGCGTCCCTGGGATCGAGAGGATGGGTCCTGGCATTGACCGCCTCGGGGGTGCCGGCATGGAGCGCATGGGCGCAGGCCTGGGCCACGGCATGGATCGCGTGGGCTCCGAGATCGAGCGCATGGGCCTGGTCATGGACCGCATGGGCTCCGTGGAGCGCATGGGCTCCGGCATTGAGCGCATGGGCCCGCTGGGCCTTGACCACATGGCGTCCAGCATCGAGCGCATGGGCCAGACGATGGAGCGCATCGGCTCAGGCGTGGAGCGCATGGGTGCCGGCATGGGCTTCGGCCTTGAGCGCATGGCCGCTCCCATCGACCGTGTGGGCCAGACCATTGAGCGCATGGGCTCTGGCGTGGAGCGCATGGGCCCTGCCATTGAGCGCATGGGCCTGAGCATGGAGCGCATGGTGCCCGCAGGTATGGGGGCTGGCCTGGAGCGCATGGGCCCCGTGATGGATCGCATGGCCACCGGCCTGGAGCGCATGGGCGCCAACAACCTGGAGCGGATGGGCCTGGAGCGCATGGGCGCCAACAGCCTCGAGCGCATGGGCCTGGAGCGCATGGGTGCCAACAGCCTCGAGCGCATGGGCCCTGCCATGGGCCCAGCCCTGGGCGCTGGCATTGAGCGCATGGGCCTGGCCATGGGTGGCGGTGGCGGTGCCAGCTTTGACCGTGCCATCGAGATGGAGCGTGGCAACTTTGGAGGAAGCTTCGCAGGCTCCTTTGGTGGAGCTGGAGGCCATGCCCCTGGGGTGGCCAGGAAGGCCTGCCAGATATTTGTGAGAAATGTAAGTGGCTCTTGGGGAACTTCTTGGTGGTGGTGAGCATGAGGGGACAGGGGAGACAAAGATCAGCAGGATGAAGTCAGAGGTGGCGCCCTCCAAAGAGGACCACATCTCCTTGCTCCTGTCCCAAACGTTTTATGCTAGTGGGACAAGTAAGGAATGTGAGAACTGTGGGTTCTGGAAGAGCCTGGGCTTCTCCACTGTGCTAGAATATGGAGCAGACTCTGAGCTCAGAGACTGCAGTTTCTGATTGCTTGGCTTGAAGAGGCACTGTGTCTTGCACAATGATCCAGGGAAAGAAGTGGCTGTAACGGAATTATTTTCCCCAGCTCAGCCACTCTTAGCCACTATTTAGTGACTGTGGGCTGCGCACCACAGGCCCAAGCGTCCCATCCTGCACAGTGCTCCCACAGTCTGAGCCCCAGGGAGGGAGCTGGCTGTGCCACTTCACAGCCTTGTCCCACGTGGACCTATTAGTTCCCTGCTGATCGCCTCAGTCTGAAGAGCAGCCAGCTTCTTGGTATAGTAAGAAATCCAGCGTAGCCCTCAGAGTCAGCTGCAAGGCGTGCCTTAGGATTTGGTTTAATCACACATCAGTCTCCCTTTTTTCCTTCCTCCTCAGCTCCCATTCGATTTCACATGGAAGATGCTGAAGGACAAATTCAACGAGTGTGGTAAGTGTTGGGAACGGCTTTCTTTTTTTTTTTTTTTTGAGACGGAGTCTCACTGTGTCTCCCAGGCTGGAGTGCAGTGGCGCGATCTCGGCTCACTGCAAGCTCCGCCCCCCGGGTTCACGCCATTCTCCCACCTCAGCCTCCCAAGTAGCTGGGACTACAGGCGCCCGCTACCGCGCCCGGCTAGTTTTTTGTATTTTTAGTAGAGACGGGGTTTCACCATGTTAGCCAGGATAGTCTCGATCTCCTGACCTTGTGATCCACCCGCCTCGGCCTCCCAAAGTGCTGGGATCACAGGCTTGAGCCACCGCGCCCGGCCGGGAACGGCTTTCTAGGTGCCTCCCTCATGCTTACTGGTGATGCAGCCAAGTCAGCAGCAAAGCCTCCCTCCCAGCCCCTCCGTCGGCTCAGGACCCATGGCCTTGCCATTGTTCTGCCCACGCCAGTGCTCAGGCAGGTTGTTGAGTGTCCTGTGATGTGTCGCACGTTTTTCACCTGTGTTCTCATTTCATCCTAATTTCCTTTTTTCTTCCTTTTTGAGGCTTTTGAAACAAGGTAGCAGTGTCCCCATTTCACAGATGAGTCAGTCTTCTCAGGTCACCTGGCTTCTAGGTGGCAACGCTAAATAAAAATATCCCAGACGAGGTCGCTTTCCCCTTAGCACAGCTGGTTCAGGGCCTCGGAGAGAACACCTAGCCCAGCAGGTGCCATGGGGAGGCGCTGCAGGCTCTGGGCACACAGCAGCTCCTGTGAGGATGAGGCTAAGGTCTCCTGGTTTCCTGGCACATCCTGCTGCTCTTCTGGAGGGCTCCCTCTGTGGCTGAAAGCAAGTTGTCTTCCTTCCCTGCCCTCCAGGGTGAGCCTCCGCCCCTCGTGCACCACCTCTGTTCTTTTTAGCTAGAGGGGCCTGAGCTAGAGGACCGGGCGGCTGCTTCCGCACTGCCCTCCCACTTCCTGTTTCAGCAGTGGCTCTGATTTCACCACCATTGCTGCTTCTCCATGGTTCTTGGGGCAAGCCGTTGAGTCACGACGTGCCTCTTTGCCCCGTTCTTTACCTCTTTCCCCACTCCTGAGTTTCTACGTTGTAGCTAGGCCAGTGGGATCACAGCATCCCCAACCCCCACTTTTGCAATGCCTGGAGGCGCCCTGTACCTTCAAGAGGAAGTCCAGACTCACAAGCCTCTTGAAGATTTGGTCCCATCCTCCTCCATCTCCCTCCTGTCCCAGAACCTGAGCGGCAAGTGCTGCACGTGTCCCACAGTGCTCTTGTGTGAGCCATTACTGGCAAGTCTTTCTGGTGAATTTCTGTGTAAGAACTTCCCCCTGAGGACCCCTCCACCCAACCTGCCCTGGGCCCTCTCAGGCAGAGTTCCTGCCTCTGGCATTGTGGCCCTAGCACCTTTGGCACTCCTGGAGTAGAGCCTTTGTCCTCTAGGGCTCTGACCTGTTTCCGCAGAGTTGACACATATCTGGATGCTTAACAGGTGCTCAGATGAATAAGTGAAACCTGCTGGCTTTCATTTGGACAGTACAGACGTGTCCATTGGATTGCGGATGGCTTTGTAACCAGGGGCGGTGGCGTATCAGAAATGAACACTTTGTAAAATATATAGCCAACTTTCTGCCTAGAAAGCTGGCTTTACTCGGTGCCCTCTTCTTTGAACTTTGTGAAGCGTCAAGGCGTGCATTGAATCCTCTAGGAAGGCTTTTCATAGGGCAGGGGCAGGCTCTGTTAGCAGAAGAATGGCAGTGTGGCCAAGGGCCTAGTCACTGGTTCCCACCGTTGTATTCTGAGCCTTTGTGCTCCAGATATCAGGTCGTCTCTGGTTCTTGGGGGCAAGCCGTTGAGGCGGATTTTTTACTCTGTCCACCAAAATCTAACAATCGGGACTGAATGGAGCCCAGACAGGCTGAGCTCTGGGTTTGCCTGACAAGTGTGGTCTCTTCCCTCCCTGTCCCAGGCCACGTGCTGTATGCCGACATCAAGATGGAGAATGGGAAGTCCAAGGGGTGTGGTGTGGTTAAGTTCGAGTCGCCAGAGGTGGCCGAGAGAGCCTGCCGGATGATGAACGGCATGAAGCTGAGTGGCCGAGAGATTGACGTTCGAATTGATAGAAACGCTTAAGCAGTTGCCTTTTTTAAACATCGATACGAGACCTCTGAATTTGTATTTTTTCTTGTTAACCATTTTAATTTGTTGGCTGGATGTATAAAGATGTTTAAAAAATTCAGTTGCTTTTTGGGGTAATTTGAATTACTTTTTTAATGACTGGGGTTCCATTTGACTGTTTGCATTGAGATTGCAATGTGCGCAATTTTTTTTGTAGTTGTGGCATCTTGTTGACATCGAATATGACTTTGATAATAAATACCGGTTCCTGAAAACAGCCTGCTTGTGTGTGCTGTGTGGGCAACCACCCGAGGTGTGGGGAGCTGGGGTCACTCGAGCTTCCAGTCCAAGGAACAGGGATCTCATCCCCTCTCCTGCTTGTCTGAGGCCCCAGGGGTGAGTGCCTGCCCACAGACTGGGGGAGACTCTTCCCTGGAAACTGCCTTCCTGTGGGCTGTAATTCGTGGGCTGATAATGGAGCATTTGGTTGTTTAGAGCCTCCCGAGGCCAGGCGCAGTGGTTCGTGCCTGTAATCTGGGAGGAGGGCACCTGTAGTCCCAGCTACTCAGGAGGCTGAGGCAGGAGAATTGCTTGAACCCAGGAGGCAGAGGTTGCAGTGAGCGAGATCTCGCCACTGCACTCCAGCCTGGGCAAGAGTGAGACTCTGTCTCAAAAATGAAGAAAAGCCTCCCGAAAGCCATCCTGTCTCCCTGTTATGAGGTTAACACACTGGGGCACAGACCCTGCCTCAGTCGGGCTTGTTCTCTGGCATTTTTTCCCCCTGCTGAAACAGACCAAACTGTGTGCCACCTTCCACCCATGTTCAGTCCTACCAGAGGGTCAAGCCAAATCTGATATCTGGGCTCTGTCAGAATTGGGTATAGGCCCCACCCTTTACCCCCGTGAAGCGCCCTCAGGATCCGCTCAGGCCAAGCAGGTGTGCGTCCCCGGCAAGGAGGCCTGCCTGCTGCTCGTCTGTTGCCTGTGGAGGGACACGTCCTGCCTGGCTGCCCTGGCTGGCAGCACATGGGGTTCTGATCACCAGGAGCCCCCCTTGCTCACCAGCTTCTTGCCACCCTTTTCTCCCTTGCTTTTATCCCTGAGGTGTGAGACTGTGGCAGGGTGACCCCAGACACACCCCCTTTTCTGTTTGGTCAGGGGGTTCCCGTGCCTTTGCTCCACTCTGCCAATCAGGAGGGAAGGAAAAGACAAGAAGCAGGGACTGCTTTAAACGGACTTTATGTGGCCAGGCACAAGCCCGGGCAGCTCTGTGACTCCCGCGCCGGGTTCCAGGGCTCCTGGGTGAGCGGGCGCTGGGCTGGCCGGCTGTCCTTGCCCCATGCCTACCGGCCTTACCGTCCCAGGGGAAGTGGCTGGTTTTCCAGGGGGTCTGCCGAGGAAGCGTGACTTCCATGGACCCCTCTCCCCAGATGCCCAATAGTGAGCAGCTCCCCAGGGGAATCGCCAGGGTCCCTCCAGCCCACCCAGAGCGTCCACGTACCGCAGAAGTCGACATCATCATACACCTCCGTCTCCCTGGCAGAGCACAGCTGGGTCAGCAAGGGGCACTGTGGCTCATTCCCCGTACCCCACCCTTCCCCCCACAGTCAGGGCTGGTACTTACAGGGGCAGGAGCGCTATTCTCGGCACGTAGCCATCTGTGAAGAGAGTGGGCATGGTGGGTTCTGAGGCCCAGGGTGGTGGGGGTGCCTCCTGGGGCTGCGGGGCCAGGTGCACTCACATTTGCCCTTGGGGTCCCGGCACAGCATCTCCTCATTGCTGGTGAACTCGATCACCTCCAGGATCTCCCCGCGCCGGATCCCGAGGTGCTTGCCGCCCCCACGGCGCGTCTTGGCATTGGGGTCAATCATCATCTTCGTGTGAACCACGATCTCCCCTTCAAACTGGGGCGCGAGATGTTATGGCCTCTGCTCATGCTGCTGCCCTCGGGCCCCTGTCTTCTTTCTGAGCCTGGGATCTGTGGGGCCCTGGTCTCCACCCTGCCAGGACTCCTGCTTAACTCGGAGGCCTCACCTTGAACTTCTTCCGGAACTCCCTCTCGGCCTTCTCTGCTTTCCTCAGCTGCTTCTGCAACTTTGGGTCCATGGGTGGCAACTGCTGTGGCTGGGGATCCTTCTCCTTCCTGATACCCCCCACCAAGGAATTGTGTGCTCGTGAGCAAGGTGTGCTCCTCTGGGGGTTCTTGGAGCTTGCCCCCCCGTCCGCCCGCCCCCTCTGCCCATGGTACCTGAGTGCTGAGTCTTGTGGTGGCCTCCTGGTGACTTGCTGAACTGAGGGTGCTTCATCTGGGGACAGTCAGGACTCCGAGTCAAGGCAGGGCCCGCCAGCTCAGCCTTTACCCTGGTAGCTGTTTTTTGTTTTTGTGTTTTTGCTTGAGATGAAGTCTCGCTCTGTCACCCAGGCTGGAGTGCAATGGCACGCTCTCGGCCCACTGCAACCTCTGCCTCCTGGGTTCAAGCGATTCTCCTACCCCAGCCTCCTGAGTAGCGGGGATTACAGGTGCCCATCACCACAGCTGGCTGATTTTATTTTTAATACAGACAGGTTTCACTATGTTGGCCAGGCTGGTCTTGAACTCCTGACCTCAAGCAATCTGCAGGTCTTGGCCTCCTAAAAGTGCTGGGATTATAGGCGTGAGCCACTGCACCTGGCCGGTGGCTGGATCTTGAGTGAGGCCTCCCTGTGTCAGTTCCAAGGACTCCCCAGATCCCACCAGGTCCCCCCCCAAACCTCTCCGTGCCCACCTTCCGCAAGCTTTTGTCAGGGGTCACGGGTTTTTCTGGATTGCCTTCCATTCCCTTAACTCCTACGTGCTCAGCATGGTGGGAACTGCTGGGCCATGCTCCTCATGTCAGTCCTCTCAGCAACCTTGTTCATGCCATAGACGCCACTGTCATGCCCAACTTGTCCGTGAGGAAATAAAGGCTCAGAGAGGTCAAGCAAACTGCCCAAGGTCACCCAGCTTGTAAATGGCAGAGGCAGGATTTATGCGTAGGCTTCGGCCATTTCACTTCTGCCTCCTAGGTCAAATTGGGTCTAGGGTTCTTTTTTATTTTTTGAGACAGAGTTTTGCTCTTGTTGCCCAGGCTAGAGTGTGCAATGGCGTGATCTCAGCTCACTGCAACCTCCACCTCCTGGGTTCCAGCGATTCTCCTGTCTCAGCATCCTGAGTAGCTGGGATTACAAGCACCCACTGCCACGCCCAGCTGATTTTTGTATTTTTAGTAGAGATGAGGTTTCGTCATGTGGGCCAGGCTGGTCTCTAACTCCTGACCTCAGGTGATGCCCCTGCCTCGGCCTCCCAAAGTGCTGGGATTACGGCCTGAGCCACTGCGCCCAGTGGGTTCTAGGGTCCTACTGTAATGAGATTTGGGTGAAAAACTAAGGAGAAGGGAGGATGAGGAGAGGCTGGCCCATGAGTACAAAGTTACACTTAGGAGAAAGAAATCGGGTGTTCCATTGCACAGTAGGGCAATGATAGTTGACAGTAAAATATTGTGGCTGGGTGCGGTGGCTCACGCCTGTAATCCCAGCACTTTGGGATGCCAAGGCGGGCAGATCACTTGAGGTCAGGAGTTCAACAGCAGCCTGGCCAACATGGTGAAACCCCGTCTCTACAAAAAATACAAAAATTAGATGGGCATGGTGGTGGGCACCTATAATCCCAGCTACTCAGGAGGCTGAGGCAGGAGAATCGCTGGAACCCAGGAGGCGGAGGTTGCAATGAGCCAAGATGGTGCCGCTGCACTCCAGCCTGGGCGACAGACCAGGACCCTGTCTCAAAATAATAAATAAAAATAATTTTTAAAAGATGCTGCTGGGGTGAGCGTCCTGGACTAGTGACTCATGGACTGAGGGGTCTCCCATGGTGCCAGCCTCCCTGTGCCACTTCCTGGCAAATGACCAGGCTCCCAAGTCAGAGCCCTGCTGGCCAAGGGATTGGCTTCAGGCGGGAGCCCCAGGGACCCCGGTGAGTGAAAGATCTAGAACCCAGAGTCCCAGTGTGTCCTTTCCAAATGGCTCAAAGCATCCCTCCGGACATTGCAGGCCTGTAGTCCCTCCAGGCAGCCCAAGGAGCGGCACCTGGATTGTGCCCGCCAGATACCAGGCGTGGCCATCCACAGTCTCACCCGGAACACACAGCCCCTCCAGCTGCTCCTGCCTCTCAGAGGCTTCCCTGGCCATGAGCAGTCACTCCACCAGGAGCGAACCTGATCTTGGCACTCCAGGCTTCTGCAAACCCGCCACATCAGAGCACCTCTTGGCACCACCATGCAGGCAGCCCCGGTTCATCCACAGCTGACCCTGAGCAGGCCTCTGCCCACGTTCCCCGCATGGCCTGCTCAGATCCTGGGAAAGGCCAGGCTCTCCCCACCTGCAGAGGAGCCGCCACCTCTGCAGTGGAGCTGCCACTGCTCCAAGTAAGGCAGACAGTGGGAGAGGAGAGTCCAGAGTCCTGGCCCCAAGAGATCTAAGTTGCCTTTGAGAAGCTGCACCCACAGGGAGAAGCCCACGCCACTCCTGAGAAGCGGGAGATCGAGGGAAGTGGGACCTTTTTTTCTTTTTCTTGAGACAGGGTCTCGTTCTGTTGTTGCCCAGGCTGGAGTGCAGAGGTGCAATCTCGGCTCACTGCATCTTAGAAAACGGATGATGCGAGGCCGGGCAGGGTGGCTCACGCCTGTAATCCCAGCATTTCAGGAGGCCAGGGTGGGAGGATCACCTGAGGTTGGGAGTTCCAGACAAGCCTAACCAACATGGAGAAACCCTGTCTCTACTAAAAATACAAAGTTAGCCAGGCGTGGTGGTGCATGCCTGTAGTCCCAGCTACTCGGGAGGCTGAGGCAGGAGAATCGCTTGAATCCAGGAGGCGGAGATTGCAGTGAACCGAGATTGCACCACTGCACTGCAGCCTGGGCAAGAAGAACCAAACTCCGCCTCAAAAAGAAAAACAAAAAAACCCAAAATGGGTGATGCGGCCAGGCACGGTGGCTCATGCCTATAATCCCTCCATCTCCTGGATTCAAGCGATCCTCCCACCTCAGCCTCTCCAGTAGCTGGGACTACAGGCATGCAACACCACACCCAGCTAATTTTTGTATTTTTAGTAGAGATGGGGTTTCACCATGTTGGCCAGGCTGGTCTCGAACTCGCAACTTCAACTGATCCACCCGCCTCCGCCTCCCAAAGTGCTGGGATTATAGGCGTGAGCCACTGCGCCCGGCCCCTTTTTTCTTTTTTCATATCAGAATCTCGAATGACTGGCAAGGAAAAGGGAGAAGGTTGTCTGGTGACAGGAACAATGGGCCAAGGGTGGGGATTGTATGAAATTTGGGGAGAGGGAGACGCTCCTAGCCTCAGAAGAGGTGGAGCATTCCAGCAGGGCTGCTGGGAGTGGCCGGAGGCAGGCTGTCACTAGCCCAGGCTCTCAGCAGCCCTCCTCCTGACCATCTGCATCCCCAAGGGTGGCCCCCAGACCCAAGCCACAGAGCCTCCCCTGGAACGGAAGCAGAAGGGGCCCCATCAGGAAGCTGTGTGCTCACAGGAAGGTGTTGCAAACAGCTCCGGGAGAAAGCCCAGGACAAGCAGAGGGAGCCTCTCTGCCCCAGGCCCTCTGAGGCTGCAGGGAGAGCAGGAGCATCTTAGAGGCTCAGGCTCAGGCTCCTGCTGAAAGCCCTGCCACAGATCCAGCTCGTGGACCGGCTGTGCAAGCCAGGGCAAGCCCCTTCCCAGAGCCTCAACCTTGCGTATCTATTTTTCTTTTTTTTTTTTTTTTATTGAGACGGAGTCTCGCTCTGTCACCCAGGCTGGAGTGCAGTGGCCGGATCTCAGCTCACTGCAAGCTCCGCCTCCCGGGTTTATGCCATTCTCCTGCCTCAGCCTCCCGAGTAGCTGGGACTACAGGCGCCCGCCACCTCGCACAGCTAGTTTTTTTTTTTTGTATTTTTTAGTAGAGACGGGGTTTCACCGTGTCAGCCAGGATGGTCTCGATCTCCTGACCTCGTGATCCGCCCGTCTCGGCCTCCCAAAGTGCTGGGATTACAGGCTTG
>NC_037687.1:8411075-8462552 GCF_003255815.1 Theropithecus gelada
TTTTTTTTGTAGAGACGGGGTTTCACCGTGTTAGCCAGGATGGTCTCGATCTCCTGACCTCGTGATCTGCCCGTCTCGGCCTCCCAAAGTGCTGGGATTACAGGCTTGAGCCACTGCGCCCGGCCTCTTTTTTTTTTCAATTGAGACAGCCACGGAGTCTCACTCTGTCACCCAGGCTTGAGTGCACTGGTGCCATGTTGGCTCACTGCAACCTCCGCCTCCCGGGTTCAAGGAATTCTCCAACCTCAGCCTCCTGAGTAGCTGGGATTACAGGTGTGTGGCACCGTGCCCGACTAATTTTTTTTTTATTTTTTTGAGATGGAGTCTCACTCTGTTGCCCAGGCTGGAGTCCAGTGGCGTGATCTTGGCTCACTGCAACCCTTTCTTCCCAGGTTCATGTGATTCTCCTGCCTCACCCTCCCAAGTAGCTGGGACTACAAGCGTGCACCACCACGCCCAGCTAATTTTTGTATTTTTAGTAGAGATGGGGTTTCTCCATGTTGTCCAGGCTGGTCTTGAACTCCTGACCTCAGGTGGTCCACCCGCCTTGGCCTCCCACCATGACTGGCCCCGGCTAATTTTTGTATTTTTAGTAGAGACAGGTTTTTGCCATGTTGGCCAGGCTGGTCTGGAACTCCTGACCTCAAGTCATCTGCCTGCCTGGAACTCCCAAAATGTTGGGATTATAGGTGTGAGCCGCCACGCCCAGCCAACCTTGTGCATCTGTGAAATAGGGATGCATTGCCTTGCTACCTTGTGGGGATTTGGGAGTGGAGGATACAGATTTAGGGACATGCAGGCAAGGTGCTTGCCTGGAAGCTGCTTGTGTTTTCACGAAGGCATTAACTTTGGAGCTGGGCAGGAGGTACGGGCCTGCTCCCTACTCACCCAGCACAGACTTTTTTTTTTTTTTTTTTTTTTTTTTTTTTTAGACTGAGTCTGGCTCGGTAGCCCAGGCTGGAGTGCAGTGGCCGGATCTCAGCTCACTGCAAGCTCCGCCTCCCGGGTTTACGCCATTCTCCTGCCTCAGCCTCTGGAGTAGCTGGGACCACAGGTGCCCGCCACCGCGCCCGGCTAGTTTTTTGTATTTTTTAGTAGAGACGGGGTTTCACCGTGTTAGCCAGGATGGTCTCGATCTCCTGACCTTGTGATCCGCCCGTCTCAGCCTCCCAAAGTGCTGGGATTACAGGCTTGAGCCACCGCGCCCGGCACCAGCACAGACTTCTAAGAAACCCTCGGCAGCCTCCCTCCCCTGCCACTGCCACACCTGCCTCCAGGCCACACGTCCCTCCTGAGTTTCAGGCCCAAGTTCTGCCTGGACATCCCCTCAGCTACCTTGAACACAACAGGTCTAAATGAATCAGGCCGGATGTCGTGGCTCATGCCTGTAATCCCAGCACTTTGTCAGGAGTTCAAGGCCAGCCTGGCCAATGTGGTGAAACCCTGGCTCTACTAAAAATACAAAAATTAAGCCGGGCGCGGTGGCTCAAGCCTGTAATCCCAGCACTTTGGGAGGCCGAGACGGGNCCATCTCAAACAAAAATACAAATACATAAATCAATTAATTAAATAAATAAATAAGGGCTGGGCGCGGTGGCTCATGCCTGTAATCCCAGCACTTTGGGGGGCCAAGGTGGACAGATCACGAGGTTAGGAGATCGAGACCACGGTGAAACCCCGTCTCTACTAAAAATACAAAAAATTAGCCTGGCGTGGTGGTGGGCACCTGTAGACCCAGCTACTTGGGAAGCTGACACAGGAGAATGGCATGAACCTGGGAGGTGGAGGTTGCAGTGAGCTGAGATCGCACCACTACACTCCAGCCTGGGTGACAGAGCAAGACTCCGTCTCAAATAAATAAATGGATGGATGGATGGATGGATGGATGGATGGATGAATGGAACCTAACATCTTGTCGTCAACCCAGGAGCGGCTCTGTCATGACCTTGGATACTAGGCTTGAAACTTCCCTGCTTTATATACCACCAAGTCCTGCTTTTTTTTTTTTTTTTTTTTTTTGAGACAGGGTGTCTGCTGCCCAGGCTGGAGTACAGTGGTGCAGTCACAGCCTCACTGCAATCTTGACCTCCTGGACCTAAGCAATCCTCTTGTCTCAGCATCCCAAATAGCTGGGACTACAGATGCTTGTCACCACGCCTGGCTGATTTTTAAATTTTTTTGTAGAGATGAGGTCTTGCTCTGTGGCCCAGGCTGGTCTGGAATCTTGGGCTTATGGGATCCTCCTGCCTTGGCCTCCCAAAGCCCTGGGATTGGCTCAAATGATCTTCCTGCCTCGGGATCCCAACGTGCTGGGATTATAGGCATCAGCCACCGCACCCGGCCTGATGCTTGCTTTTGATTACTGGATTCGCCCACTGCTCCCACGCCTCCTGCTGCCAGCCTGGGCCACACCTTTGCCTACAACAGCCTTCTCAGTGGCCCTTGGCCTCTGGGCTCCCCTCATGTAGTTCCACCCAGCAGGAGCCAGCAGGTCCTAAAATGTTACTTGCTCTTACACCAGGAGCATGGCAGAAAATGCCCTTGCCCCGAATGTTTTGCAGGGACTCGGGCAGGCCACCAACAAACCTCTGCCCTTGGGGCTGGGGCTGGAGTCATCTCTGGGTTCCACGTCGTCATACAGCTCGTAGATCTCATCTGGGATCCTGCGGGGATACCTGAGATGAGGCCTCTTTTTTTTTTTTTGAGATGGAGTTTTGCTCTGTCACCCAGGCTGGAGTGCAGGGGCGTGATCTTGGCTCACAGCAGCCTCCACCTCCCGGGTTCAAGCGATTCTCCTGCCTCAGCCTCCCGAGTAGGTGGGATTACAGGTGCCCCCCACCACGCCTAGCTAATTTTTTTTTTTTCTTCTGAGATGGAGTTTTGCTCTTGTTGCCCAGGCTGGAATGCAATGGCATGATCTTGGCTCACTGCAACCTCCGCCTCCCAGGTTCAAGCAATTCTCCTGCCTCAGCCTCCCGAGCAGCTGGGATTACAGGCATGCGCCAGCATGCCCAGCTAATTTTGTATTTTTAGTAGAGACGGGGTTTCACCATGTAGCCCAGGCTGGTCTTGACCTCTGACCTTAGGTGATTGGCCTGCCTCGGCCTCCCAAAGTGCTGGGATTACAGGCGTGAGTCACTGCTCCCGGCCGAGATGAGGCCCCTTTGAGCCCCACAATCTGCACCCACCCCAGCTTCCTCCCCACACTCACGGCGGGATGTCTTCAGGCTGTCGGGCCTGGAAGTGGAGCGCAGCGGCCGAGCGGGTCCTCCGTAGATCTGTGGGGTAGAGAGTGCGGCAGGGAGGCCGGTACTGCCTGGGATCTCAGCCCCGCCTCCTGCCGGTGCCGCCCGCCCTCACCCACCTGTGGATGCTGCAGAGCGTCTCCGAAAGCTCTGCATATCCACGGGGCCCGGGGGCAGCGGAGGCTTGGCTGGAGGGGGTCCCAGGCTGCTGACAGCGGGCAGAGGCCTCCGCCGGGGTGGATGGCTGGGTCTGAGGCCTGGCCTGGCCCCTCCACTGTGAACAAGGCCTCCTGACCTCCAGCGGGGTGTCCCAGCAAGTCCAAACCCAGGGCTGAGCGGGTGCCGGGAGCTGGAGCCGGCCACGGCCGCAGGCAGTGAGCTCTCGGAAGCGGAGCTGGGGAGTAGAGGCTTTCGAGGGAGATCACCGAAGAACTCAGGCTGCGGGTGTCTCTTGAGGACAGCGTTGGGTTCAGGCTGTGAGAACTTGCGGGGTGGCCCCCGGCGGTCCGGCTGCAGCAACTTCCTGGGGAGGGAGTTGAACTCGGGCTCTGAGGAGGTCCTGGGGAGGCCGCCCAGCTCGGGCTGCGGGGGCTTCTTGGAGAGCGCTTTGAATTCGGCGGGCCGCGGCCTCTTGGGAAGCACGCTGACTTCGGGCTCTGAGGAGGTCCTGGTGAGGTCCCCAAGCTCCGGCTGCGGAGGCTTCTTGGGAAAGTCACTCAGCGGAGGCTGGGAGGCCTTTTTGGGAAAGGCGCTGGAGTCGTGCTTCGGCTCACCGGACTGAGGCTTCCAGAAAGGAGTCTGAGCCGCCTCGCTGAACTCAGGCTGCGGCACGGACTTCTTAGGGAGGCCATCCGCCTGAGGCTGTGGGGGCTTTCTGGGGTGCACACTGAACTCGGGCTGCACCGGCTTCTTGGGAATGCTACTGAAGTTGGGCTTCGGGGAGTGGGGGAGGGACTCAGTGGCCTCAGGCTTCCAGGGCGGTGTCTGAGGGACGTCACTGGACTCAGGCTGCGGCAGGGACGTCTTAGGGAGGCTACCGACCTGAGGCTGTGGGGGCTTTTTGGGGTGCATGTTGACCTCAGGCTGCGCGGGCTTCTTGGGAAAGGTACTGAACTCAGGCTGCGGGGGCTTTGGGGTAGCCTCACTGGCCTCGGGCTGCCAGAGCTTCCTGGGGAATGCATTGGATTTGGGTTCAGATGGGAGTCTGGCGGGGTGACTGAGCTCGTTGGACTGCTGGGGTTTCCGGACAGGCGTATTGGGCTCCGGCAGCGAGGTCTTCACAGGGGCCTCACCGACCTCAGGCTGCGGGGGCTTCCTTGGAAATGGAGTGGCCTCCAGCTGGGGGAACTTCTTGGAGACGTCACTGAACTCCAGTTTGGACGGCTTCTTGGGGAGGTCAGTGAACTCAGGCGGCGGAGGCTTCTTGGGGAGGTCAGTGAACTCAGGCGGCGGGGGTTTCTTGGGAAGATCAGTGACCTCAGGCGGCGGGGGTTTCTTGAGGTGCTCGCTTAGCTCGGGCTGGGGGAACTTCTTGAGTTTACTGAACTCAGGCTTCGGGGGTTTTTTGGGCAGGTCGCTGGGCTCCGGCTGAGAGGCCTGGAATTTTGCTTTGATGCTCCGGAAGTCCTGATGGCTCTCCTAGGAGACACACAGCCAATGAGGCAGGGGCTCAAACACACAGAAGGGGCATGGAAGGGAGGGACTGGGGACCCTCAGGCACAGCCCACAACCACCACCCCTGCACCCAGGCCCCATCAGCCCTCGGCTCTCTTTCTGAGGAGCCCCCATTGATCCTAGGATCCTGGAGCCCACACCCCTCCCTACTTCTCCATTTAGTGCTGATTCCACACCCAACCTCCTCTAGCAGGAGTGGAACTCCTGACATCCCTCCTGCAGCCTCCAGTCCCACAGCCCTCCCCGCATGGGTGGTACCCCAACCCCCCAGCATCCTTGACCCCCTCGTTCTTTCACCCCCACACTGCATGTCTCCAGTCTCATTCCATTGCCCAGGCTGGAGTGCAGTGGTGTAATCACAGCTCACTGCAGCCTCCAACTCTTGGGCTCCAATGATCCCCCAGCCTCCCGAGTAGCTGGGATTACAGGCTTGAGCCGCCACGCCCAGGCCTGGAGTCCCTTCTGTGCTAATTTCAAAACACATCCGGAATCCAACCACTTCTCACTGCCTTCACCGTTGTCACCCCAGGAGGTAGTGGGAGGCAGCGTCTGCCCTCCCCCAACCAACTGCCTGGATTATTCTAACAAGCCCTTCCCCAGTCACTGCCTACCCCCTTCCCTGGTCAGTTCCCCCCATGACAGCGGGAGGGAGAAGCCTGTTGAGCCCTGAGTCTGTTTGTGTCTCTCTGCTCAAAACCCGGCAATGCTTCCTCATGTCCCTGTAGTTCAAGCTAAATGCCTCATAAAGGCCTGGGCGAACCAGCCTCCCCACCTAGCCACCTCTTCCTCCCTGCACCCTGAACACTTCCCTCTGACCTCGGGGCCTCTGCCCTGTCCCTGACCCAGGACATGTCCCTGCACTACCTGGTTCTCTCCTCTTCCTCCTCCCAGTCTCTGTTCTCATATTTCCTTATTAGAGAGGCTGTCTGAGGCCACCCTATTTTATTTGTTTATTTTTACTTTTTTGAGATGGAGTCTTGCTCTGTCACCCAGACTGGAGTGCAATCCGTGATCTTGGCTCACTGCAATCTCCGCTTCCCAGGTTCAAATGATTCTCATGCCTCAACCGTCTGAGTATCTGGGATAACAGGCACCCGCCACCACGCCTGGCTAATTTTTGTATTTTTACTAGAGACAGG
The DNA here is from genome assembly GCF_003255815.1 of Theropithecus gelada. Lineage (NCBI taxonomy): Eukaryota > Metazoa > Chordata > Mammalia > Primates > Cercopithecidae > Theropithecus > Theropithecus gelada. The sequence continues at coordinate 8,417,134 of NC_037687.1, forward strand.
GTTTCACCATGTTGGCCAGGCTTGTCTCAAACTCCTGACCTCAGGTGACCGCCCGCCTCGGCCTCCCAAAGTACTGGGATTACAGGTGTGAGCCACCGTGCCCGGCCTAGATCACCCTATTTTTCTTTCTTTTTTCTTTTCTTTTTTTTTTTTTGAGACGGAGTCTCACTCTGTCCCCAGGTTGGAGTGCAGTGGCGAAATCTCAACTCACTGCAACCTCCGCCTCCCGGGTTCAAGCGATTCTACTGCCTCAGTGTCCTGAGTAGCTGGGATCACAGGTGTCTGCCACGACGCCCGGCTAATATTTTTTGTATTTTTAATGGAGACAAGGTTTTACCATGTTGGCCAGGATGGTCTCAAACTCCTGACCTCAAGTGATCCGCCCACCTCAGCCTCCCAAAGTGCTGGGATTGCAAGGCATGAGCCATCACACCTGGCCTAGACCACCTTATTTTAAATGGATCACCCCATCCCACTACTGCCCTGTGCAGTCAGCATACATGATTTTCCCCATTGTACCCACCCCATGTATCATACTATTTTACATTGCTTTTAATGTGTCTTGAAAAATTTTTTTTTTTTTTTGTCTCTCTATACCGCAACTTCCCCCAGTTCCTCAGCCTCTGCAAGGCAGAGACTTGGCTCATTCATTCATTGCTATCTTCCCAGGGCCTGGAACATAGTAGGTGCTCAGTAAATATTTGCTGAACTAAACAATATTTAGGCGGCACAAAGACAGTCATGTACTCAGACTGACCATCAGGAAAACACAGAGACGCCTGGAGACGGCTATGCAGTCCCTCTCACACCGTCTCCGACATGCGGGCTGATGGTCAGGAATGCTCACAGTTGACAGTGCCTGAGAGGACCGGTGCGGACACCATTGGCACATGTGCCGTCTCCTGCACACCCAGCTGTCCCAGCTGCCCTCCTAGCTGGCCCGGCAACCACTGCCCACAGATGTAGGCAGATTCACAAGGAGGCCAGGCCTCCTTGGCCCTACAAACGCCCCCTTCACCTGTGGTCGAGGAGACTGGGGGAGGGCAAGGGCAGAAGCGTGTGGCCTTTACCTCCTGTGTGTACCTCACTTTCCCCATCCAGAGGACCAGAGACCAGGAGTGCTCCTTGAAAAGGCAGCGATTCCCACCTGGGGCCTGAAGTGCCCCTGCCGAAGCCCCCAGTGGTTTGAAGGAAGTGCTCCCGGGTGACCACAAGGCTAGATAAGTCAGGGTTAGCAGGTCACAACTTGGGTGACTGGTCGGGGGAGGGCCATGACCCACTTTGTCACCCCACAGGAAAGCACTGCTCTCACCCCAGCTGCCTGTTCCCACATTGCTGCTCATGTTGACCTAGGGAGACGGGAGACGTCCCCCCGGGTAGTCCCATCTGTCCCCCTCGCAGTCCCAATCTGAGCCTGAGCCCCCAGGAGCCCGCGCTGTCCTGGGGTGTGCCTGGCGGCCTCCTACCTCGGGTCCTTTTTGCTGACCCTTCCCGTTTCCCAGATGTCTTTCGCAGCGCCCCCTGCCCCTCCACAGGTGGATCCTATCCTCCAGGGAACACCTGGGTCCCTTGCTTCCCGGCTATCGAGGCACAGGCCTCTCTCCGTACTCACCATGGCTGCAGGCAGGTGATGGGCCACGGGATGAGTGGGACCCGAGCTGGGGCCGCTGCCTTCAGGAAGTGACTGTGGCTTCTGCTCCACGGCCAGCACACAGGGTGGGGGCTGCTGGAGGTGGGGCGGGGGAGGGCAGAGGAGGAAGGGAAGGAGGTGGGGAGGCTCCAATCTGTCTCCAGATCCTGCCAGCCACTTCTTTTTTTTTGAGACTGAGTCTTGCTCTGTCGCCCAGGCTGGAGTGCCATGGTGCCATCTCGGCTCACTGCAACTTCTGCCTCCCGGGTTCAGGCAATTCTCTTGTATCAACCTCCTGAGTAGATGCGATTATAGGCACGCACCACCACTCCTGGCTATGTTTTGTATCTTTAGTAGAGAAGAGGTTTCACTGTGTTGGGCAGGCTGGTCTCAAACTCCTGACCTCAAGGGATCAGTCCGCCTTGGCCTCCCAAAGTGCTGGGATTACAGGCGTGAGCCACTGCGCCTGGCCCCTCCCGGGCACTTCTATTTCCCTTGAATTCCTGGCCTGCCTGCTACTGTCCCAAGCTTGGGGCATTGGTTGCCTGCATGTTCCTAACATGGTCACTAGTTTCTTTTTTTTTTTTTTTTATTTGAGACAGAGTCTCACTCTGTTGCTCAGACTGGAGTGCAGTGGTGTAATCTTGGCTCACTGCAACCTCCGCCTCACAGGTTCAAACAATTCTCCTGCCTCAGTCTCCTGAGTAGCTGGAATTACAAGCAAGCACCACCATGCCTGGCTAATTTTTTGTATTTTTAGTAGAGATGAGGGTTCACCATGTTGGTCAGGCTAGTCTTGAACTCCTAACCTCAGGTGATCTGCCCGCCTTGGCCTCCCAAAGTGCTGGGATGACAGGCATGATCCACCGCACCTGACCAAGTAGTTTCTTACTCTCTGTAGTCCCCGTCATTCCCACCACTTTGGTGTCCCCATCTCTGGACTCCAGGGAGGACTCCATGCCAGGCCCTGGTGACCTCCTGGGCTGGAGAGCCACAGGATGGGGAGATCTCAGCAGGTCAGGGGTACGGACAGCTCTGGGGTTTAGGAGGCTCCTGGGGAGGCCCAGAGGCCCAGGACGTGGGGGCCCATGTGACCGGGTGAGGCCTCTGCTGTCTGCCCCGGTTGGCTCATCCGCCCTCCTCATTTCATTCCTCCCAGGGCTGCCACCCTGTGCAGAAAGCTCAGCTGGATTTGGGGGTTGGTGGGTGAGTGGTGTCAAAGGCCTTGCACCTGGGCCGGGCATGGTGGCTCATGCCTGTAATCCTAACACTTTGGGAGGCTGAAGCAGGAGGATCCCTTCAGCCCAGGAGTTCAAGACCAGCTAGGGCAACATAGCAAGACTCCATCTATACAAAAAACATAAAACATTAGCCAGGTGTGGCTGGGCGCGGTGGCTCACGCCTATAATCCCAGCACTTTGGGAGGCCGAAGTGGGTGGATCACGAAGTTAGGAGATCAAGACTATCCTGGCTAACACGGTGAAACTCCATCTCTACTAAAAATACAAAAAATTAGCTGGGCGTGTTGGCAGATGCCTGTAGTCCCAGCTACTTGGGAGGCTGAGTCAGGAGAATGGCGTGAACCCAGGAGGCAGAGCTTACAGTGAGCAGAGATCGCGCTACTGCACTCCAGCCTGGGCGACAGAGCCAGACTCTGTCTCAAAAAAAAAAAAAAGAAAATATTAGCCAGGTGTGATGGTACGTGCCTGTGGTCTCAGCTGCTTGGGAGGCTGGGGTGGGAGGATTGTTTGAGCCCAGGAAGCAGAGGCTGCAGTGAGCTATAATCACACTGCTGCACTCCAGCCTGGATGACAGAGCAAGACCCAATCTCAATCAATCAATCAATCAAGAGCCACAGTAAAAAAAAAAAAAAAAAAAGGCTGAGCGAGGTAGCTCATGCCTGTAATATGAGCCTTTGGGAGGTTGAGGCAGGCGGATCACCTGAGGTCGGGAGTTTAAGACCAGTCTGGACAACATAGAGAAACCCTGTCTCTACTAAAAATACAAAAATTAGCTCAGCATGGTGGCACATGCCTATAATCCTGGCTACTCGGGAGGCTGCGGCAGGAGAATTGCTTGAACCCGGGAGGCAGAGGTTGCAGTGAGCTGAGATGGCGCCACTGCACTCCAGTCTAGGTGACAGAGCGAAACTCCATCTAAAAAAAAACCCAAAAAACAGAACCTCCAAGAAACTCTGACTTAATCAGTCTGAGGTGTGGCCTGAGCAAGTTTTTAAAAATTTTTTAATTGTTTTTGAGACAAAGTCCTGCTCTGTCACCCAGTCTGCCTCCCGGGTTCAAGTGGCTGGGATTACAGGTGTCCACCAACATGCCTGGCTAATTTTCTGGATTTTTAGTAGAGATGGGGTTTCACCATTGACCAGGCTGGTCTCAAACTCCGGACCTCAAGTGATCTACCCGCCTGGACCTCCCAAAGTGCTGGGATTACAGGCGTGAGTCACCGCGCCTGGCCTGCCCGTTTGTTTTCACACCTCCTTTAAGAGCACAGACATCATGATTCTGCCATCTTGCCATCTCTGTTGTGCCTTTGCATCTGGTCCGGGGTCACAGTTGCCAGATGTGGGTTGCCCTCCCAAACGGGAGTCTCGGGAGGACAGTATGGGCCCTCTGTGGGTCTCCAGAACCTGGGTAAGTGAAGGAAAGAATGAAAGAACAAGTAGCCGGGCCTGGTGGCTCATGCCTGTAATCCCAGAACTTCGGGAAGCCAGGCGGGCGGATCACCTGAGGTCAGGAGTTCGAGAGCAGACTGGCCAACATGGTGAAACCCTGTCTCTACTAAAAATACAAAAATTAGCTGGGGGTGTTTGTGCACACCTGTAATCCCAGCTACCTGGGAGGGTGAGGCGGGAGAACTGCTTGCACCCGGGAGGCGGAGGTTGCAGTGAGCTGAGATTGTGCCACTGCACTCCAGCCTGGGTGACAGGGCGGGACTCCGTCTCAAATAAATAAATAATAATAAATAAATATAAATAAATAAATCAACCAATTCTTGGCCACAGTAGGTGCTCAATCAAGGTAATTAAGGGATTGGATGACAGCTGATGGATTCCCAGGTGCCTGGGTCGGTCACACTGCCCGTGCACTCTCGCAGCTAGGAGGGTCCAGACAGGGCGCGCACACCAAGGCACCACGGGGGCGCCGTGGGGGTGACGCGCAGGTCCCGGCGCGGTCGTCATGGTGCGCCTGCCACCAACTCCCCTTTGTGTATTTGGCGCCTCCGCAGGGGCTCCCGGCAGGGTTCCGCGCTGCACGGCCGCAGATAGGGGCCGATAGGGCTCTGAAATCCGAGAGAAGCAAGCCCGGACCAGGGGGAGTGAGAGTTCTTTAGGGCGCGGCTCCGGGACCCTGCGGGGTCGGAAACCGGAACAAGTGTGCGCAGGGGGAGGAGCCCACGGCCGCGGAGCGCTTTCCTCCTCCCTGCTCCCGGCCCGCAGTGAGGGTAACCGGACCGGCACCTGCTGATGACAGCTGGGGCTGGACAAATGCCGGGCGGTGCACGGGCCTCTGGCCGGCCTCAGAGCTGTTCAGCACAAGCCCGCGGCTTCCAGCCAACCTGCCTGCTATCCGCACGGCGCTCCCGGCTTTCATTCCCCCGAGTCTGAGACTCCTGGGCGCCCCCTGCTGGGCGGAGCCGGGGCCCAAGAGGACTGGGTTCCTGTGCATGGGGGTTGGGAGCCGGTTTGAGGGTAGGAGGTCGTTTTTGTAGTGGACAGGGTGAACGGCGGAAGCCAGGTGGTGACCCAGCTCCCCAGGCCTCGGGGCAGTCAGTTCACTCCAGAGGGCAGTGTGATGGCCGTGGGCCCGCTGTACACACAGGAAGGGCTGTACCATCTCCGTGGGTGACGGGGTAAGGGAGAGGTCCCTGGACGGAGGTGTCGGCTCTGGGTCTCTTTGGAAAGATAGTGACAGATTGGGAAGTAGCGTGGGCTAGATCTGGGGGTGGCCGAATGAGGAAACTGATGGGGACGAAGACTCCTGCTGGCCTCCGGGACCCTGGAGAGGGGTTAGGGGCCTGGGGGACAGAGAACACAGCGCTATCCCTGGAGATGGGGGATAGGCTTGGACTACAGCCAGATCTAGAGACCTCCAGAGTGCGGGAACAGGGGCGTGTCCTCTGGACCTGCTGCCAGGGTTTCCTCATCCCGTGGTAACTGTGCGCAGCTCCCAAGATGGTGCAGAATCAGTGGCCCTGACTTGGAACTGGCGCTGGCTAGAGGCCTCCTAGTCTCACCTTCTCTATGTATCTGTAAAATGGGCCCCTTCACCTGTCCCACCCTCCTCCCCAGGCAGCCATGGGCTCGGGATGTGACGTTCTCAGCAGACATTTCCCAAGTCCCTCCTCTCCCCGCAGCCTCTCTTTTCATCCTCCCATCCACCCCAAAGGGCTCACCCATCATCATGACACCCTTTTAAGGACGAGGGAATTGGGAGGCGGGGAGGTCGAGTCTTTTCCAGGGTCCCACAGTGGTGGTTTCAAGGCTTCTGGCTGAGAAGGGGGAGCTTAGGGGGCCTTGGAGCCCCGGGGCCTCCTGATGGCCTGTCCAACCCCATCCTGAGTGACAGCGACCTCAGCTGGGGCCTAGGGGTGCTGGGAGAGTGGACACCCAGCCCAAGCCACGTGAGCTGAGGCTGCAGCCCCATCACATCACAGCCCCATCAAGGACAGGGCGGTCTTCAGGCCCCTGGTGAGGCTGTGGGCAGTGGGGCAGACAGACGGGTCCTAAGGACCTGAGGATCCCCTCCTGCCCCTTGCAGTGGCTGAAGGGCTTCCGGAGCCCAGAGCTGTCCATCTTTGAGGTGACATGGCATTGAGCAGGTGTGGGGCAGGTGGCCCTTGGCTTGTCTACCTGGATGGCTTTGACTCAGAGCCTGAGGTGGACACGGTGGTGGATGAAAAGTCCAAGGAAGATAGGTGTGGTGACTCACGCCTGTAATCCCAGCACGTTGGGAGGCCGAGGCAGGTGGATCAGCTGAGGTCATGAGTTCGAGACCAGCCTGGCCAACATGCTGAAACCCCATCTCTACTGAAAATACAAAAAATTAGCCAGGCATGGTAGATGGCACCTGTAATCTCAGCTACTCGGGAGGGTTAGGCAGGAGAATGGCGTGAACCTGGGAGGTGGAGGTTGCAGTGAGTCGAGATGGCGCCACTGCACTCCAGCCTGGGCTACAACGCGAGACTCAGTCTCAAAAAAAAAAAAAAAGAAAAAAATCTGAGAAAGACAACAAGGAAGGTGTTGGGGGGCAAGGAGAAGGTGGGAGGGCAGTGACGGAGGAGTGGGGTCCGGGGGCCCCATCCAGGGGTCACTGGTGTCTTGGCTGCAGATGCCAGGATGAGGAGGTGAGGGGGACCCCGAAGTGGATTTAAAGAATGGAGAAAGAGAAGGAGGTAAAGATTGAGACAGGTGGACTGGGGTGAAGGAGGTCCCTGGGCTACTGGGAGAACAGGACCTTCATCGACAGGGCTGTGGGAAGCCACTGAAGGGTGCTGGGCAGGAGAGGGGAACAATCAGAAGAGACCCTGGCAGGATGTGGTGGCTCACACTTGTAATCCCAGTACTTTGGGAGACCAAGGTGGGTGGATCACCTGAGGTCAGGAGTTCGAGACCAGCCTGGCCAACATGTTGAAACCTCGTCGCTACTAAAAACACAAGAAGTTAGGCAGGGGTGATGGCAGGCGCCCGTAATCCCAGTTACTTGGAGTCTGAGTCAGGAGAATCGTTTGAATCCAGAAGGCGGAGGTTGCAGTGAGAGCCGAGAGCGTGCCACTGCACTCCAGTGACAGAGCAAGACTCTGTCTCCCAAAAAAAAAAAAAGGAAAAAGAGGAGACCATTGTCAGTCTTGGGGGAGGGCAGGGTGGGGGGGAGGGGGTGGGCTAGGGGACCCTGGGGCTGGCGAGATGAGGATAGAAGGGAGAGGAATCATGGAGGTAAAACCAGCCTCCAAGGGGTGGTTGTGGACATCACCTGGGACTTCCATACCCAGGAGGGACACTGGCTTCGGGGGTGAAGAGAAAGTCCAGGCCCCGGAGGGCTGGCCTTGACCCTCCCTGCTCCTCAGAGCTGGGACACGGTGGAAACCGGTCTGGCAGACAGTGAGGAGGATGAAGACCTGAGCCCCCAGCCGGCCTCCCCAATTCAAAACAATTCTTCCCCTTGAGTCAGTGCGGGGTTCGGGGTCTGGGGTCTTCAGGCCATCCTGGCCAGTCCCTGCACTTTCTCAGGACCAGCCCGTCCCCGGAGCTCCTGGAATTGTTTTTTTTTGTCTCCCAGGCCAGGGTTGCAATGGTGTGATGATGGCTCACCACGGCCTTGAACTGCTGTGCTCAAGTGATCCTCCTGCCTCAGCCTCCCAGGTAGCCACCACGGCTGGCTATTTTTTTTTTTTTTTTTTTTTTTTTTTTAGACACAGTTTCGCTCTGTCACCCAGGCTGGAGTGCAGGGGCTTGATCTTGACTCACTGCAACCTCCGTCTCACTGGGTTCAAGCCATTCTCCTGCCTCAGGCTCTCGGGTAGCTGGGATTACAGGTGCCCACCACCATGCCCGGCTAATTTTCATATTTTTAGTAAAGATGGGATTTTGCCATGTTGGCCAGGTTAGGCTCAAACTCCTGACCTCAAGTGATCCACCCGCCTTGGCCTCCCACAGTGCTAGGATTACAAGCATGAGGCATGAGCCACCGTGCCCAGCAATGCCTGGCTATTTTTTGGTGTTTTTTTTTTTTTTTTTTTGAGATGGGAGTCCCGCTCTGTCGCCCAGGCTGGAGTGCAGTGGCGCGATCTCGACTCACTGCAAGCTCTGCCTCCTGTGTTCACTCCATTCCCCTGCCTCAGCCTCCCGAGTAGCTGGGACTACAGGTGCCTGCCACCACGCCCGGCTAATTTTTTGTATTTTTTTTTTTAGTAGAGACGGGGTTTTACTGTGCTAGCCAGGATGGTCTCGATCTCCTGACCTCGTGATCCACCTGCCTCGGCCTTCCAAAGTGCTGGGATTACAGGCGAGACCCACTGTGCCCGGCCGGGACTTTTTTTTGGCGAGGGAGGGAGTCTTGCTGTGTCGCGCAGGCTGGAGTGCAGTGGCACGATCTCGGCTCACTGGAAGCTCCGCCTCCCGTGTTCACGCCATTTTGCTTGGCTCAGCCTCCCCAGCAGTTGGGACTACAGGCGCATGCCGCCATGCCCGGCTAATATTTTTTGTATTTTTAGTAGAGAGGGGGTTTCACGTCTGTAAACCCAACGTGTTAGCCAGGATGGTCTCGATCTCCTGACCTCGTGATCCGCCCGCCTAGGCCTCCCAAAGTGCTGGGATTACAGGCGTGAGCCACCGCAACCGGCCCCAGCCAGGACTTCTTAAAAGAAAACTGGAAAGTCCTATCCCATTTGGTTTCCGGACAAGGGAGAACAGTGCCACAGTGGGTATTGGGGACCTGGGTCCCAGGATTGGGGTGATGGGGAGATAGGACACAGGTGGGCTGAGGCTTGCACCTGTGGACCCAGGTGGTCCTCCCAAGATGTGATCGCTCCATGACTGCTGGGGTCCAGCCCACTGCACTTTGGAGGGAGGAGCAAGGGATGGGAACACAGCACAGGCTGGCTCATGGCGCCTTCTTTATTGTCCACCCCAATCCCCCTTCCCTGCAGCCCCCTCCAAATGACAAAACTACCCACATCCCATGGGCCACCCCGAAAGCGGCAGGGTTCAGAGCTGCGAGAACACTGGAAGCTCCCCCTCTGAAAGCAGCGGCGACACCTTGGGTGCAAGCGGGGCCGGATCTGGGTGGGGCAGAGGAGGGGGGCGCCTGAGCCTCAGCGCCTTGGGCCCCCGCCCCCCTCTCCACCCGCGCATTCCTCGGCCTTACCCGCGGGGGCGTCGGGGCGCGGTGGCCCGGGCGCGGGGGCCGCGGGGGCGCTGGGGCGGTGGTCCTCCAGGTGCAGGGTCATGGCGGACCGCGAGGCCGTGGAGAAGGCGCACTGCATGCACGAGTAGCGGCCGCGCGTGTGCTCCCACACGATGCGGCTCGGGGCCGCGTGCCCTGCGGGCAGGCGGGACCCGGTCAGTCCCGGGCTCCCCCAACCCAGAAGACCCGTGCGCCAAGGATGGAAGACGCCGGCGAGGGTGGGTGGGACCTTTTCCCACCCCCCATCAGCTTCCGGGCGCCTGGTTCAGTTTCACCCGGGTCTGTCTGCCCCCAGAGTTGGGGGCACCCAACTTGGCTTTTCCGCGTCCCCTACTACCATCCCCAGATCCACCGCCGGGGAGAAGCCCGCTCCGAGGTGAACGGTGAAAGGGGCGCAAGGTTTACACGGGAACGCCGGCGCAGATGAAGGCGCAGGTGCCAGTCATTTTTAAGGCAAAAATCCTGTATTTCGGGACGGTGGCATTTGTGGCCCCCTGGGAAAGGGATAGGCACTGTTCCCTCCTGGTATCCACCGGACCCCGCAGGGCGCAGGAAAGCCCCTCCACCCCTCCCTGGTGGTCACCTGCACGCACCTGAGGGCGCGCCGGAGCCGCCCTGGGGTCTTCGGGGGCTGCTGCCAGCACCTGCGGTAAAGGGGCGGGTCAGGTTCAGAGTCGGGGCGAGGCCAGCTCACCCTCCTGGTGACCCCCACCCCCATACTCACCTTGGCTCTTTTTCCAGACGGCGGCGCTGGAAGCCGGCGGCCCGGGTGCAGCGGCCAGGAAGGGGCACAGGCGCGGGGGGCTTAGGCCAAAGGGCGCAGGGATCAAGTAGGGCACGAACGGTCCGGTGGCGGCAGGGGCGGGGGTCGTGAAAGGTTCCAGCAGCGGGAACGGCAGGCCCGGCGCTGACGCGAGGTCAACCTCTGGGGGACGCTCGGGCGCGGGCGGCTCTCGGTCCAGGGCCGGGGGTGGTGGCGGGGCTGGGCTCTGCGCGTTCTCCACGCAAACATGTAGATGTTTGAAGAGCGAGCGGTGCGTGCGGAAGCGCAGGAGGCAGTTCTCACACCTGGGGGTGGGAAGAGGGCTGGGCTGGGCCTCCAGGGAGACCAGAGAGAGGGTTCTGTGCAATGCCACCCGCCCTTCGAGCGTGGGAACGGAGCCTGGGCACCAATCGCCTCCCCGCTCCCGTACAAGCGTGGCAGCGACCCTTCCTGCCCACTACAGGTGCTGGTTTCCTGGGGAAACCCGGAAAGAAGTCTCAATTTTAAGTTAGGAGGCCGGTTTTCCACTTGGGAGGTAACGCCTCGCGGGGTGGAGCCACGCCCACTTATGCCCCGCCCCATCCAGCGATGTAGGGGTGGGGCTTCCCCCCAAAAGGCCACCCACATCAAATCCCGCCCTCCAACACCCTGACCAGGAAGGGAGGAAGGCCTGGAGCCCACACACAGGGTGAGGCTAGGGCAGGGCGGAGCTCAAGAGGTCAGGGTCTCACTTGAAGTAGCGATTGGGCTTGTAGTGCAGTTTGCTGTGAGCCACCAGCTCCTGCATGCTGGGGAAGGTCTCGGTGCAGCTCAGGGCTGAGCAGCGGAAGAGCTTGCCTGGTTAAGGATGAAGACAGAGGAGTGGAAAGGGGTGGTCAAGGCTGGCTCCGAGGGGCTCCACCTCTTTCCCACCCTAACCTGCCTCCCCATTACCGGTCCTGGCCCTACCTTCCAGGGACTGTGTGGGCGGACAGTGGGTTCGAAGATGCTGTGCCAGGTCACGGACGCTGGGAAAACTGAGGGAGCAGCCAGGGCTGGAGCAAGGGATTTGCTTCCCTGCAGGACGCACAGAACAGGGGTCACTGGTCCCTTCCTCACTAGTGCTGTCCCTGACCCCAGGGCTCTGCCCCAGAGAAGCAAATATGATGCTGGGGCCTGTACTCTCTGCCTACCACAACAAACTGATCTGCCACAGTGCAGGGGCTGGATTGGCCAGGCTCACCATTGGAGCCACAGCCTGGCATCCACTGGCAGCACAGTAAAATGATGAGTGGCATCCCTCTAGAAAGGGCCTTAGGTTAGAGATTCTCTACTTCTTGCTTCTATTGTTCCAGGGCCCGTGACTCCCCAGAAGGTCCCATCACAGATCACCTGGAGGTGGGCGTCGTCTGGGAGGCCGCAGGTCCTCGCTGGTCCCGGAGACTATGCTGGTCGGGCCAGGGCTGGGTCCGGGGCCAGGCTGGCAGCTGTCTGGGGCTGGGGAGGAGCCCTGCTGCATCCCTCCAAGCCCTCCACGTTCCCACACTGGTGGTGTGGCTGCCTGCTCAGGGCCCGGCTCCTCCGCCATGGAGGAGGAGGTGGCGGCAGATGGCACAGCCGGGGACAACAACTCCTTGTCAGTCTCACTGGAGCTGGGCTCTGCAGTGGCCGGCATGTCTGGGCTGGGTCCTGAGGGTTTCTCCTCCTGGTGGAAGGAAGAGGCAGAGATAACCCTTCTGGGCTCTGGGTCAACCCAGTCAGCCCCCATCCTAAGGAATCACCAGCAGGAGAGGATAGGGGAATACGTAAGGTTGGACTAAGCTTCTTTTTCCTTTTTATAAAGATGGGGGTTTCGCCATGTCCCCCTCGCTGGTCTTGAACCCTTGGTCTTAAGTGATCCTCCTGCCTCAGCGTCCCACAGTGCTGGGATTAAAGGCGTCAGCCACTGCACTGGCCCAGATTGAGCTTCTTATGTACATGGGAGAAGCATCTCCTCAACTAGGATAAGTGGGAGCCCCAGTATGCGACACAAGCGTGGCCTACAGGGAGTGGGCGGGGCCAAGAATACGGAGGCGGGGCTATGGGCAGGGAGCGACTGGGAAGATGCTAGAGGAGCTACACACGGATTGTCTGAGGACCGAGAAACACTGGCCAGCTGCGAGCTGTGTGGACAATCTTGGAGGTGGTAGGAACCCGGATGTAATAAGTTTCGGGGCGGAGTCCTAGCCTGGTGGGCGTGGTCCATTCCGGGCCCGGCCCGGAAGTAGGGCGCTCTCCGAGTGACAGCCAGCGGCAGACGGGTGCCCGGATGTGGGGGCTGGGTCGGCCGGAGGATGTATGCGCGACAGGGCCGCTTTCCGCCACTCCCCGCCGCTCCGCCGCGCCCGCGACCCCGGTGCCGCGCTCACCATCTTCGACACGGCTCGGCCTCTTGTTCCTGCGGCTTCGGCGGCTCCAGTTTAGGCGGCGGCCACCCTCTGGGCAATGCGAGCTCGCGCTCACGTCAGCGCCATTTTCCGTCTCTCGGCTCTCGCGAGGTTGGAGGCGGGGCCTGCGCAAGGCGTTCGGGTAGGGGGCGGGGCCTGAGGGCAGAGTGAACGTGGAGTGCAACTTGGACGCTGGTGGAGTCTTGCTATCCCAGGGTAATCAGAGCGCACTTCAGGCGACTCCGTGAACAGAGGTCCGGGTTCAAAATGGGCACCTTCATCCCCTCTAGTCTTGTCCCAACATCAGCCCTGGACAGGCGATAAACAGCAGTTCTTATTTTATTTATTTATTTATTTTTTGAGACGGAGTTTCGCTCTTGCTGCCCAGGCTGGAGTGTAATGGCACGATCTCGGCTCACTGCAACCTCCGCTTCCCGGGCTCAAGCGATTCTCCTGCCTCAGCCTCCCAAGTGGCTGGGATTACAGGCGCCCACCACCACGTCTGGCTAATATTTTGTATTTTTAGTAGAGACGGGGTTTCACCATGTTGTCCAGGCTGGTCGTGAACTCCTGACCTCAGGTGATCTACCCGCCTCGGCCTCCCAAAGTACTGGGATTACAGGCGTGAGCCACCGCGCCCGGCCAGTTCTTCTTTATTTTTTATAGTGTTGAGACAGGGTCTTGCACTGTCGCCCAGACTGGAGCGCAGTGATGCGATCATAGCTCGCTACAGCCTTGACCTCCTGGGCTCAGCCGATCCTCCCATCTCAGCCTCCCGAGTAGCTGGGATTACTGGCGTGCGCCACCGTGCCCAGCTACTTATTACATTCTTTTTAGAGGCAGGATCTCTCTGTGTTGCCCAGGCCGGTCCTGGGCTCAAACGATCCTCCCGCCTCGGCCTCCCAAGTGTTAGGATTGCAGGCGTGAGCCACCTTGCCTCCCCTTTCACTCACATTTTAAAATGGGTAAACAGCATCGCTTGAGCCAGGGAGGTCGAGGCTGCTGTGAGTGTGATGGCACCACTGCACTCCTGCCTGGTTGAAAAAGCAAGACCCCATCTCTAAAAGTGAAATAAAAATAAATTAAAATGGGGAAATAGTAAATCAACAAGTGCAAAAACAATCTTTTGTCCTATTCAGTGCAATGAAGGAAACAATGAAATGTGGAAGTGATGGGTCAGGGAAGCCACTCTGAGGAGGTGACTTCGGAGCTGTCTCCAGATGATCAAGGAGTGAGCTGGTGGAAAGCCCGAGGAGCGGGGGCTTTACCGGATAGCTGGTGCAGATGTCCTGGAGTGGGGTGGGACGGGCTTATTTTGGTCAAAGAGCAGCGAGGAGATGAGAGCACCACTGGAGTAGAGTGGAGCGGGGGTGTGGAGGTCAGAAAGTGAATATGGTGCAGGGCAGGTCATGCAGGGCCATGGGAGTGGTGCAGAGAGAGGAGTGTGGTTTCTGTTGTAACCACTGATGAATTTTTAGCAGGGGGAGGCGCATCATCTGATTCCTGGCAGTCACTTGGAGGAGGATGGGCTGTTGAGAGGGTAGTAAGGTAGACCTAACATCTTAGATCTCTATGATACATCATGCTGCCATTCAAGAGGTGTTTGCTGAGTTCTAGGCAACTGTAGGTTTTTTGTTTGTTTGTTTGTTTTGACGAAGTCTGGCACTGTCACCCAGGCTGGAGTGCAGTGGCGCGATCTCGGCTCACTGCAACCTCTGCCCCCCGGGTTCAAGCGATTCTCCTGCCTCAGCCTCCTGAGTAGCTGGGATTACAGGCATGTGCCACCACGCCCGGCTAATTTTGTATTTTTAGTAGAGACGGGTTTCTCCATGTTGGTCAGGCTGGTCTCAAACTCCCAACCTCAGGTGATCCGCCCACCTCAGCCTCCCAAAGTGTTGGGATTACAGGCATGAGCCATTGCACCTGGCCATAACTGTAGGTTTTATGTGCAATGTATTTCCATCTGTAAAGCAAATTGTACTTAAATGCACTTTTTTTTTTTTTTGAGACAGAGTCTTACTTTGTCCCCCAGGACGCTTTGCAGTGGCATGATATTGGATTAGTGCAACCTCCGCCTCCTGGGTTCAAGCAATTCTCTTGCTTCAGCCTCCCAAGTAGCTGGGACTACAGGCTTGCGCCACCACGCTCGGCTAATTTTTGTTTGTATTTGTAGTAGAGACAGGGTTTTGCCATGTTGGCTAGGCTAGTCTTGAACTCCTAGCCTCAGCAATCCATCTGCCTTGGGCTTACAAAGTACTGGGATTACAGGCATGAGCCACTGCATCCGGCTTTTTTGTTTGTTTGTTTGAGACACAGTCACACTCTGTTGCTCAGGCTGGAGTGCAGTGATGTGATCACAGCTCAGTGCAGCCTCAACCTCCCTGGGCTCAAGTGATCCTCCTACCTCAGCCTCCCTAGTAGCTGGTACTAAAGGTATGTGCTACCACACCCAGCTAATTTTTATATTTTTTGTAGAGATGGGGTTTTGTCACGTTGCCCAGGATGGTCTAGAACTTCTGGGCTCAAGTGATCTACCCGCGTCAGCCTCCCAAAGTGTTGGGATTTCAGGTATGAGCTACTGTATCCAGCCCCCTATGGGCTTTTATATGCAGAGAATACCTTTAGGAGATATTTAAAAACTAGGGAGAGGAACAGGGATGTTTGAGTGGGAGAGAGATTGAGTTTTCACTTTTGTGATTTTTAATTAAAAAACTTTTTTTTGGGCCGGGCGCGGTGGCTCAAGCCTGTAATCCCAGCACTTTGGGAGGCCGAAACGGGTGGATCACAAGGTCAGGAGATCGAGACCATCCTGGCTAATATGGTGAAACCCCGTCTCTACTAAAAAATACAAAAAACTAGCCGGGCGAGGTGGTGGGCGCCTGTAGTCCAGCTACTCGGGAGGCTGAGGCAGGAGAATGGTGTGAACCCGGGAGGCGGAGCTTGCAGTGAGCTGAGATCCGGCCACTGCACTCCAGCCTGGGCCAAAGAGCGAGACTCCGTCTCAAAAAAAAAAAAAAAAAAAAATTTCTATTCAGGCGTGGTGTCTCAAGCCTGCAATCCCAGCACTTTGGGAGGCTAAGGTGGGAGGATCACTTGAGACCAGAATTTAGAGGCTGCAGTGAGCTGTGTTCATGCCACTGCACTCCTTCCTGGGCAACAGAGCAAGACCGTGTTTCTAAGAAAATAAAACAAAAGGCCAGGCATGGTGGCTTATGCCTGTAATCCCAGCACTTTGGGAGTCTTAGGCGGGTGGATTACGAGGTCAGGAGTTCGAAAACAGCCTGACCAACATGGTGAAACCCTATCTCTACTAAAAATACAAAAATTAGCCGGGCATGGTGGCACCTTCGTGTAATCCTAGCTACTCGGGAGGCTGAGGCAGGAGAATCGCTTGAACCTGGGAGGCAGAGGTTGTGGTG
The DNA here is from genome assembly GCF_003255815.1 of Theropithecus gelada. Classification (NCBI taxonomy): domain Eukaryota; kingdom Metazoa; phylum Chordata; class Mammalia; order Primates; family Cercopithecidae; genus Theropithecus; species Theropithecus gelada. The sequence goes on from NC_037687.1 coordinate 8,433,270, forward strand.
AGCCAAGATTGCGCCACTGCACTCCAGCCTGGGTGACAGAGCGAGACTCCATCTCAAAAATAAATACATACATACATATAAGAGTAAAACAAAAATAAACAAATTAAAATTTTTTCTTTTAATTATTCAGTTAAAAACTCATTTGCTTTAAAAAACAAAGATCATTTTAATGTAGGGTGAGGAAGTGTGTGTGTGTGTGTGTGTGTGCGTGCAGGGGAGGCTAGTGCAATCTGGCGAAGGATGGGGTGAGGCAGCAGAAGACACAGGGACCCAAGGAAGGAAGGGAGAGGAGGGACCGGACTTAAGAAATTTTGTAAAAGAGTCAACAGGATGTGGGGTGAGCAGCAGGCAGGGCAGACATGACTGAGGTCTGCAGTCTGAAGATGCCTGTAACCTAGATAGGAGATGATATCTGTTAGCATATGCTAAACCTTTAAGATAATGGCCCATGAGGCCGTGCACAGTGGCTCACACCTGTAATCACAGCACTTTGGGAGGGTGATGCGGGATCATGATTTGAGTCCAGGAATCCAAGGCTGCAGGGAGCTATGATCATACCACTGCATTCCAGTCTGGGGCAACAGAGTGAAACCCTGTCTCAAAACAACAGCAACAAGAATCAGATGCTGGAGTGCAGTGGTGCGTGCCTGTAATCTCAGATACTGGGGGAGGGCTGAAGTGGGAGGATTGCAGGAGCCCAGGTGGTCGAGACCAGCCTGAGCAACACAGTGAGACCCCATCTTCAAAATCTTCAAAAAAAAAAAAAAAAAAAAACAGGAAATTCAGAGATGGAGAGCACCAGGGTCATTCGAGGGATTGCTAAATACTTTTGTGTCATCATTGAGCAATAAAATGGCCCTTGAGACCCAGTTGCAGCCTTGAGGATTTTTTCCAGTCATGCTCAGCTTCCCAAGACAGGCACAGAAGGGAGAATAGATTCTGCAGAAGGCTCTCCTGGCCAGTCTTGCTCTGTGTGTGTGTGTGTGTGTGTGTGTGTCTTGTTCTGTCACCCAGACGAGTGCAGTGGCACAACTTCGGCTCACTGCAACTTCCACCTCCTGGGCTCAAGCGATTCTCCTGCCTCAGCCTCCAGAGTAGCTGGGACTATAGTCGTGCGCATCACGCCCAGCTAATTTTTGTATTTTTAGTAGAGATGGGGTCTCACCATGTGGGTCAGGCTGGTCTCGAACTCCTTATTTCAAGTGATCTGCCCGCCTCAGCCTCCCAAAGCCCTGGGATTACAGGCGTGAGCCACTGTGCCCGGCTGCTAGTCTTGCTTTGATTCCTGGCTGTACTGGGGATTCCCGATGCCCCATTCTCCAGTTGGGTATTCTGTGCCTGAAGTTTGCTCATCACAGCTTAAATCACTCTGTGCAGTGCTTGTCAACCAAATCCGCTGAGACCGACCCTCTCCCACCTTCCTGACTCCTGCTGCAACGCCCATTCCACCTCTGAATTCCCCTCTTCTGTGGGCCAGTCCTGACCTCACCAGTCGGCCCCATCTCTACGGGACTGGCTTCTCTTTGAGGGGCTGAGTGCGGAGTGGGTGTCCATATATTTAATAATAATTTAGAAAGCTAGAATAATCTAGAAAGCTAGAATTATTATTATTATTATTATTATTATTATTTATTAGAGAGACAGGGTTTAGCTGTGTTGCCCAGGCTGGAGTACAATGTTGCAATTACAGCTCACTGCAGCCTGGACCTGTTGGGCTCAAGTGATCCTCCCACCTCAGCCTCCTGAGTATCTGGGAATACAGGCATGCACTCGCTCTGTCACCCAGGCTGGAGTGCAGTGGCGTGATCTCAGCTCACTGCTGCAACCTCCGCCTCCCAGGTTCAAGCAGTTATCCTGCCTCAGCCTCCTAAGTAGCTGGGACCACAGGTGTGCACCACCATGCCCAGCTAATTTTTTTTGTAGTTTTAGCAGAGATGGGGTTTCACCTTGTTAGCCAGGATGGTCTCGAACTCCCGACCTCGTGATCTGCCTACCTTGGCCTCCCAAAGTGCTGGGATTACAGGCATGAGTCACTGCGCCCAGCCAATTTTAAAATTTTTTTGTAGTGACAGGGTATTAGTAGGTTGCCTACGGTGGTCAAACCTTAAGTGATCCTCCTGCCTTAGCCTCCCAAAGTGCTGGGATTACAGCTGTGAGGTACCATGCTTGGCCAGGATTTGATTTATTTTAGTATTAGAGATGGTCTTGCTGGGTTGCCCAGGCTGCAGCGCAGTGACATGATTATAGCTAACTTCAGCCTTGAACTCCTGAGATCAGGTGATCCTCCAGCCTTGGCCTCACAAAGTGCTGGGACTACAGGCATGCACAACCACTCCCAAAATTCAGGATTTTTTTTTTTTTTTTTTTTTTAAGACAGTCTTACTCTATTGCTCAGGCTGGAGTTCCATGGTGCAATCTTGGCTCACTGCAACCTCCACCTCCTGCCTCAGCCTCTCAAGTATCTGGAACTACAGGCGCGTTCCACCACGCCCAGCTAATTTTAGTATGTTCAGTAGAGACAGGGTTTCACCATGTTGGCCAGGCTGGTCTTGAACTCCTGAGCTCGGATGATCCGCCCGCCTTGGCCTCCTAAAGTGCTGGGATTACAGGCATGAGCCACTGCACCCAGCCCAAATTTCAGGATGTTTAGGCTCAGACCATAGCAGGACTCCCAGCAGGTTCCAACTGCCCTTGCAGGGAGCCCTAGAATGCTGAGACTCCAGCAGGAAATGAGGGCTCTTAAACGTCAGAACTAGTCTTGACCCCAGTTGGGTGAAGACTAAGAGGGCACAGACATAGGATTGGTGGGCAGGGGGCAGGAGTGACGCAGAGTGCATTGAGGGTGGGAGCATGTGGGACCTGCCTCTCTCCACAGGTCCCGGATGGGTTTGGTGGCTGTAGCTTCAAGACTAGCAGGACCTGCTGGACCATTTGGGATACAGTTTCTGGAAGGGAAACTGGGACAAATTCTTTCTTTTCTTTTCTTTCTTTCTTTTCTGAGATGGAGTCTTGCTCTGTCGCCCAGGCCGGAATGCAGTGGCGCAATCTCGGCTCACTGCAACCTCCGCCTCCCGGGTTCAAGCGATTCTCCTGCCTCAGCCTTCTGAGTAGCTGGGATCACAGGCGCCCACCGCCACGCCTGGCTAATTTTTTTTTTTTTTTTTTTGTGAGATGGAGTCTCACTCTGTCATCTAGGCTGGAGTGCAATGGCATAATCTTGGCTTACTGCAACCTTCACTCCCGAGTTCAAGCAATTCTCCTGCCCCCGCCTCCTGAGTAGCTGGGATTACAGGTGCCCACCACCACACTCGGATAATTTTTGTATTGTTAGTAGAGACGGGGTTTCATCATGTTGGCCAGGCTGGTCTCGAACTCCTGACCTCATGATCCACCTGCCTTGGCTTCCCAAAGTGCCGGGATTATAGGCGTGAGCCACTGTGCCTGGCCATGACAATTTCTTTTTTTTTTTCCGAGATGGAGTCTGGCTCTATTGCCCAGGCTGGAGTGCAATGGCGTGATCTTGGCTCATGGCAACCTCTGCCTCCCGGGTTCAAGCGATTCTCCTGCTTCAGCCTCCCCAGTAGCTGGGATTACAGGCAGGCACCACCACACCCAGCTAATTTTTTTTTTTTTTAAATTTTTAGTAGAAACAGGGTTTTGTCATGTTATCCAAGCTGGTCTTGAACTCCTGATCTCAAGTGATCCATCTGCCTTCACCTCCCAAAGCACTGGGATTACAGGTGTGAGCCACTGCACCCGGCCCAAACGGGGACAAATTCAAGCTTTGTGGCCACATATGAATACAAGGCATGGCTCTGTGCAGCGTTGGGTCAGTGAACCTCTTTGAACCTCCATCGTTCCACCTGTAAGATGGGGTCCTTCTACCTCACAGGGTTGTGAAAACACTGTTCTTTTTGGGCACGTAGTAAGTTAACTCATGCTTTCACCTGGCAAACATTTATTGCCTCAGTGATGACAGAATGAGCAAAGTCACGCTTGTCAATGACCCCTCCCCCCAACTGTGCCTGGCACTTTGCCAACAGCACAGGACTCAAGACTCATTTCTTAATCACATGGCAGTTGGGAGGTAGATTCTGCTGTTAGTCCCGTTTGACACACGCAGAAGTGGAGAATGGGCAGCGGGTGTGATGTTGGGGGAAGACCAGGGCCCAGGGGTGGGGGCTGCAGCAGTGACTCACAGACCCAGGGCCTGGGCAGGACTGGAGGCCACAGGACTGGACTTTTAGTTCATTGCAGCCCAGGTAAATGAGGCTTTCATTGGCAGGGCCTGGCTCCCCACCAGGCAGGCAGGCAGACAGGCGGGCAAAAGAGAAGGCAGAATCCCAGGGCCCAGCTCAGATCTTCTCCACGTAGTTTCCTGGGAAAAGGCCCTCCTGGCCGTGAAGCCGGCCCTTCCACCAGCCCGAGGAATCTGTGGGAGAGAGGAAAGCTTGAGGTGCCCCTAGCTGGCCCTGGAGAAAGCTCTCATGCCTGCTCCGTCTGTCTTGTTCATGAGGTCTCCCTAATGTTATCCAGGCTGGTCTTGAACTCCTGGGCTTAAGTCATCCTCCTGCCTCAGCCTCCCAAAATGCTGGGAGCCACTGCATCCGGCCATTTCCACTCTTAGAATTTTTTTTTTTTGGTAAATCTTTTGTAGAGATGGGGTCTTGCTGGGTTGCCCAGGCTTGTCTCAAACTCCTGACCTCAAGTGATCCTTCTGCCTCGGCCACCCAAAGTGCTGGGATTACAGGCATGAGCCACCTCACCCGTCTGTTACCTCTGTTCTCCCGTGGGGAGGGTGTACAGTGGTGGGGTCTGCCTGGTGATGTCAGGGTTCTTACCGCTCCCCTCACCCCAGCTTCTGCCCTGGTACACACACCTTCCATGAGGATCTCGATGACCTCGTTCACATTGAAGCTCAGCTCGTCCACATCTTGGCCCACATACTGGTATAGCGCCCGGCACCTGGGGCCATGTGTCCGAGGCTGGGGCTTGGGTCGGCCCACACCAGGCACTGGCCGTTGCCCCACACTGCGCTTCCTCTGCATGCTGTGAGCACAGGGGGTTTGAGTCACAGCCCCAGATACTCCCCTACCCCCTGCCCACTTCCTGGGGCTGCCCTCCCACCCCACCTACCCGGCCATGCCCTGGTCAGGCACGTTGAGGAATTCTGTGTTGTGCTCTGAGGGCAGCTGTGCCCGGGGTCGTCTGCTGGCTCCCAGGGATGTGGACGGAGGGCCCCGGGGAGGCCGGTGGGAGCTCCCTCCAGACATGATCTCCAGGGGCAGGGGGCCCCCTCTGGCAGAGGGGGGGCACCCCATTGCGATCCATGCCTGTGGCAGGAGCAAGGATGAAGGCATGTACTAGGGTGATGCTAGGAGGATTTGAGGAGGACTTGGCTCCAAGTTCCCAGTCTGAGGGAGGAGATTGCCATGCTCTCAACCCAGTGTGGTAAGGATTGGGCCAGACAGAGGGGCTCTGGGGCTAGGAGGGCCTAGACAGAGGCTTTTTTTTTTTTTTTTTTTTGAGATGGAGTCTTGCTCTGTCACCCAGGCTGGAGTGCAGTGGCGCAATCTCGGCTCACTGCAAGCTCCGCCTCCCGGGTTTGTGCCATTCTCCTGCCTCAGCCTCCCGAATAGCTGGGACTACAGGTGCCTGCCACCACGCCCAGCTAATTTTTTTGTATTTTTAGTAGAGATGGGGTTTCACCGTGTTTGCCAGGATGGTCTTGATCTCCTGAACTCATGATCGGCCCACCTTGGCCTCCCAAAGTGCTGGGATTACAGGTGTGAGCCACCGCACCTGGCCAACAGACGCTTTTTTAAGAATTTTAAAATTATTTTTTACTTTTATTTGTTTATTTTGAGACATGGTCTCACTCTTGCCCAGGCTGGAGTGCAGTGGTACAATCATAGCTCACTGCAACTCTGATGTCCTGGGCTCAATCAATCCTCCCTCCTTAGCCTCCTCTTAGGGGCAGCTGGGACTACAGATATGCTCCACTATGCCCAGTTGATTTTTATAATTTTTAAAGTAGAGATGGGGTCTCACTATGTTGACCAGGCTGGTCTCAAACTCCTGGCCTCAGGCAATCCTCCCACTTCAGCCTCCCAACATGCTGGTTTTATAGGCATGCGCCACTGCACTTGGCCTTATTTATTTTTTATTTGTTTAGAGACAGGTTTTGTTCTGTGGCCCAGGATGGAGTGCAGTGGTGAGATCATAGCTCACTGCAGCCTCCAACTCCAAGGCTCACATGCTATCCTCCCCTCTCAGCCTCCTAAATAGCTGGGACTACAGGCACACACCACCTTGCCCAGCTAATTTAAAAAGAATTTTTAGGTCAGGCACGGTGGCTCAAGTCTGTGATCCTAGCACTTTGGGAGGTCAAGGTGGGCAGATCATGAGGTCAGGAGTTCATGACAAGTCTGGCCAACATAGTGAAACTCCATCTCTACTAAAAATACAAAAATTAGCCAGGCATGGTGGTGCACGCCTGTAGTCCCAGCTACTCGGGAGGCTGAGGAGGAGAACTGCTTCAACCCGGGAGGTGGAGGTTACAGTGAGCCGAGATCACGCCACTGCACTCCAGCCTGGGCAACAGAGCGAGACTCAGTCTCAAAAGAGAAAAGAAAAGGCCAGGTGCGGTGGCTCACGCCTGTAATCCCAGCACTTTGGGAGGCCTAGGTGGGTGGATCACGAGGTCAGGAGTTCAAGACCAGCCTGGCCAACATGGTGAAACCCTGTCCCTACTAAAGATAAAAAAAAAATTAGTTGGGCATGGTGATGCATGCCTGTAATCCCAGCTACTCGGGAGGCTGAGGCAGGAGAATCTCTTGAACCCAGAAGGCAGAGGTTGCAGTGCGCTGAGACTGCACCATTGCACTCCAGCCTGGGTGACAGTGCTAGACTCTGTCTCAAAAAAAAAAAAAAAAAAAGGGCTAGGCATGGTGGCACATGCCTGTCGTCCCAACTACTCAGGAGGCTGAGGCAGAATTGCTTGAACCCGGGAGGTGGATGTTGCAGTGAGCCAAGATCGTGCCACTGCACTCCAGACTGGGTGATAGAGCGAGGCTCTGTCTTGAAAAAAAAAAAAAAAGAATTTTTAGTAGAGACGGGATCTGGCTGTGTTGCCCAGGCTGATCTTGAACTCAAGTGATCCTCCTGCCTTGGCCTCCAAGAGTGCTGGGATTACAGGTGTGAGCCACCTGGCCGGGCCAGGAGCAGCTTTGCAGGAGCAAGTTTCCCTCCTCCTCTCCTCTGTAGAAGGGCTTCTGTGGGTAAGTCTTGGTGGATACATAAGAGCTCAACAAATGGAATGGGAATTTGAGAGAGTAGCAGAGAAATGGTCCAAAGGCCTGGAGGTAAGAATAAATTTGGTGGGTTGGGAAAAGAAGATGTAGTTTGAGGCCAGGCACTGTGGCTCACACCTGTTAATCCCAGCACTATGGGAGGCCGAGACGGGTGGATCACCTGAGGTCAGGAGTTCGAGACAAGCCTGGCCAGTGTGGTGAAACCCTGCCTCTACTAAAACGATACAAAAATTAGCCGGGCGTGGTGGTGGTTGCCTGTAACTCAGCTACTCAGGAGGCTGAGGCAGGAGAATCGCTTGAATCCAGGAGGCGGAGGTTGCAGTGAGCTGAGATTTTGCCACTGCACTCCAGCCTGGGAGACAAGAGTTGGACTGCGTCTCAAACAAACAAACAAAAAACAAAAAAAGAGGCTGGGCACTGTGGCTCATGCCTGTAATCCCAGCACTTTGGGAGGCCAAGGCGGGAGGCTCACGAGGTCAGGAGATCGAGACCATCCTGGCTAACACGGTGAAACCCTGTCTCTACTAAAAATACAAAAAACTAGCTGGGCATGGTGGTGGGCACCTGTAGTCCCAGCTATTCGGGAGGCTGAGGCAGGAGAATGGCACGAACCCGGGAGGCGGAGCTTGCAGTGAGTCGAGATAGTGCCACTGCACTCCAGCCTGGGCGTCAGAGGGAGACTCCATCTCAAAAAACAAACAAACAAATAGATGTAGTTTGCAGGGCAGGAGTGTAGGCTAGGAGGAGAGAAGATGTCAGTGGTTAGCTGGGTTTGGGTTTTGAAGGGCTCTGAATGCCAAACTAAGTTTAGCCTTTATTCTATGGGAGACATGGAGCTATGTAGAGTTCTGGACAGAGAAGTAAGTGGTAAATTGTATTTGTTAGATTTCGTTTGCTGAAGGTCTGGTTTAGGCCATGGGACCCACAAAACACAAGGGAAGACAGCAAGAGACGCAGCTCCTCACCTCTCGGGGGCCCAGGGGCCGCCCGGGTAGGGGCCGCCCGGGTAGGGGCCTGGGACGACCTCCGAGGTCTTCCCTTGGCCATTCCCTTCCGCGTAGGCTCTGAAAGAAGAGTGTCAGGGATTTGAGTGATAGACGACGCTCTTTGCCCCGCCCACAAGTCTAGTCCATTCTGAGGTTACGCCGCACCCCGCCCCCTCAGACTCTCCCATTAGCACCGCCCCTTAGGTACAGGTACATTGGCTCCGCCCACTAATTGGCCTCGCCCCCAAGTGCCCCACACCTCACTGGCCTTGCTCTTTGGGCCCGCCCACTTTAGGACATTCCTTCATCGCTACCGGGTTCCAGGGTTGCCGATCTGGCCACACCCCTCTACATTTCTCGCCCCCCCATTGGTCATGTCTTCCCCTTAACAGCCTTTCTCTCTCTCTAGACCCGCCCCTTCCTTGCTGTTGCCCACTCTGGTCCATCCTGCCGGCTCCGCCCCACTGTTTTGATTGGGTTCCTCCATGGTCACGTCCCGCCTCCACATTTCATGCCCACTCATTGGTTGCAGCCTTTCTTTAAAAGTCTCTCTCTCTGGCCGGGAGCGGTGGCTCACGCCTGTAATCCCAGCACTTTGGGAAGCCGAGGCGGGTGGATCATGAGGTCAGGAGTTCAAGACCATCCTGGCCAAGATGGTGAAACCCCGTCTCTACTAAAACCACAAAAATTAGCTGGGCGCGGTGGCAGGCGCTTGTAATCCCGGCTACTCGGGAGGCTGAGGCAAGAGAATCGCTTGAATCCGGGTGGCGGAGGTTGTGGTGAGCCAAGATCGTGCCACTGCACTCCAGCCTGGGCGACAGAACAGAATGAGACTCCGCCTCAAAAACAAAAACAAAAACAAAAACAAAAAAAACAGGCCGGGCCGCGCGCGGTGGCTCAGGCCTGTAATCCCAGCACTTTGGGAGGCCGAGACTGGCGGATCACGAGGTCAGGAGGTCGAGACCATCCTGGCGCACACGGTGAAACCCCGTCTCTACTAAAAAATACAAAAACCTAGCCGGGCGTGGTGGCGGGCACTTGTAGTCCCAACTACTCGGGAGGCTGAGGCAGGAGAATGGCGTGAACCCGGGAAGCGGAGCTTGCAGTGAGCCGAGATCGCGCCACTGCACTCCAGCCTGGGCGACAGAGCGAGACTCCATCTCAAAAAAAAAAAACCTCAAAAACCTCAAAAAAGTCTCTCTTTCTCTCTCTCTCTAGACCCTCCCCTTCCTGGCCTTTGTCCACTCTTAACCAGCCTCGCTGGCCCCGCCCTCTCCCCGTCTCTGAAGCCTTCATTGGTCCGCTCTCTTGCCCCGCCTCCTCGGCCGCGCAGACTCACTGGAGCTCTTGGGCAGCCCATCGCCAACGCTGACGGTGAGGGTCCGACCGCCAACCTTGAGCACCGCCAAGTCGCCGGAGCCGCGGGAGAAGGTGACGCTGCGGGTGCCGCCACCGCCCCAGCCCTCCTTCTTCACCCGGAACTGTAGTCTGTGGGGAGAGAAGAAAGCTTGGGGGCGCGGGCCGGGGTCCCCCGCCCCATCCCACCCTCGCTGTTCCGGGGCAGGGGCGGGGCCGGGGCCGGGGCCGAGGCGCAGTTCGGCCGGGTAGGTGGAGCGGGAGAGGGTGCTCCGCGCCGAGACCACCCCGAAATGGTGCTGGGGTTGGCGGGGCCGTACGTGTCGCTGAAGGTGAGGGGCAGGGGCCTCCGAGTCGCCTCCTCGAAGCGCTTGCACAGAAGGCTGACGAACTCGGTCTTGAAGACGCTCTCCAGGAAGCTGTCGACGGCGTCCTCTTGGAGGATGAAGAAGTCGTCCTGTCGCGTGCTGGGGAGGGGCGGGTGAGAGGGTCAGGTGGGACACAGGTGAGAGTGACAGGTGAAGGTGGCTGAAGGTGAATTTAGGGAAGGGTCAGTTAAGGGCCAAGTCAGGGGTGACCAGGTAGGAGAAAAAGAGGGATGTGGCGAGGAGTGGGAGAGGTGGTTACAAAAGAGGGCCAGGTGAGGTCTAATAAGAGGGTAAGGTGCAGGACAGAAGCTTTTGGCACCTAAGAATCATGAGCGTAGGGGGCAGGTGAACATGACAGGTGGGGTCATGAAAGGGCTACAGGCATGGCACCAGGTAAGATTGTCAGGGTAAGAGACAGGGTCACTAGAATGAGGGCAGCCAGGGGACAGGTTCGAGCGACTATGTGGCAGGTAGGAACCTGGCTTCACCTGAGGGAGACTCCCCGCAGAGCCTGGATGTCCAGCTTCTTCTTCAAGACTTCACGCACTTGGCCTTTCTCGGGTCCCTTCTTCACCTTCTCTCGCCCAATCACATACACACACTTGGGCGTCAGGATCAAGTCCCGCTTGATGGGCTGCGGGGATGCAGGATTAGAGGCCGGTGTCTGCAGCCTGGCCAGCCTGGCCACAGAGGGCCCACCCCAGGCAGAGGAGTGGTGCTGGCAGGTCAGGTGAGGAGGGTGGGATCCCTCCAGGTGAAGGTGTATGAGTCGTCTGTTTGTTTTGTAGACAGGGTCTCACTCTGTAGCCTGGGCTGGAGTGCAGTAGTGCCATCATAACTCACTGCAACCTCCCCCTTCCGGGCTTGAGTGATCCACTAGCCTCAGCCTCCTGAGTAGCTGGGACCACAGGTGCACACCACCATGCCCAGCTAATTTTGGTATTTTTTGTAGAATCAGGGTTTTGCCCTGTTGCCCAGGCTGCTCTTGAACTCCTGAGCCCAAGCAAACTGTCTTCCTTAGCCTCCCAAAGGTTTGAGATTACAGGTGTGCGCCACCACACCTGGCCATGAGTTGTTATATAAGAAACAGAAGAAGGACCAGGCGCCGTGGCTCACACCTATAATCCCAGCACTTTGGGAGGCCAAGGTGGGCGGATTACGAGCTCAGGAGTTCGAAACCAGGCTGACCAACATGGTGAAACCCTGTTGCTACTAAAAATACAAAAATTAACTGGGCGTGGTGGCGGGCACCTGTAGTCCCAGCTACCCAGGAGGCTGAGGCAAGAGAATCGCTTGAACCCAGGAGGTGGAGATTGCAATGAGCTGCGATCCCGCCACTGCACTCCAGCCTGGGTGACAGAGCAAGACTCCATCTCAAAAACAAATAAAACAGATTGGGCGCGGTGACACACACCTGTAATCCCAGCACTTTGGGAGGCTGGGGCGGGCGGATCACGAGTTCAGGAGATCGTGACCGTCCTGGCTAACACCATGAAACCCCATCTCTACTAAAAACACAAAAAATTAGCTGGGTGTGGTGGCACGTGCCTGTAGTCCCAGCTACGTGGGAGGCTGAGGCAGGAGAATCGCTTGAGCCCGGGAGGCAGAAGTTGCAGTGACCCGAGGTTGTGCCACTGCACTCCAACCTGGGTGACAGAACAAGATTTTGACTCATACACACAAAAGGGCAAAACTGTGTCTCAAACAAACAAACAAACCAACCAAACAACAACAAAAACAGAAGGAGGTCAGGCGGGAATGTGTTGGTTGGTTGGTTGGCTAGAAAAGGGTGTTTGGGTCAGTGAACAGGTGCTGGGTAGGTAAGGCAGCTGCTGGACATGGGTGCCTGGGCCAGATGAGAGCACTTAGACCAGGCGAAAGTGCTTGGGCCATGTGACTGTAGCCAGCTCAGGTGAAGGTATTATGGTTCAGGTGAGGGTGTACAGGTCAGGTAAATAGGAGTATCTGGATCATGAGAGGAAGTGAGCAGGTGCGTATCTGAACTCTTATGAGTTTGTACAGGAAGGCAGGTGAATGTGCAAGCCGGTTGAGCTGGCCTGCGCTCAGAGTTCTCTGGGTCTAGTGGGGATACCTGTCTCGGTGAAAACATTTCAGGTGATGGTATACAGGTCATCTGAGAGGGCATACCTGCCACATAGACCTGTCCAAAGCAGGTGTGTGGATCAGGTGAAGATACCCAACACTGTATGTCATACCTGCCACATAGACCTGTCCAAAGCAGGTGTGTGGATCAGGTGAAGACACCCAACACTGTATGTATGGTATGTGAGGTTGTACAGATCATGCGAGGAGGCGTCTGCCACATAAAACTTGTCCAAGGTAGGTGAGGGTGTCCAGGCCATATGAGAATATCCATCCAGGTAAAGATGGTATATAGGTTATCTCAGTGTGTACCTGCCACACAGAGGCCTCTCTAAGGTGGGTAGGGTGAGTTACTGGGCTAGGTGACTCTCTGGGACATGAGATGTGGGTGAAGTGAGGGTGTACCTGGCCCACCCAGGTACAGGTGAGGGTAAACAGGCCAAGTCTGGGTGTACTTCTGGACAAGAGAGTCCAGGCTAGGTGATTAGAGTACACCTAGGTTTAGGGCTGTCGGGGGCAGAAGAGGATGTGTCTGTTGGTGGAGGTGCCCAGCTGTCTATGCCAAGCACAAGTGCACCGGTCAGGTGGTGTATCTCTGTAGACAGCACGTACCTATGGACTAGGCTCCCTGGGCCAGGCGAGAGTGTACCTGTGGACAGGTGTATCTGGGCCAGGTGAAGGTATATCTAATTTCCAGGTTGAAGGGAGAGTGTACCTAATGGATGGGCGTGTCTAGGATAGGCAAGGGTGGCCCCGTGGTTGGGGTTTCTGGACAAGGTGAATGATTGTGTGATTGTGGAGAGATGCATCTGGCCAGGGGTGTATCTGATAGGTGTGTCTGGGCTACAAGTGCATGTTTGGTGGACAGCTGTGTCTGCCGTACTTGAGTGTATACCTGTGGGCAGGTGTGTCTATGCCAGATGAGGGTATACTTGTGATGGAACAGATGGATCTAGTCTGGGGGATCTAAGCCTGTGGGCAGGTGCATCTGGGCCAGGTGAGGGTGCCAGGCTGTAGCCAGGGTTTTGCCGTGCCCACCCACTAGTGCCTCACCTTGAAGCGGCGGTCGTACTTGGTGACCGAGTCGGCGAAGTCCACCCGCTCCCTCTTGCCCAGGAACTGACGCAGCTCGGGCCGCTCCTCCAGCCCCAGGTAGTCCCCGACGAAGTTCCGGTTGATGCTGTTGTGCCTCCGCTCCTTCTTGTTCAGCAGGATGTTGGAAGCTGCGGGGACAGAGGGTGGAGGGCAGAGCTCCTGACGCAGCTCCTCCAGGTCCTTGCGCCCCCACCCTGCGCTGTGTACCCAAAGCCTCTCACCTTCCTCCCGCATTTCCTCATACTTCCGGACAGCCACGTGGCGCCGCCACGCCTTCTGGATGGTTCGGGCAAAGCCGTCGAACTTTCGCTCTCGCACCTCCTCCAGGAGGAAAAGCTGGGCGGGGGTCGGGGGGGCAAGGGTGAATCCTGGTGTCTCCCCAGGGCCTGCAGTTCCGGGTTTTCCCTGGGTTTGCCCTACTCACACGCTTTTGCTCACCCACCCCCACACACGTGCTAATTTTTTTTTAAGAGGGGGTATCTTTGTAGTGACCCTTACTGAAAAAGAAAAGAAGAAAAAGGGACCGGGTGCAGTGGCTCATCATGCCTGTAGTCCTAGCACTTCGGGAGGCCAAGGCGGGTGGATCACCTGAGGTCAGGAGTTGGAGAGGAGTCTGACCAACATGGTGAAACCCCATCTCTACTAAAAATGCAAAAAGAAATTAACTGGGCGTGGTGGTAGACGCCTGTAATCCCAGCTACTCGGAAGCCTGAGGCAGGAGAAACTTGAACCCGGGAGGCGGAGGTTGCAGTGAGCTGAAATCACGCCATTGCACCCCAGCCTCGGCACCAAGAGCGAAACTCCATCTCAGAAAAACGAAACAAAAAACAAAAGCAAAAACAAACTGGTGACTCACGCCTATAATCCCAGCACTTTGGGAGGCTGAGGTGAGAGGATCACCTGAGGTCAGGAGTTTGAGATCAGCCTGATAAACATGGAGAAACCCCATCTCTACTAAAAATACTAAATTAGCCGGGCATGGTGGCGCATGCCTGTAATCCCAGCTACTCAGGAGGCTGAGGCAGGAGAATCACTTGAACCCGGGAGGTGGAGTTGCAGTGAGCTGAGATCGTGCCATTGCACTCCAGCCTGGGCAACAAGAGCAAAACTTCATCTCAAAAAAAGAAAATAAAAGACAGGGTCTCGCTCTGTCGTCCAGACTGGAGTGTAGTGGGGCAGTCACAGCTCACTGCAGCTTCAACCTCTTGGGTTCAAGTGATCCTTCCACCTCTGCCTCCTGAGTAGCTGGGACTACAGCTGTGAGCCACCATGCCCAACTAATTTTGTAGTGATGTGGTCTTGCCACGTTGCCCAGGCTGGCAAAATTTTTTATCTTCCTCCAAATGACTGGACCTCCCCGTGGGTCTCTCCCCATGTGGGGTACACACTTCTGCATTACATGATAACAGTGAGTCACTAGCTTCAGATCACAGCTGTGCCATTTACTACCTGTGTGCTCTTGCCAGAAACAGTATAACGTCATGGTTTCTCACACTGTTACTATAGATAGTGTACACCATCTTTGAGGTACACCCCCGTGTCAGAGATGGTAAAAATAGGAACCAGTGTGCATCTTGGAAAACCAATAAAATACAGTAAATATGAAAATCTGGCCAGGCGCAGTGGCTCACGCCTGTAATCCCAGCACTTTGGGAGGCCGAGGTGGGCGGATCACCTGAGGTCAAGAGTTTGAGACCAGCCTGGCCAACATGGTGAAACCCCATCTCTACTAGTAATGTAAAAATGAGCCAGCTATGCTGGCACATGCCTGTAATCCCAGCTACTTGGGAGGCTGAGGCAGGAGAATCACTTGAACCTGGGAGGTGGTGGTTGCAGTGAGCGGAGATTGTGCCACTGCATTCCAGCCTGGGCAACAGAGCGAGACTCAGTCCCCCGCTCCTCCACCCCCCAGTAAAAGGAAAGAATGAAACCCCATCTGAAAAAAAAAAAAAAAAAAAAGGAAAATCTGATTTGTAGGACTGTGATGTGACTGGCAACTGTGTGGTTGGGCAGTGTACAACCTGCACAACCATCTGTAGCAGGCCCAGAAAGGAAGCTTTTGCAGAAAGCAGAGAAAAGGTTTTGTGTTGTAAGAGTCTAGGCCCAGAGGGGACTTAGAGAATGAGTTACATTACAGCAAGTGAAAGTGCAAACTCTGAGAGGAATGTCTACTCATTTGGAATAATAGCAGGTGAACAAGGTGAGGAACCCACTGGGTATTAAAATGCTGTAAATCTATAGTAATAAAAACAGTAGCATGCCTGTCAGAGAATAGAACGATTAACTGGAATAGGGCAGATGCTTGAGAAACATCCTAATTCAAAGAGAAACTGTGATCAAAGGGACAATATTGCCAATTAGTGAAGATGGGAAATAATGCAAATATAGGCCAGGTGTGAAGGCTCATGGGATTACAGGCATGAGCCAGCATGCCCAGCCTCAGATTCTTCTTTAAAGCCTTTAGAGAGTATGGCCATGCCAGCACCTTGATTTTGGACTTCTGACCTGCAGAACTGTGAGAGAATAAATTGCTGTTGTGTTAAGCCATGGAGTTTGTGGTACTTTGTTTCAGCCGTCCCAGCAAACTATTGTAATATACTTAGGATGCTGGGCCACAAAGGCCAACAGCCAGATAAAATGTTTGAGGATGGCCCAAATCATGTTCATAAGAAAATAAAAATAAAAATAGGGGCCGGACGCAGTGGCTCATGCCTATAATCTCAGCACTTTGGTAGGCTGAGGTGGGTGGATCACTTGAGGTCAGGAGACCAGCCTGGCCAACACGGTGAAAACCCATCTCTACTAAAAACACAAAAATTAGCCGGGTATGATGGCAGGCGCCTGTAATCCCAGCTACTTGGGAGGCTGAGGCAGGAGAATTGCTTGAACCAGGAAGGTTGCAGTGAGCCAAGATCGCACCATTCCACTTTAGCCTGGGTGGCAGAGTGAGACTGTCTTTAAAAAAAAAAAAAAAAAAAAGATCCCAACATAAAATACGTTTTTGGTTGAGAAAGGCTCCAACTCCATGAAGCTAATTTAATTTCTTGATTACTTTTTAAATGTAGCACAGTTAAACTGTTGGCTATTTTTCTTCTATTTTCCCTTTCTTTTCTTTCTTTTTTTTCTCGGAGTCTCACTTTGTCCCCCAGGCTGGAGTGCAGTGGCGCGATCTTAGCTCACTGCAACCTCTGCCTCCCAGGTTTGAGCAATTCTCCTGCCTTAGCCTCCCAGGTAGCTGGGATTACAGGCACGTTACCATGCCCGGCTTATGTTGTATTTTTAGTAGAGACGGTGTTTCCCCATGTTGAGCAGGCTGGTCTCGAACTCCTAACCTCAGGTGATCCACCACCTTGGCCTCCCAAAGTGCTGGGATTACAGTTGTGAGCCACTGCACCTGGCCTTTTCTTCTATTTTCATTTTACTAAATTTTTTACTTTTTTTGATATAGGAGTCTCACTCTGTTGCCCAGACTAGAGTGTAGTGGTGCGATCTCAGCTCACTGCAACCTCTGCTTCCTGGGTTCAAGTGATTCTCCTGCCTCAGGCTCCTGAGTTGCTGGGATTACAGGTGCGTACCACCACACTCGGCTAATTTTTTGTATTTGTAGTAGAGACAGGGTTTCGCCATGTTGATCAGGCTGGTCTTGAACTCCTGACCTTGTGATCCACCTGCCTCGGCTTCCCAAAGTGTTGAGATTACAGGTGTGAGCCACCGCGCCTGGCTTATTTTACTAAAATTAAACTACTGTTGACCAGGCTAGAGTGCAGTGGCACGATCTTGGCTCGCTGCAACTTCTGCTTCCTGGGTTAAAGTGATTCTTCTGCTCAGATTCTTCTGCACAGCTACTCAGCTGGGATTACAGGTGTGCACCACCACACCTGGCTAATTTTTGTAATTTTAATAGAGAAGGGGTTTCACCATGTTGGCCAGGCTGGTCTCGAACTCCTGACCTCAAATGATCCACCCGCCTCAGCCTCCCAAATAGCTGGGATTACAGGTGTGAGCCACTGCGCCTGGCCGGTAAAATTATTTTCATCAGGATCATTTTCTTTCTTTTATAAATATTCAGTCTGTCTTTGTTGCTGATGTTCTTATAAGATTTTACCACTAAACATCTGCCGTTGTGAATTTCCTTATTTCTACCCTGTCCGTCTTCCCCAAATCTAAATCTATAGACTGAAATTTTTGTCTAAATTAAATTTTACTTTATATAGTCTTTGCTGGTCATAGTTATTTTTCTTTTTTCCTTTTTCTTTTTGTCTTTTGTAGAGCCAGGGTCTCACTGTGTTTCCCAGGCTGATCTCGAACTCCTGACTTCAAACCATCCTCCTGCCTCAGCCTCCCAAAGCACTGATATTATAGGCATGAACTACCTCACCTGACCTGGTGCTAGTTTTTTTTTGTTGCCTTTTTTCTGTTCTATGTCAAATTTTTTGGTCTGTTTCTTCCAGAGTGTCTCTCTTGGTCTCTTTCTCTCAATCTCTCAATCGCAGTCTTTCTTTTTTTTTTTTTTTGAGACGGAGTCTCGCTCTTTCGCCCAGGCTGGAGTGCAGTGGCGCAATCTCGGCTCACTGCAAGCTCCACCTCCTGGGTTCACGCCATTCTCCTGCCTCAGCCTCCTGAGTAGCTGGGACCACAGGTGCCTACCACCACGCCCAGCTAAATATTTTTTTGTCTTTTTAGTAGAGACGGAGTTTCACCGTGTTAGCCAGGATGGTCTCGATTTCCTGACCTCGTGATCTGCCTGCCTTGGCCTCCCAAAGTGCCGGCATTACAGGCGTGAGCCACCGTGCCTGGTGATCGCAGTCTTTCTTAATCTCTCGCTCGGTCTCTTACTTTCAGTCTATTAATCTCCCATTGCTTTCTCAATTTCTCTCTCAATCTTTCTCTCAATTTCTCTGTCAATCTCTCTCTCTCAACCTGTTTCTCAATCTCTCAATCTTTCTCTCAATCTCTGTCTCCCTCCATCTCTCTCTCCCTGTCTCTCTCAGTCCCTCTCTATACCTTTCTCTCTGTTCCGCTCTCCCTCCTTCTCTGCCTGTCCCTCAAACACTCACCGACTCTGGGTTCTTGACAAAGACCTTAGTGCTCCCCATCTGGTACTGGTCGGGCTCCATGTTGACCGCCCGAAGCAGATGCTGGACACCCTGGCGTTCGTCCCCACGCCACCGCGGCCACGTCTCAGGGGTCAGAATGGCATACCTGGGGGCGGAGGGCTGGGGTGTGGAAGTGCTCGTAACAGGCCCGGCCGGGCGTTCTGATGGGGGTGATGGTGAGGGCGAGAGTCGGGGGGCTCCTCACCTCTGCAGGAACTTGGCGAACTGGCGGCGGTAGGCGAAGCCGGCTCTGCGCACCCTGATGTTCTCTTTCAGGCCCAGGTATTCCACCTGGTGCTTGACCCTGGTGGGGAGGGTAGGCTGAGTCCCCTCGGGGTGGGGAGTCACCAGTCCTGGGAGTGGGTGGGAGGTGCTGGAGTTGGGGGGTCTGGGGGAATCTGGATTCATGCTGAGGGAAGTTTGGGGGGTGAGTTCTCTGGTCTGGGGGTGCTTCAGGGCTCAGCCTGGGGACTGGGGGGAGGGATCTTGTCCTGACAGTCCCTTCTGGGGTCAGTTCCACAGGTGGGGGATGGCGGGAGGGGTTGTGCTAGTCCCTGGGTCATCCTACAGGAGGTCAGGGAGGTGTGTAGGTCAGTTCTAGGGGTAACCACAGGGCCTGGAGGGGATGAATCTTGGATTGGTTGGGGGGTGTCACCTGTTCTCCTCCCAGTCTCGGGGCCTCTTGGTCTCGTTGGGTTTGATGCAGCGGATGTAGTGGGGTGTGCACCTCATCAGCGTGGCCACCAGGTCATTGGCTTGTTTCTGAGGCAGAAGCGAAGGCAGGGGTGGGTGGAGAGCACAGAGATGGGACCCTCTGACCCCTCTCTTTTCTCCACCCTGGATATAGTCCCAAGAGATAGAGACTGGAGGTGGGTGAGGGCTGGTAATAGAGAAGCCACAGGGGCCAGATGTCCCTGGTCTGTGTGCACCTCCACTAGTGCGCACCGCATTAGTGGGACTGATGTGGGGTGTCTGCCTGACCCTCGAATCCAAGACGAGGAGCTCTCATATATACCGCACTCACCACTTAGCTTGGCATATAGTAAGTGCTCAGTAAATGTTTGTTGACTGAGTAACAGAGCCCTTAAGAGCATTTCTTTTTGTCCTTTGGGGAGATAGGTACATTGGGTGTTTTTTTTTTTTTGAGTTGGAGTTTTCCTCTGTCACCCATGCTGCAGTGCAATTGAGCCATCTTAGCTCACTGCAACCTCCACCACCCGGATCCAAGAGATTCTTCTGCCTCAGCCTCCCAAGGAGCTGGAATTACAGACATGTGCCACCACACCTGGGTAATTTTTAGTAGAGATGGGGTTTTGCCATGTTGGCCAGGCCAGTCTCATGTGCTTAAATGATCCACTTAAGCCTCAGCCTCCTGTGCTTAAGTGATCCACTGCCTCAGCCTCCAGAGTAGCTGGGATTACAGGTCTGAGCCACTGTGCCTGGCTGAGACAGGTACTTTGGAGTTAGGGAACTGTGTGTATACCTGAGAGGTTTGCCTTGAGTTTTGCATTTTGTTTTATTTTTATTTTTATTTGGAGACAAAGTCTCGCTCTGTTGCCCAGGCTGGAGTGCAGTAGCGTGATCTCGGCTTACTGCAACCTCCGTCTCCCAGGTTCAGGTGATTCTCCCACCTCTCTATTTTTAGTAGAGATGGGGTTTCACCATGTTGCCCAGGCTGGTCTTGAACTCCTGACTTCAAGTGATCTGTCTGACTCGGCCTCTGAAAGTGCTGGGATTACAGGCGTGAGCCACCACTCACAGTCTGATTTTTTTTTTTTTTTTTTTTTAAGAGACAGAGTCTCAGCTGGGCGCTGTAGCTCACGCTTGTAATCCCAGCACTTTGGGAGGCCAAGGTAGGCGAATCACGAGGTCAGGAGATCGAGACCATCCTGGCTAATATGGTGAAACCCTGTCTCTACTAAAAATACAAAAAAATTAGCCGGGCGTGGTGGTGGGTGCTTGTAGTCCAAGCTACTTGGGAGGCTGAGGCAGGAGAATGGCGTGAACCCGGGAGGCGGAGCTTGCAGTGAGCCAAGATTGCACCACTGTGCTGCAGCCTGGGCAACAGAGCGAGACTCCATCTCAAAAAAAAAAAAAAACAAAAAAAAGAGACAGGGTCTCACTCTGTTCCCAGGCTGGAGTGCAGGGGTGCAATCATGGCTCACTGCAGCCTTGACCTCCTGGGCTCAAGTGATCCTCCTGCCTCAGCCTCCCGAGTAGCTGGGACCACAGGTGTGCCCTACCATGCTTGGCTAATTTTTAATTTATTTTTTGTAGAGACGGGGTCTTGTTTTGTTGCCCAGACTAGACTTGTTACATTCATAGTGACAGAATGGTGGGTGCCAGGGACTTGGAGAACAGGTAGGGAGTGTTTCATGGGGACACAGTTTCAGTTTGGGAAGATGAGAAAGTTCTGGAGATGGGTAGTGGTGATGGTTGCACGACCATGTGCATGCACTTAATACCACTAACTGTGACCTTAAAACTGGTTAAAATATTAGATAGGCTGGACACAGTGGCTCACACCTGTAATCCCAGCACTTTGGGAGGCCAGGGCGGACAGATCACTTGAGGTCAGGAGACCAGCCTGGCCCACATGGTGAAACCCTGTCTGTACTGAAAATACAAAATTAGGCTGGGCACAGTGGCTCACGCCTGTAATCCCAGTATTTGAGAGGCCGAGGCAGGTGGATCATCTGAGGTCGGGAGTTCAAGAACAGCCTGGCCAACATGGTGAAACCCCGTCTCTACTAAAAATACAAAAGTAGCCGGGTATGGTGGTGCATGCCTGTAATCCCAGCTACTCGGGAGGCTGAGGCAGGAGAATCACTTGAACCCGGGAGGCAGAGGTTGTGGTAAGCTGAGATCATGCCATTGCACTCCAGCCTAGGCAACAAGAGTGAAACTCCATCTCAAAAAAGACAAAACAAAACACCAAAAAATCAAATTAGCTGGGTGTGATGGCTCATGCCTATAATCCCAGCTACTTGGGAGGCTGAGGCAGAAGAATCGCTTGAACCCAGGAGGCGGAGGTTGCAGGGGGCCCAGATCGTGCCACTGCACTTCAGCCTGGGCAACAGAGCAAGACTCTGTCTCAAAAAAATAAAAAATAAAAAAAATATTGGATATTATTAAGATAGTAAATTTTATGTCATGTATATTTTACCACAAATTAAAAAAATGGTAAATGACTAAAGACCAAACAAAAATGTATTAGGATAATGGTCCACTTCTGCATTGAAGGAGTTGATGGAGACCTCCAAGAAACTGGTTCAAGCCCCCTAAACCCAGACCTGGAGGAAGACCCTGCTGAATAGATGACGTCACAGACAGAGGCAGAAGCCCCAGGATTGGTGGAGAGACAGACATTGGAATGAGAGAAACCGGGTCTGGACCCCAGGCAGGGTGGAACTCAGTCCTCCCCCGGCCCGCTCCCCGTTGTACACCCCAGGCCCACCTTGATCTTGGAGCCAGCAGTGCTGGGGCGCCCCTTCTTGTCTCCATCCAGCTTCTCGGGGAAGAGCATCCGTAGGAAGGCCCTGGGTAGGAGAGGGGAGAGGAGGAGTTGGAGGTATGGCTGGACCTTGGGGTGCCCTCCTCCAGAGGTGGGGCAGCCTCAATGCCACAATGCAAAATATGGTTCTCTCAATGTAGAGGGGAGTTGTAATGGGTGAGATGCAGAAGGTTGGTTTTTTCTGGTTTTTTTTGAGATGGAGTCTCTCTCTGTCTCCCAGGCTGGAGTGCAGTGGCGCGATCTCGGCTCACTTCAAGCTCTGCCTCCCGGGTTGACACCATTCTCCTGCCTCAGCCTCCTGAGTAGCTGGGACTACAGGCGCCCGCCACCTCGCCTGGCTAATTTTTTGTATTTTTAGTAGAGATGGGGTTTCACCGTGTTCGCCAGGATGGTCTTGATCTCCTGACCTCGTGACCCACCCGCCTCGGCCTCCCAAAGTGCTGGGATTATAAGTGTGAGCCACTACGCCTGGCAGTTTTTTAATTTGTTTTTTGAGACAGGGCTTCGCCTTGTCCTCCAGGTTGGGGGGCATTGGTATCGTCATAGTCACTGCAGCCTGGAACTCCTGGGCTCAAGCCAATGTGTGAATGTATTGAATGCCACTGAATTGTACATTTTATTTTATTTTATATTTTATTTTATTTTATTTTTTTTTTTTTCAGACGGAGTCTCGCTCTGTCGCCCAGGCTGGAGTGCAGTGGCCGGATCTCAGCTCACTGCAAACTCCGCCTCCCGGGTTCACGCCATTCTCCTGCCTCAGCCTCCCGAGTAGCTGGGACTACAGGCGCCCGCCACCTCGCCCGGCTAGTTTTTTGTATTTTTTTAGTAGAGACGGGGTTTCACCGTGTCAGCCAGGATGGTCTCGATCTCCTGACCTCGTGATCCGCCCGTCTCGGCCTCCCAAAGTGCTGGGATTACAGGCTTGAGCCACCGCGCCCGGCCTTTATATTTTATTTTATTTTATTTATTTATTTCCTTTATTTTTCTTTTCCACAAAAAGGGAACAACATGGCTAAATTGTACATTTTAAAATGGTTAATAAGTCTGGGTGTGGTGGCTCACGCCTGTAATCCCAGCACTTTGGGAGGCTGAGGCAGGTGGATCACCTGAAGTCAGGAGTTCGAGACCAGCCTAACCAACATGGTGAAACCCCATCTCTACTAAAAATACAAAAATTAGCCAGGCGTGATGGTGGGACGCCTATAATCCCAGCTACTCGGGAGGCTGAGGCAGGAGAATCGCTTGAACCCAGGAGGCGGAGGTTGCAGTGAGCCGAGATAGTGCTACTGTACTCCAGCCTGGGCGATAGGGCAAGAGACACTGTCTCAAAAAAAAAAAAAAAAAAAAGGACTGTGGTGATGGTTGCACAATTCTGGGAATTTGCTAAACGTCATTGATTTAGACATTGCTTAATGTGGGTGGATTTAATGGTAAGTCCGCTCCCGGGAAATGTGGGTGCATTCTGGTTTAAAGGTCAGGTTAGATCCAAATAGTTCTAAATCTGTTTGTTCAGATTCTGATAGTTCAGAATCAGATGCAGATTCTGATTCTCCAGGTCTGGGGTGGAGTTTGAGATTCTGCCTTTTTTTCTCCCTCAGAGATAAGGTCTGTTGCCAAGGCTGGAGTGCAGTGGCACAGTCACGGCTCACTGCAGCCTCCACCTCCTAGGCTCAAGTGATCCTTCCATCTCAGCCTCCTGAGTAGCTGGGACTATAGGCATGTGCCACCACACCCAGCTAATTAATTTGTTATTATTATTTTTTTTTACTGGCAGAGTACACAAGTAAAAAAACGATTTTTTTTCTTTTTTAGAGACAGGGGTCTTGCTACGTTGCCCAGGCTGGTCTTGAACTTGGGACCTCAAGTGATCCTTCTGCCTAAGGAAGTTCCACATTGGAAACAAGGCCCAAGGATGCCCAGGTTGCTGGTCTGGGAACCACATGTCAAAACTTTAAGGATCCCTGTCATATTACTTTACGCCTGATACTACATTCTTCGTGGGTTTTTTTGTTTTTGTTTTTGTTTTTTGAGATGGAGTCTCGCTGTTGCTCAGGCTGCAGGCTGGAGTGCAGTGGCGCAATCTTGGCTCACTGCAAGCTCCGCCTCCCGGGTTCACGCCATTCTCCTGCCTCAGCCTCCCGAGGAGCTGGGACTACAGGCTCCCGCCACCTCGCCTGGCTAATTTTTTGTATTTTTAGTAGAGACAGGATTTCACCGTGTTAACCAGGATGGTCTCAATCTCCTGACCTTGTGATCCGCCCACCTCGGCCTCCCAAAGTGCTGGGATTACAGGCGTGAGCCACTGCGCCCGGCCTTTTTTTCGTTTTGAGACAGAATCTCCCTCTGTTGCCCAGACTGGAATGCAGTGGCGCGATCTTGGCTCACTGCAACCTCCGCCTCCTGGGTTCAAGCGATTTTCATGCCTCTGCCTTCTGAGTAGCTGGAATTACAGGTGCGCACCACCACACCTAGGTAATTTTTATAATTTTAGTAGAGACAAGGTTTCGCCATGTTGCCCAGGCTGGTCTCAAACTCTTGGCCTGACGTGATTTGACCACCTCGGCCTCCCAGAGGGCTGGGATTATAGGCGTGAGCCACCGCGCCCGGCCTCTGGAATTACTTTTTACATCAGAACTAGTCCATAGAAACAGCATCCTGGCCGCACAGCCACTCCCATTGAGTTTGTGGCGAGATGGCAGCTCTTGGGAAGATGGGGTGGTGCCTGGTCCTCCCTCCATCCCCTTGGGGGGTTGTAGCCGGAGGTCCCCATGCCTGTGACCACTCACTGCTCACTGGTCTGCATCAGCTCTATGAGGTCAGAGAAGAGAACGTCTCGGTTCCTCTCGCAGAAGCCGCTGACGTCGTAGGAGACCTGGAGGGGACAGGACAGCGCTGAGGACAGTGAGGGACTGAGAGACCTGGCTGGGAGGGTGGGCGCAGAGTGCTTACAGCCCAGGTGGTCAGGGGTTTCCTGGGGCCTGCTGTGGGGTGAGGGGATCGAGGAGTGTCTACAGCGCTGGTTGGGGGGTATCTACAGTTCAGAATAGGGGATGGGGGTGGGCTCCCTGGAGGGCTGATACTCAAGTTGAGGTTAGAGGATCATAGCTGTATCCCAGGTCAGAGGTAAGGGGAGGTGGGGGTTACAACCTAGATGAGCCGGGAGAGAGCTGCAGTTTGCATCAGAGGCTGGGTGGCGGTGAAAGTTATAGCTCAGATTGGTGGGTGGGGGGTCCCTGGGAGTCAGAGGTTAGATTAGGTATCTGTGACCTGCTCAGTCAGGGGCCAGTGTGGGGGGCCTGTGTCAGGATGATAACAGCCCTACCTCAGGGATCCCTGCGAGGGGACTTCAGCCAGGATTGGGGGCTGGAGCTGCTACCAAAGGTTGGTTGGGGCTCTCTGTGGTTCCCAGCAGGGCTTTTGTAACCAGGCTGGCGTGCTGTGGCACAGTCTTGGTTCACTGCAACCTCAGCCTCCTGGGTTCAAGTGATTCCCCTGCCTCAGCCTCCCAAGTGGCTGGGATTACAGGCGCCCACCACCACGCCTAGCTGATTTTTGTATTTTTAGTAGAGATGGGGTTTCACCATATTGGCCAGGCTGGTCTTGAACTCCTGACCTCAGGTGATTCACCCGTCTTGGCCTCGCAAAGTGCTGGGATTACAGGTGTGAGCTGCCACTCCCAGCCTCTCCAGCCCATTTGAGGGGCGATCCTAGGAACTTCTGCTCTCATGTTGTGAGATCCTCAGATCACTGCCCGAGAGTCTACAGTCCTGTCCGCTGGGGAGCGGGGCTGCAGGCATGGCTGGAGGCCAGTGGATTTCTGTAGCCTGGGATAGGGGTCTGTAGAAGGGCGTCAGCACATTTTGAAGGCTGGTGGCTCACAGAAGGGACCTGGGGGCTTTGGGGATTTCCTCTCCAAATTGGGATCAGAAAGTGGGGGGGCTGTGTCCTAGTCAGGGGGTTATGACTTACATTGGGGCTTATCTGGGAGCACAGGCGGTCTGGTACTCAAGCTGGTGTTAATCGGGGGGATTTCTGTTCCCTCTGTTAGGGAGTTGATGTGTAAGGGAAGCTGTGGCCTGGATCAGAGGCCAGTGGGTTTCTGCAGCCCTGGCCCAGGGAACACGGTGGTAGTGGTGGTGGTGCTGGTGGGGTCCAGGCAAGTTTGGGGCTTAGAGAGTTCCTGGGGGGTCAGCTGGAAGGGTCTGTAGTTCTGGTTAGTAGGGGGTGGATTGAGGCAGGGGGACGGTGGAATTCTACAGCTCCAGATGAGGGTCCTAGCAGGCTCGCTCCAGCCTGCATGCTGGAGGGTGGGGGCTACAGCCTGGAGCCCTGGGGGTTTGCGAGGTGGCACAGGGTGGGGTAGGGGCAGGGGGCGCACCTTGCCAGCGTAGTGGTGGATGACGAAGCCGGCGCTCCAGCTGTTGAAATGCTCGTGGGTGCCCACGGCCGCCTGCAACTTCTGCAGCAGTGTCTGGTCTGCTCCCCCGCCCGTGGCGTGCATGGTGGCACACACGTCGTCCAAGACGCTCATGATGCCTGGGGGGCTCTGCGGGGCGAGCGGGAGCCAGCAGCGGTTCAGTTTGGTCTGCCTTGCCTCCCCATGGCTCATCAGTGTGGAGATTGGGGGAGGGAGGGGGGTGGAGGAGTAGAGGGAGCTAGAGCTTTGGGGGCGGGGAGGGCACCAGGGGCTTCCAAATACAAGCACAAAAGGCATTGCAGGGGTCGGGGATGGAAGGGATAGAGGGGCAGGGGTGTGTGGGGCTGCTGTGGAAGCTCGCTGGGGTGCAGAAGTGGCTGGGGGCCCCTCAAGAGATTCAGGTCTCAGACTAGAATCCCTTGGTAGGGGGACCTGCCTTATTTATTTGTTTGTTTGTTTATTTATTTACTTATTTATTTATTTAGAGACGGAGTCTTGTTCTGTTGCCCAGGCTGGAGTGCAGTGGTATGATCTCAGCTCACTGCAGCCTCCATCTCCCAGGTTCGTGATTCTCCTGCTTCAGCCTCCGGAGTAGCTGGGATTACAGGCGTGCTGACACCATGCCAGGCTAACTTTTGTATTTTTTAGTAGAGATGGCGTTTCACCATTTTGGCCAGGCTGGTTTCGATCTCCTGGCCTCAGGTGATCCACCTGCCTTGGCCTCCCAGAGTGCTGGGATTACAGGCATGAGCCACCATGCCCAGCTTACACACTTATTAAATTTAATTTTTTTGAGACAGGGTCTTGTTCTGTTCCTCAGACTGGAGTGTGGTGGCACAATCATAACTCACTGCACCCTCGACTTCCTGGGCTCAAGTGATCCACCTCAGCCTCCTGGGTAGCTGGGATTACAGGCGCCCACCACCATGCCTGGATAATTTTTTGTATTTTTAGTAGAGACGGGTTTTCGCCATGTTGGTCAGGGGTCTCCAACTCCCGACCTTAGGTGATCCGCCCGCCTCGGCCTCCCAAAGTGCTGGGATTACAGGTGTGAGCCACCGTGCCCGGCATGGAATCTGCAAATTTGACTCTGACTCTGAGCTGGGGTTTCCGGGGGAGTGTTTATTGAATGATTAAGCGACAGGTGGACAAGTAGGCGGAATGAATGGATGAGGGGCGGAAGGGACATTTTGGTTGTGTTCTGTCTGCTGGAAGGCCTGAGTGTAGCGTGGAGAAGGGCCTGAGGATGCCATAACGTCCTTGTCCCTCCCCCCATCTTCCAGACTCAGCTTAGGGGCCCAGTGAGACGCCCCCGCGAACGTTGACCCAGCCCTCACCAGCTTGTTTTCGATGAGGTCACAGACGACCTTGTTGTTGAAGTATTGGATTGGAGTCCAGCGGATGCCTTCCTGTACGTACTCCTCCTGGGGGTGGAAAAGGGGGTGGGTGGGGGGGGGCAGTGAAAAACGTGTGGCCACCCTTACCCCCATGTCCTCTCCTCTTCTCCATCTTATCACTTAGGACTGTCTCTGGTAACAAAGCCCATCACTCCTGTGTGAGCAAGGCTGGAAGTGCCAGGGAATTGTACTTGGTTCTGGGAGTCCTTGACCAATAATCAATAGGAGCGGGTGGATAAATACCCCAGCTCCCTCGCTTCTCTCTGTGCTCCATGAAGCCTCCTCGAGTCCCAGTGCAGTTGCACACTGGTTGTCCGCAGCATAACTTGCTCATTAACGCCCTATTTGGACTCTTTTTTTTTTTGAGATGGAGTTTCACTCTTGTTGCCCAGGCTGGAGTGCAATGGCACGATCTTGGCTCATTGCAACCTCTGCCTCCCGAATTAAAGCGATTCTCCTGCCTCAGCCTCCCGAGAAGCTGGGATTACAGCCATGTGCCGCCACGCCTGGCTAATTTTGTATTTTTAGTAGAGATGGGGTTTTCCCATGTTGGTCAGGCTGGTCTCCCACCTTGGCCTCCCAAAGTGCCGGGATTACAGGCATACAGGCATGAGCCACTGCATGCAGCATGCTTTTTTTTTTTTTTTTGAGACTGGGTTTTGCTGTTACCCAGGCTAGAGCTCAGTGATGCGATCCTAGCTCACTGCAACTTTGATCTCCAGGGCTCAAGTGATCGTCTCATCTTAGCCTTCTGAGTAGCTGGGATCTCGGGAGCACACCACCACACCTGGCTAATTTTTATGTTTTTTGTAGAGATGGGGTCTCACTATGTTGTCCAGGCTGGCTTTGAACCCCCAGGCTCAAGCGATCCTCTTACCTCAGCTTCCTAGATAGCTGGGACTATAGGTGTGAGTGATTGTGTCTGGCTTTGTCTGTCTCTCTTTTTTTTCTTTTCTTTTCTTTTTTTTATTTTTATTTTTAATTAATTAATTAATTAATTTATTTATTTTGAGACAGGGTCTCATTCTGTTGCCTAGGCTGGAGTGCAGTGGCGCAGTCTCAGCTCACTGCAACCTCTGCCTCCTGGGTTCAAGTGATTCTCCTGCCTCAGCCTCCTGAGTAGCTGGGATTACAGGCCCCCGCCACCACACCCGGCTAAGTCTTATATTTTTAGCAGAGATGGGGTTTCACCATGTTGGCCAGGGTGGTCTCAAACTCCTGACCTCAGGTGATCCACCCGCCCCAGCCTCCCAAAGTGCTGAGATTACAGGCGTGAGCCACTGCGCCCGGCCTCTCTCTCTCTTTTAAAAAAATCCCTGTCTCAGAGCTGGGCATGTTAACTCATGCCTGTAGTCCCAGCACTTTGGCAGGCCAAGGCAGGAGGATTGCTTGAGGCCAGGAGATCAAGACCAATCCGGGCAACAAAGTGAAACATTGACTCTACAAAGAAGTTTTAAAATATTAGCCAGGCATGATGGTGTGTGCCTGTGGTCCCAGCTACTTGAGAGGCTGAAATGGGAGGATCATTTGAGCCCAGGAGGTGTAGACTGCAGTGACCTGTGATCACACCACTGCACTCCAGCCTGGACAACAGAGCGAGATCCTGTCTCAAAAAAAAAAAAAAAAAAAAAAAAAAAA
>NC_037687.1:8462652-8509388 GCF_003255815.1 Theropithecus gelada
AAAAAAAAAAAAAAAAAAAAAAAAAAAAAAAAAGGGCCAGGCATGGTGGCTGATACCTGTAATCCCAGCACTTTGGGAGGCTGAGGTGGGTGGATCATGAGGTCAGGAGTTTGAGACCAGCCTGGCCAATATGGTGAAACCCTGTCTCTACTAAAAATATAAAAATTAGCTGGGCATGGTGGCGGGTGCCTGTAGTCCCAGCTGCTTGGGAGGCTGAGGCAGGAGAATCACTTGAACCCTGGAGGCAGAGGTTGCAGTGAGCTGAGATCATGCCACTGCACTCCAGCCTGGGCGACAGAACGAGACTCTGCCTCAAAAAAAAAAAAAAAAAAAATCCCTGACTCACTTCCTCTGTCTCCTCTTGGAGCTTCCTGGGATTGCCTCCCAGAAAAACCATTTGTCCCTGAATCCCTGCCTCAGGCTCTGCTTCTGGGGGAGGGGCTAAATGCAGACAGCAGGGACTATTGCCTTATTGTTCACAGCTGTGTCTCCAAGCACCCTAAACAGTACCTGGCACACAACAGGTGCTTAATAAATAATTGCTGAATGAATGAACTAAGAGGCACGGTCCTTCCCAAAGCTTTAGAGGCAGAAGGAAGTGTCACTATGGAGCCTGGGCAGGTTGGCACAGAGAGGTGGGAACGTGGTGGGGAGGGCTGAGGTGTCCCCTAGTTGCTAAGGAATCCTCATGGTCCTTCCACCCCACCCCCACCCCAGGATCCTCCATCCCTGGCCGCTTGGCTGCCCACCTGCTCGGCCTTCAGGGTGAGTTCAATAAAGATTTGCTGCAGCTTCTCATTGACGAAGTTGATGCAAAACTGCTCGAAACCATTTTTCTGCAGAAGGAGGAAAAGGGTCCTTCCCTCAATGTCCTGGTGCTAGAAGTTCTTATGGCCACCTCAGGCTGCCCCAGGGAGGACAGGATGTGGGCTGGAGGCAGGGGGCCATACCTGGAAGATCTCGAAGCCGTAAATGTCCAGCACACCGATGCTGTACTCTTCCTGGGGTTTTTGCATAGCACGGTTGATGGCCTGTGGTGTGAGTGGAGACAGGAGGTCAGTAGGCATCGGTCAGATCTGAAGCCCCCGCCCACCACTCCTTAGACACACGCCTAGCCAACTTCATGGGTGATGTCCCCTCATGCCAGTTTCCCTCCAGCCCTCTTTAGCTCTGCCCTTCCTGGCTCTGTGTATAGTCTCCCCACTCCCCAGTCAGTCACTCAGAGGAGAAACCCAAGTGTCAGTGCATCAGGGTCCGTGGCTCCGGAGCTGACTCTGCCCCTGAATCTCTCTGCACCTCTATTTTCTTATCTTTAAAACGGGTTGATAATAGCAACTACTTTATGGGGCTTTTTCTTTTCTTTTTTTTTTTGAGGTGGAGTCTCACTCTGTTGCCCAGGCTGGAAAGCCAGTGGCGCAATCTCGCCTCACTGCAACCTCCGCCTCCAGGATTCAAGAGATTCTTCTGCCTCAGCCTCCCAAGTAGCTGGGATTACAGGCATGCGTCACCACACCTGGCTAATTCTCATATTTTTAGTAGAGATGGGGTTTTGCCATGTTGGCCAGGGCTGATCTCAAACTCCTGACCTCAGGTGATCTGCCCAACTTGACCTCCCAAAGTGCTGGGATTACAGGCATGAACCACTGTGCCTGGCCATACATTTTAAATTTTTTTTTTTTTTTTTTGAGACGGAGTCTCGCTCTGTCACCCGGGCTGGAGTGCAGTGGCCGGATCTCAGCTCACTGCAAGCTCCGCCTCCCGGGTTTACGCCATTCTCCTGCCTCAGCCTCCCGAGTAGCTGGGACTACAGGCGCCCGCCACTTCGCCCGGCTAGTTTTTTGTATTTTTTAGTAGAGACGGGGTTTCACCGTGTTAGCCAGGATGGTCTCGATCTCCTGACCTCGTGATCCGCCCGTCTCGGCCTCCCAAAGTGCTGGGATTACAGGCTTGAGCCACCGCGCCCGGCCAGCCATACATTTTATACTTTATTTATTTTTATTTTTTATTTTGAGATAATGTCTCAGTCTGTTGCCCAGACTGGAGTGCAGTGGCTTGATCATGGCTCACTACAGCCTCAACTTCCTGGGCTCAGGGATTCTTCCACCTCAGCCTCCTGAACAGCCGGCATTACAGGCACCAGCCACTGTGCCCGGCTAATTTTTGTATTTTTGTAGAGAAAGGGTTTCGCCCTGTTGCCCAGGCTGACTCCATACATTAAAAAAGTTTTTATTTTATTTTATTTTATTTTATTTTATTTTATTTTATTTTATTATTTATTTTGAGACACAGTCTCGCTCCGTTGCCCAGGCTGGAGTGCAATGGCATGATCTCAGCTCACTGCAACTTCCACCTCCCGGGTTCAAGTGATTCTCCTGCCTCAGCCTCCCAAGTAGCTGGGATTAAAGGCATGTAAGGCATGTGCCACAACTCCTGGGTAATTTTTAGTAGAGATGGGGTTTCACCATGTTGGCCAGGCTGGTCTTGAACTCTAGACCTCAAGTGATCCACCTGCCTCAGCCTCCCAAAGTGCTGGGATTACAGGCATGAGCCACTACATCTGGCCAAGGTGTTTTTTTTTTAGAGACAGAGTCTTGCTCTGTCACCTAGCCTGGAGTGCAACAGTGCAATCATAGCTCACTGCACCCCTGACCTTCTGGGTTCAAACGATCCCCCAACTTCAGCCTCCTGAGTAGGTGGAACCACAAGTGCACACCACCACACCCAACTAACTGGAAATTTCGGTAGAGATGGGGTCTTGCTATGTTGCCCAGGCTAGTCTTTTTTTCTCTCTCTCTCTTTTTTTTTTAGACAGAGTTTTGCTCTTGCTGCCTAGGCTGGAGTGCAATGGCACGGTCTCAGCTCACGGCAACCTCTACCTCCCGGGTTCAAGCAATTCTCCTGCCTCAGCCTCCGGAGTAGCTGGGATTACAGGCATGTGCCACCACGCCCGGCTAATTTTGTATTTTTAGTAGAGACGGGGTTTCTCCATGTTGGTCAGGCTGGTCTCGAACTCCCGACCTCAGGAGATCCGCCCACCTCAGCCTCCCAAAGTGCTGGGATTACAGGCGTGAGGCACCGCACCCAGCCACCCAGGCTAGTCTCGAACTTCCGGCCTCAAACGATGCTCCCACCTCAGCCACCCAAAGCATTGGGATCGCAGGCGTGAGCCACGGCACTCGGCCTCCATAAATGTTTGTGACCCCAGAGCGCCCACTCTGCCCTCCAGCCCCAGCCCCACTCGCCTCCACGAGGAAGTCGAAGAGGCGGGCATAGAGCCCCTTGGCCAGGGCGTCGCGGGTGTAGGCTGCCTGCTCCACGTTGAGGGTCACATCGATGGACTCGCTGCGCCCGCCCCAGCGGCTGTCCATCTTGCGGCTGGTCAGCTTCTCCTGCAGTCGCCCACTGTCAATGCCCAGCAGGTAGGCGGGAAAGGCCAGGACTACCGGGGCAAAGGTCAGGGCAAAAACGGGACAGTTGGTTGGGCTCTTGTGCCTCCTGCATGGGCCTCCTATTATCCCCATCTTGCCAGTGACACCGACGTTGTCCTCGTGGGCTCTAAGCTTCCTGGGGGCGGAGCTGGGAGGACGCAGTTCACACACCCACAGGCTTCATCCTGCCCTCCCTGACACCCACACTCACGGTCCACACTCTCCACTCGGGCGTAATTCCCGTCTTCACAGAAACTGATGTTCCCTAGGTGCAAGATTCCCGCCACCAGCTGCAGGACCAGCTGCTGGATGCTGGGCGGGATCCCAATGACCTGCATGGCGCTCTGTGGGTGCAACAGGAGCAGGAACTGTGCCGCGAATCCCGGCCTCCAACCTGCCTCCAGGGGCAGGCTTGAGGGGCCACAGCACGGATTCAGGGAGTGAGCACCCTTGGGTCCCCGTCCTGCCCCTTTCAATCACTTGCTGCGTGACCTTGGGCAAGTGCCTGCACCTCTCTGGTCTTTGTTTTTTATTATATTTTTTATTTTTGAGACAGAGTCTCCCTCTGTTGCCCAGGCTGGAGTGCAGTGGCGTGATCTTGGCTCACTACAACCTCCTCATCCCGGATTCAAGCAATTTTCCTGCCTCAGCCTCCCGAATACCTGGGATTACAGGTGTGAGCACCATGTCTGGCCTAGGCTTTGGTTTCCTATTTTATTTTTTAAAGAGTCTCACTCTTTCACCCAGGTGGGAGTGCAGTGGCGCTATCTTGGCTCGCTGCAACCTCCACCTCCTGGGTTTAAGCGATTCTCCTGCCTCAGCCGCCTGAGTAGCTGGGACTACAGGCACATGCCATCACGCCTGGCTAATTTTTGTATTGTTAGTAGAGACGGGGTTTCACTATGTTGGCCAGGCTGGTCTCGAGCTCCTGACCTCAGGTAATCCACCTGCCTCGGCCTCCTAAAGTGCTGGGATTACAGGCATGAGCCACCGCGCCTGGTCTTTTTTTGGTTTTTGAGATGGAGTCTCACTCTGTTGCTCAGGCTGGAGTGCAGTGTTGTGATGTCGGCTCACTGCAACTTCTGCCTCCTGGTTTCAAGCAATTCTCCTGCCTCTGCCTCCCCAGTAGCTGGGATTACAGTCACGCACCATCATGCCCGGCTAATTTTTGTATTTTAAGTAGAGACGGGGTTTAACCACATTGGCCAGGCCGGTCTCAAACTCCTGAATTTAAGTCATCTGCCTGCCTCGGCCTCCCAAAGTGCTGGGATTACAGGCGTGAGCCACTGTGCCTGGGCTGGGCTTCGTTTTCCTAATTTGTAACTCAGGGGAGTTTCTGGGGCTGAGGTCTGCCTGGCTGGGGACTGGGGTGGAGGCCGGTGCTCACCAGAGTCTCACCAAAGTCGCTTCTGTCGTCGGTGCCGTCCACCTGGTAGGTGTCCGATTGGTTGAGGTAGTAATAGTAGTCTGGTGTCATGAGGCCCAGGTTCTGCCTTTGCTCCTGGGAGGCCCCTTCCAGCAGCTGGAGGGTGTGCAATGTTCATGCATCTGGTGCTTGCCTGGCTCAGCCCCTGTGATCCCCCCATCTGCCCTGCCATGCCCTCCCAAGCATGTACTTTCCCATTGTCCACCCTGCTGGGCTCCAGGTGGGGCTCACTCTCCCCCAGCCTCTTCCCTGCACCTGGTAGTAGATGTGGAAGTTCCTCTCATTTTCATTCTGCATGACCACGCGGGACTTCTCCAGCAAGAAGTTGGAGATCTTGCCCCCATCCGGCTCCCCACCTCGGCTGAACTGGATCTCAAAGTACTTGCCCTGAATTCGAGAGAACCATGTCAGCACCCCAGCATTCTGGGGTACAGGTCGGGGAAGGATTAGGGATGGGTCTTATGAGCCTTGCCTCTCTTCCCTTCTTCCTTTTTTTTTTTTTTGGGACAGAGTCTCACTCTGTTGCCCAGGCTGGGGTGCAGTGGCGCTATCTCGGCTCACTGCAACATCCACTTCCTGGGTTCAAGTGATTCTCCTGCCGCAGCCTCCTGAGTAGCTGGGACTACAGGTGCCCGCCACCACGCCCAGCTAATTTTTGTAGTTTTGGTAGAGACGGGGTTTCATCACGTTGGCCAGGCTGGTCTTGAACTCCAGACCTCAAGTGATCCACCTGTCCCAGCCTCCCAAAGTGCGGGGATTTCAGGCGTGAGCCCCCCCCCGTACCCAGTCCAAGGGTATGGAATTTAGTAAACCATGTGCATGTGCAGGTGTAATACTAAAGTCTATGAGATGGATATTAACATCATCCCCATTTTATGGATGAGCAAACAAAGGAAACTCAGGAAGTTACATCGATTTTTTTCCCCCAGGCTACACAGCTCACAATGACAGAATCAGACCCTGAATTCAGATCTGTTTACCTATCCTGTCTTCCACTGGGCCCAGCACAGCACCCACACAAAGAATGAGTCCCAGAACTATTGTCGAAAGAAGGAATAAATGAGGGACTAAATTGGACCTGAAATGTGAATGTGAACAATGTAGCATGGCTGCAGCCAGGGAGCATTTAAGAATGTTACACAGGGGTGTCATGGCCTCCACAGTTCTGCCAATGGGGGACTCCCTTTTGAAATGGACCATGAGCAGGAAGTGAGTCTCCCATTCAGGAGCAGGTATTTCCTGCTGGGTTTCCAATGGGCTCTTGTCCTGGCAATGCAGATGTGTGTATGTGTGGTTGTGTGTGTAGAAAGGTCAGCACGGATGGAGCAGCTTCTCCAAGCAGAGCTGCAGAGACTCACAAAGCGGCTGGAATTATTGTTGCGCACAGTCTTGGCGTTGCCGAAAGCCTCGAGCAGCGGGTTGGACTGCAGGATGATATCTTTGACATGCTGGGGGCAGAGGCAGGTTGGGTGGGAAGAAGTCAGAATGGGGCAGGAGTGCAGATGAGTGGGGCTGCACTACCATGCAGGTGAGGGCGACCCAGCTCATCCTTCTGTTTTTCTCGTCTCACCTGGACCTTGTTGCCTCCGCCAGACACCTTGGAGATGTAGCCCATGATGTATTTAGCTGCCACTGTCTTCCCAGCTCCACTCTCTCCACTGGGGATGAATGGAGGAATAAATGATCAGTGGATGGGGTTGGGGGGGAAGAGCCCTTTTTAGTGCCTGACTATTTATTCATTAAGCACCTACTGTGTGCCTGCCAGTATTCCGGGTACTGGGGATGCCATAATGAACAAGACAGATAAAATCTCTGCTTTCAGCCGGGCATGGTGGCTCATATAATCCTATAATCCCAGCACTTTGGGGGCCTGAGGAGGGAGAATCACTTGAGGTCAAAAGTTTGAGACCAGCCTGGCCAACATGGTGAAACCCACACTCTGTTAAAATACAAAAATTAGCCGGACATGGTGGTAGGCGCCTGTAATCCCAGCCAGCCACTCAGGAGGCTGAGGCAGGAGAATTGCTTGAACCTGGGAGGCGGACGTTGCAGTGAGCTGAGGTTGCACCACTGCACTCCGGCCTAGGTGACAGACTGAGACTCTGACACACACACACACACACACACTCTCTCTCTCTCTCTCTCTCTCTCTCTGCTCTCATAGAGCTGGTATAGATGGATTGACTGAGATGGGGTCTCATTCTGTTGCCCAGGCTGGAGTGCAGTGGTGTGATCATAGCCCCCTGTTCCTGCCTGGAACTCCTGGGCTCAAGCAATCCTCCCTCCTCAGCCTCCTGAGTAGCTGTGGACTACAGGCATGCACCACAGTGCGTGGCTAATTATTTTATTTTTATAGAGACAGGGTATTGCCATGTTGCCCAGGCTGGTCTTGAACTCCTGGCCTCAAGAGATCCTCTTACCTTGGCCTCCCAAAGTGCCGGGATTATAAGCATAAGCCACTACACCTGGCCTGAGGTGACATTTAGAGGGGACAGACAGACAATAGCAGAATGAATCAATAAAATACATTGTGAGTCAGATGGTGACAAGGAAAATAAAACAGGGTGAGGGCAGAGAGGGACAGCAGGGCTGTGTTCAGATTGCGAGTTTCAGGCAAACCTCCCTGGGGGCAGTGATGATGTTTCAGTGGGGGCCTGGGCAGCAGGGTCTGTGGCGCCCCAACCCCGTCCATACCTAATGATGACACATTGGTTCTCACAGTCAATAAGCATGTTCCGGTACATGTTGTCCGTGAGGGCGTAGATGTGCGGGGGATTCTCATACTGGGCCTGGTGGGGGAGGTCAGGTCTCAGCCCAGGGCTGGGGGCTAGAGGTCTCGGGGCTGTGCCTCCCACCCAGCGCCAGCCTCTGCCTCCCACCCAGCCCCAGCCTCACCGCGCCCTGGTAGAGGTCGATCTCACGGTCGGTGAAGTAGGGCATCTGCTTGAAGGGGTTTACGGAGATGAGCACAGAGCCGATGTAGGTCTGAGGGATGGTTAAGGGTCGTGCAGTGTACTGGTAGGTTTTGTCCTCCCTGTCCCCTCATCCTGTCCCCACCCAGGGCTTCCCAGAACTGCATTGCTTGGAGGTGGAAGAGATGGAGATATTGGATGCACCTCGAGTCTCTTGGAAAAAACAGGGCTGGCCGGGTGCGGTGGCTCATGCCTGTAATCCCAGCACTTAGGGAGGCCGAGGCAGGCAGATCACTTGAGGTCAGGAGTTCAAGACGAACTTGGCCAACATGGCGAAACCTTGTCTCCACTAAAAATACAAAAAATTAGCCGAGCATGGTGATGCGTGCCTGTGATCCTGGCTACTTGGGAGGCTGAGAGAGGAGAATCACTTGAACCTGGGAGGCAGAGGTTGCAGTGAGCTGAGATTGTGCCATTGCATGCTAGCCTGGGCAACAAGAGCCACTCAGTCTCAAAAACAAAACACAAAAACAAAAAAATTAGCCAGGCATGGTGGCTCATGCCTGTAATCCCAGCTACTTGGGAGGCTGAGGCAGGAGAATCGTTTGAATCAGGGAGGCAGAGGTTGCAGTGAGCCGAGATTGTGCCACTGCACTCCAGCCTGGGCGACAGAGCAAGACTCCATCTCAAAAAAAAAAAAAAAAAAAGAAAGAAAAGAAAAAAAACCAGGGTTGGATGTGGAATGGGGGAAATGGAACACGCTGGGGCTGAGCTTCTCCAGGACAGAGGGAGCAGTGGCAGCCACAGCTGCCCCCAACCAGAGCCCTGCTGTCACTCTGTCTGTCCTCTGTCTCACCGCCTGGTGCTCTCCCGGCCCATCCCTCCCTCTGCTCCATCACCCTCCTCTCCGTCCATGGCCCAGCCATTCATTCCTTCCCTGCCTGCCCGCCTCCATCCTTGGCCCAGGGTACGAAGATGTAGTCGTCCATGAAGCGCTTCCGCAGGTTGGCGGCAATGGCGTCTTCGGTGATCTGGGGAAGGAGCACCATGTCGTCCACGCCGCTCTGCTTCACGTTGTGGCTCTGCCAGTGGAAGCGCTCCTTGCTGCCCTAGGGGGTGAGAAGGGGTTCGAGGTGAGCCCTTGCACGGGGATGCGGACCTGGCTCACCGACGCCATCAACTTCTGGGTTCTGTCCCACCTCCCCAGCTCCACCTCCCCAGCTCCACATCCCCAGCTCCACCTCCATTCCTCCTTCCCCATCTCCAGGAGAGGCTGGCAGGAACCAAGCCAGGCCCCCTGCCCCAGACAGAAGTTGCACCGCCTCAGATCCAGCCCTCAGCCCTCTTTATTTTTTTTATTTTTATTTTTAATTAATTTATTTATTTTGAGACAGAGTCTTACTCTGTCGTTCAGGCTGGAGTGCAGTGGCGCAATCTCGGCTCACTGCAATCTCCACCTCTCGGGTTCAAGCGATTCTCCTGCCTCAGCCTCCCGAGTAGCTGGGATTACAGGTGCCCACCTAATTTTAGTTTTTTTATATTTTTGATAGAGACGGGGTTTCACTATGTTGGCCAGGCTGGTCTAGAACTCCTGACCTCAAGTGATCCACCCACCTGAGGCT
This sequence comes from Theropithecus gelada, assembly GCF_003255815.1. Taxonomy (NCBI): domain Eukaryota; kingdom Metazoa; phylum Chordata; class Mammalia; order Primates; family Cercopithecidae; genus Theropithecus; species Theropithecus gelada. The sequence continues at coordinate 8,472,041 of NC_037687.1, forward strand.
CCCAAAGTGCTGGGATTACAGGCGTGAGCCACCGCACCCGGCCTCTTTCTTTCTCTCTCTCTCTCTCTTTTTTTTTTAATTAATTTTTTTTTCGCCAGGTGCAATGGCTCATGCCTATAATCCCAGCACTTTGGGAGGTTGAGGCAGGAGGATCACTTGAGGCCAGGAGTTCGAGACCCTGTCCTCTATTAAAAGAAACATAGCAAGGCCCTGTCTCTATTAAAAGAAAAGGCCGGACGTGGTGGCTCACGTCTGTAATCTCAGCACTTTGGGAGGCCGAGCCGAGTGAATCCGAGGTCAGGAGTTTGAGACCACCCTGGCTAACATGGTGAAACCCCGTCTCTACTAAAAATACAAAATTAGCCAGGTGTGGTGGTGCATGCCTGTAATACCAGCTACCCGGGAGGCTGAGGCAGGAGAATCGCTTGAACCTGGGAGACGGAGGTTGTAGTGAGCCGAGATCACGCCATTTCACTCTAGCCTGGGCAACAAGAGCTAAACTCTGTCTCAAAAAAAAAAAAAAAAGGGCAATCTGAAAAGGCTATATACTGTCTGATTCCAACTATAGGATATTCTGGAAAAGGCAAAACTATGAGGACAGTAAAAGATCAGTGGGGCCAGACGCAATGGCTCAACCTGTAATCCCAGTACTTTGGGAGGCCGAGATGGGAGGACTGCTTGAGGCCAGGAGTTCAAGACCAGCCTGGGCAACATAGCGAGACCCCCATCTCTACAAAAAATAGAAAAATTAGACAAGAATGGTGACATGTGTCTGTGGTCTTGGCTACTCTGGAGGCTGAGGTGGGAGGATCACTTGAGCCCAGGATGCGGAGGTTGCAGTGAGCTGATATTTTGCCACTACACTCCAGCCTGGATAACTCTGTCTCAGAAAAGAAACAAACAAAACAAAAAAACAAAAAAACAAACAAAAAAAGTTTTGAGACAGGGTCTCACTCTGTCACCCAGGCTGGAGTGCAGTGGTTTGATCATAGCTCTGTGCAGCCTCTACATCCTGGGCTCAAGCAATTCTCCCATCGCACCACAGGCTCCCGGGTAGCTGGGACTACAGATGTGCACCACCATGCCTGGATAATTTTTGTATTTTTTGTAGAGATGGGGTCTTGCTATGTTGCCCCGGCTGGTCTTGAACTCCGAGACTCAATGGATTATCTGTCTCAGTCTCCCAAAGTGGTGGGATTATAGGCGTGAGCTACCACACCCAGCCCCTCAGCCCTCTCCTTTGCTCTCTTTGCCCATTCGTCACCCCACCTAGTGCCCCTCACTTCCCATGAAGGATGCCAGGCTAGACGGGCAGGGCACAGGAGCAGGGCAGACTGCAGGAGCAGAGCAGGGAGACCCGGGCAACTTGGTGGGAAGTGGGCACATCATGGTTCTCACTTCCTGCCAGCCTCCCAGCCTCTCCCTTTCACATCCCCCATCCCCTCCCCAGGCCCAGGCCAGTCCCTGACTTCTCTGTGGCATTTGACCCACTGCTGCTATGTGGTCTCCTTCCTTCTCCCCCTCCCACCTCTCCTCTTCTCTTGTGGTCACACATCCCAGCTGGTCCCTTTGAGCTCCTCCAGGCCACCATGTCCTGTGACCTCTGCCCTCTGTGCCTGTGTGTGACTTTGTTCCTCAGCTCCACCCTCTACTCCCAGCCCTGCCTCCCTGCTGCCCCTGCCATGGCCTTCTCCTCTGTGTCCCTTCACCTTGACCCTCAGTAGTGCCAGCACCTTCCCAGATTCCCACTTTCTCATTTCACTTCCTCTCTGTTTTTCTTTTTCTTTTCTTTTTCTTTTTTCTTTCTTTTTTTTTTTTTTTGAGTCAGTCTTGTTCTGTCACCCAGGCTGGAGTGCAGTGGCGGGATCATAGCTCACTGTAGCCTTGACCTCCTGGGCTCAAGAGATCCTCCCACCTCAGCCTCCTGAGTAGCTGGGACCACAGGTGTGTGTCACCATGCCCAACTAATATTTAAATTTTTTTGTATTGATGGAGTCTTGCTATGCTGCTCAGGCTGGTCTTTAACTTCTGGCCTCAAGTGATCCTCCCACCTCAATCTCCCAAAGTGCTGGAATTTCAGGCATGAGTCACCTTGCCTGACCCAGACGACACTTTCTTTTTTGTTGTTGTTGTTGAGACAGAGTCTCGCTTTGTCGCCCAGACTGGAGTGCAGTGGCCGGATCTCAGGTCACTGCAAGCTCCGCCTCCCGGGTTCACGCCATTCTCCTGCCTCAGCCTCCTGAGTAGCTGGGACTACAGGCGCCCGCCACCTCGCCTGGCTAGGTTTTTGTATTTTTTAGCAGAGACAGGGTTTCACCGTGTTAGCCAGGATGGTCTCCATCTCCTGACCTTGTGATCCGCCCGTCTCGGCCTCCCAAAGTGCTGGGATTACAGGCTTGAGCCACTGCGCCCGGCCTACGACACTTTCTTTAGGCCCCATGGAGGAGACTGAGGCACATGCTCTCCAAAAAACTCCTCTTCCAGGAAGCCTGCCCTGGTTGCTCTCCTTTTAGCCCCACTGAATTTATCTGGTGCCTTAAACATCGTGGCTTTCTCAGGCTCACTCTGTCTCTATTCAGTACATCTCTGCAAAGGAGTAGTCTGACAGATAGGAGTGATGGCAACTTGGAACTATCCCATTTGGTGAACTCATGGTCAGATAAGATATCTCTTCTCCCGAAAGCCCCCCATCCCCAGGCCAGGAACTGCTGGAGGCAGAGACTGGGGCTGAGTCTTTTCTCTGTCAAATGAACAAGGGACAAAGGTAAAGAAAGAAACCCAGACTGAGAGCAAACCCCACCCCCCCCAGGGCAAACGAAGCTGGGAATGAAGTATTTTTGTTTTTTTGAGATGGGGTCTTACTATGTTGCTGGATGGAATGCCGTGGTGAGACAATGGCTCGCTGCTACCTCTGCCTCCAGGGCTCAAGCGATCCTCCCACCTCAGTCTCCTGAGTAGCTGGGACTACAGGCACACACCACCAAGCCCAGCTAATTTTTTGTAGTTTTGGTAGAGATGGGGTTTCACCATGTGGCTCAGGCTGGTCTTGAACTCCTGAGCTCAAGCGACCTTCCTAACTGCTGGATTACAGGCATAAGCCACAGCTCCCAGTCCGGGATTGAAGTCTTTTTTTTTTTTTTTGAGATAGAGTCTTGCTCTGTCGCCCAGGCTGGAGTGCAGTGGCGCAATCTTGGCTCACTGCAAGCTCCGCCTCCCGGGTTCATGCCATTCTCCTGCCTCAGCCTCCTGAGTAGCTGGGACTACAGGCGCCCTGCCTGCCACTGGGCCCGGCTAATTTTTTGTATTTTCAGTAGAGATGGGGTTTCACCGTGTTAGCCAGGATGGTCTCGATCTCCTGACCTCGTGATCCGCCCGCCTCGGCCTCCCAAAGTGCTGGGATTACAGGCGTGAGCCACCGCGCCTGGCCAGGATTGAAGTCTTTAAAGTGGACTGTGTTTGCCAGTGGATTCCAGGGATACAGGCAGGGCTCAAGCAGAAGCGTCCACATGGGCCACTGTAAGGCAGAAGTGGAGCCAGTCTCTCCTGGGGGTACTGGGGAGCCACGGAATGTTCTTGAGCGGGGTCGGGGGGAGGTGGAGGTGCATGGTCAGATTCTGGACACGCTGACAGCTAGAGGTGGGGGTTGTTGAGGGATGTCCATGGGCATTAAATAAGCCCAGCCTTTGGCATGGGGGTAGATCTGGGTTCTGATCCTGACCGGGCAAACAGCTGCTGCTGTGAGTCTCCATCTCATCTGTAAACAGGAGAGGCAGCTCCACTTCCCAGGGTTGATGAGAGGATGAACTGCTTTGGGGGAACAAGGTGGGATGGGAGGCTGGTGCCCCTCTCCAAGCCTGAGTGGTTATGAGGATAGACCCAGGCTGAAGGGCGTTTGAAAGAATTAACACGGCCGGGCGTGGTGGTTCACACCTGTAATCCCAGCGCTTTGGGAGGCCGAGGCGGGCAGATCATCTAAGGTCGGGAGTTTGAGACCAGCCTGACCAACACGGTGAAACCCTGTCTCTACTAAAAATACAAAAATTAGCCTGGCGTGGTGGTGCACACCTGTAATCCCAGTGACTCAGGAGGCTGAAGCAGAACAAATCGCTAGGGAGGCAGAGGTTGCGGTGAGCCCAGATCATGCCTGAAACTCCATCTGAAAGAAAGAAAGAGAGAGAAAGAAAGAGAGAGAGAGAGAGAAAGAAAGAAAGAAAGAGGAAGGAAGGGAGGGAGGGAGGGAGGGAGGAAGGAAGGGAGAGGGGAGGGGAGGGGAGGAGAGGAGAGGAAAGGAAAGGAAGAAGGAAGGAAAGAAAGAAAGAAAGAATGAACACTCACAGAGCACCTATGCTGGTTTGGGGGAGGCAGATCATCGATATTACCAGCCATCATCACATCATCTCAGTGTGGGGCAGGCTCGGAGGGAAATGGAGGCTGCAGAAGTATAGCAGCTTCCCTAAGGACACTGGACTAAAGATGCAGGTATTGTTTCCAAGGGTGTGGGATTTGAACCTGGGTCTATTCAACAGCAAAGGACAGGTTCTTGGCCGGGCGCGGTGGCTCACGCCTGGAATCCCAGCACTTTGGAAGGCTGAGGCAGGTGGATCACCTGAGGTCAGGAGTTCGAGGCCAGCCTGGCCAACATAATAAAAATACAAAAAATTAGCCAAGTGTGGTGGTGCGCGCCTGTAATCCCAGCTACTCAGGAGGCTGAGGCAGGAGGACTCGCTTGATCCCTCGAGGCAGAGGTTGCAGTGAGCTGAGATTGCACCACTGCACTCCAACCTGGGCAAACAGAGCAAGACTTGGTCTCAAAAAAAAAAAAAAAAAAAAAAAAACCACGCCCAGGAGGCTGGGCTGGTGCTGAGAAGGAATTTTTTGGTTTGGTTTGGTTTGGTTTTTGAGAGAGGGTCTCACTCTGTCTCCCAAGCTGGAGTGCAGTGGCAAAGTCATGGCTCACTGCAGCCTTGACCTGGGCTCAAGTGATCCTCCTGTCTCAGCCTCCGGCGTAGCTGAGACTACAGGCACATGCCACCGTGCCTGGCTAATTTTTTTTTTTTTTTTTTGAGACGAAGTCTTGCTCTGTCGCCCAGGCTGGAGCACAGTGGTGCGGTCTTAGCTCACTGCAAGCTCCCAGGTTCACGCCATTCTCCTGCCTCAGCCTCCTGAGGAGCTGGGACTACAGGCGCCCGCCACCACAGCAGCCAATTTTTTGTATTTTTAGTAGAGACAGGGTTTCACCGTATTAGCCAGGATGGTCTTGATCTCCTTACCTCGTGATCCGCCCACCTCGGCCTCCCAAAGTGCTGGGATTACAGGCGTGAGCCACCGCGCCCAGCCACGCCTGGCTAAGTTTTAAATATTTCATAGAGACAGGGTCTTGCTCTGTTGCTCAGGCTGATGTCTAACTCCTGGGCTCAAGTGATCCTCCCACCTTGGCCTTCCAATATGCTGGGATTACAGGTGTGAGCCACTGTGCCTGGCCTGAAAAGGGTTTTGATAAATAGCTGGAAGAAAGCGTGCACCAGGCGGGGTTAACTGTCTGGGAGAAAGGTAAGGAGGTGTGGCTGCAGCAGAGACAGAGAATGGAATGCAGGGGTAGTCAGGGCTTCAACCCCTCACACTGCTCCTGGCCAGAGTAGTCGGCATGAATTCTCTCCCTCCCTCCCTCCCTTCCTTTCTCACCCTCCCTCCCTCCCTTCCTTTCTCACTCTGTCCCTCCCTTCCTTCCTTTCTTCCTTTCTCCCTCCATCTCTCTCTTCCTTTCTCCATCTCTCCCTCCATCTTTCTTTCTTTCTCTTTCTTTCTCTCTCTTTCTTTCTCTTTCTCTCTTTCCCTCCCTCCTTCCTCCCTTCCGTCCTTCTCCCTCCCTCCCTCTCCCTTTCTTTCTTTCTTTTTCTTTCTTTCTTTCTCTCCTTTCTTTCTTTCTCTTTCTTTCTCTCTCTCTCTTTCCTTCCCTCCTTCCTTTTCCTTCCTTCCTTCCTTCTTCCTCCCTCCCTGCCTGCCTTCCTTTCTCTCTCCCTCCATCTTTCTTTCTTTCTTTTCTTTCTTTCTCTTTCTCCTTCCTTTCTTTCTTTCTCTTTCTCTCTTTCCCTCCCTCCTTCCTTTTCCTTCCTTCCTTTCTTCCTTCCTTCCTTCTTCCTCCCTCCCTGCCTTCCTTCCTCTCTTTCTCTCTTTCTTTCTTTCTTTCTTTCTTTCTTTCTTTCTTTCTTTCTTTCTTTCTTTCTTTCTTTCTCTCTCTCTCTCTCTCTCTCTCTCTCTCTCTCTTTCTTTCTTTTTCTTTCTGTCTTTCTCTCTCTCTCTTCTTTCTTTTCCTTTTAATGGAGAATGCGGTCTCGCTATATCGCCCAGGCAGGTCTCAAACTCCTGGGCTCAAGCTATCCTCCCACCTCTGCCTCCCAAAGAGCTGGGATTACAGGAGTGAGCCACCATGCCTGGCTTCTTTTTTCTCCTTCCTTCCTTCCTTCCCTTATTTCCTTCCATTGTTTTCTTTCCTTCTTTCTTTTCTTCCCTTCCCTTTCCGTCCATCCGTCCATCCCTCCCTCCCTTCCTTCCTTCCTTTTTCTTTTTTTCTTTCTTTCTTTTTTTTTTGTTTGAGATGGAGTCTCACTCTGTCGCTCAGGCTGGAGTGCAGTGGTGCAATCTTGGCTCACTGCAACATCCACCTCCTGGGTTCTAGCGATTCTTCTGCCTCAGCCTCCTGAGCAGCGGGGACTACAGATGCATGCCACCTCACCCAGCTAATTTTTGTATTTTTAGTAGAGACGGGGTTTCACCGTATTAGCCAGGCTGGTCTTGAACTCCTGACCTCGTGATCCACCCACCTTAGCCTACCAAAGTGCTGGGATTACAGGCGTGAGCCACCGTACCCGGCCCTTCCTTCCCTTTTCTTTTTTTTCCTTTCTTCTTCTTCTTCTTTTTTTTTTTTTTGTTTTTTGAGACGAAGTCTCGCTCTGTCACCCAGGCTGGAGTGCAGTGGCGCAATCTCGGCTTACTGCAAGCCCCGCCTTCCGGGTTCACGCCATTCTCCTGCCTCAGCCTCCTGAGTAGCTGGGACTACAGGTGCCCACCACCACGCCTGGCTAATTTTTTTTTTTTTTTTTTTTTGTATTTTTAGTAGAGACGGGGTTTCACCATGTTAGCCAGGATGGTCTCGATCTCCTGACCTCGTGATCCACCTGCCTCAGCCTCCCAAAGTGCTGGGATTACAGGCGTGAGCCACCGCACCCAGCCCTTCCTTTCTTTTTCTTGTCTTTGTTGAGACAAGGTCTCACTCTGTCACCCAGGCTGGAGTGCACTGGTGCGATCATACATCATTGCAGCCTTGAACTCCTGGGCCCAAGTAATCCTCCTGCCTTGACCTCCTGAGTAGCTGGGCGTATGGGTGGAAGCCACTGGGCCCAGCTGGGAGATTTTAGTTTTGTTCAGTGTGCTAAGAGCTCAACACTTTATTTTAAAAACTTATTTAATTTATTTTTTTGAGACAGGGTCTTGCTCTGTTGCCCAGGCTGGAGTGCACTGGTGCAATCATAGCTAACTATAGCCTTGACATCCAGGCTCAAGTGATCCTCCCACCCCAGCCTCCTGAGTAGCTGGGACCATAGACAAGTACCACTGTGCCCAGCTACTTAAAATTTTTTTTTTTTTTACAGATGGGATCTCCCTATGTTGCCCAGGCTGGTCTCTAACTCCTGGATTCAAGCAATCCTCCTGCCTCAGTCTCCCAGAGGGCAAGGATTACAGGGATGACCCACGGTGCCTGGCCAAGTTCAACATTTTGGAAGCTCACTTTGTTGAAAGTCCTGCCGGTGGTCGCGTTAAAAGTGACCTGTAGGTGGGACTGTCATACTTGTGTACAGGTGGGAGCACCTGGTGGCTCTCCTGGGCCTTCTTGGACCACTGACCTTAGCACCTTCTTTCCTTTTTTTGTTTTGATACCGAGTCTCATTCTGTTGCCCAGGCTGGTGTGCAGTGGTGCAATCACAGCTCACTGCAACCTCTGCCTCCTGGGTTCAAGTGATTCTCCTGCCTCAGCCTCCCAAGTAGCTGGGACTACAGGCGCCTGCCACCATGCCTGGCTAATTTTTTTGTATTTTTAGTAGGGATGGGGTTTCACCATGTTGGTCAGGCTGGTCTCCAACTCCTGACCTGAGGGAAGCCACCCGCCTTGGCCTCCCAAAGTGCTGAGATTACAGGCGTGAGCCACTGTGCCTGGCCAGTTTTTTTTTTGTTTGTTTTTTGAGACACAGTCTTGCTCTATCGCCCAAGCTGGAGTGCAGTGGTGAGATCTCAGCTCACTGCAACCTCTGATTCCTGGATTCAAGCGATTCTTGTGCCTCAGCCTCCTGAGTACCTGGGATTATAGGCATGCACCACCATGCCCAGCTAATGTTTTGTAATTTTAGTAGAGACAGGATTTTTCTCTTTCTTTCTTTCTTTTTTTTTTTTGAAACGGAGTTTCTTGTTGTCCAGGCTGGAGTGCAATGACGCAATCTCAGCTCACTGCAACCTTCGCCTTCCGGGTTCAAGCGATTTTCCTGCCTCAGCCTCCCTAGTAGCTGGGATTACAGGAGCCTGCCACCACGCCCAGCTATTTTTTTTTGTATTTTTAGTAGAGATGGTGTTTCACTATGTTGGTTAGGCTGGTCTCGAACTCCTGACCTCAGGAGATCCATCTGCCTCAGCCTCCCAAAGTGCTGGGATTACAGGCGTGAGCCACCATGCCTTGGCCTGACCCTAGCACTCTCATATTTGGACACACACTTTATTGTAAGGTCTTCACTACAGGCAATCACACTGATTATTTTTGAAACTATGAGAGTCGAGTGTATCCATTGTCTGAGGTTAATGTTGGGATTTAAAGGAGGCCTAATTAGGTGTTTTTATAAGAAGTGGGTGCTAGCTGGGCATGGTGGCTCATGCCTGTAGTCTCAGCACTTTGGGAAGCTGAGGCGGATGGCTCACTTGAGGTCAGGAGTTCCAGACCAGCCTGGCCAACATGGGTTGAACATGGTTGAACCCTTCCGGGTTCAAGTGCTTCTCCTACCTCAGCTCTGGAGTAGCTAGGATTACAGGTGCCCGCCACCACGCCCGGCTGATTTTTGTGTTTTTAGTAGAGATGGGATTTCACCGTGTTGGACACGCTCATCTCGAATTCCCAACCTCAGGTGATCCGCCCACCTCAGCCTCCCACAGTGCTGGGATTACAGGCATGAACCACCGAACCCGGCCAGAGACAGGGATTTTACCATGTTGGCCAGGCTGGTCTGTAACTCCTGACATCAAGTTCAAATGATCCACCCACCTCAGCCTCCCAAAGTGCTGGAGTACAGGCAGGAGCCATCATGCCCGGCCCGTTTCATTTTCAAGACGGGGAGACCAGATCGTTGATGAGAAGAGACAATATAATTGTGGGCAGGTTGGGTGCAGTAGCTCACACCTGTAATCCCAGCACTTTGGGAGGTTGACGCGGGAGGATCACCTGAGGTTGGGAGTTCGAGAGCAGCCTGACCAACACGGCAAAACCCCGTCTCTACTAAAAATACAAAAATTAGCCGGGCGTGGTGTTGGGTGCCTGTAATCCCAGCTACTCGGGAGGCTGAGGCGGGAGAATCACTTGAACCCGGGAGGTTGCAGTGAGCTGAGGTCGCGCCATTGCACTCCAGCCTGGGCGACAAGAGCAAAACTCTGTCTCAAAAATAATAATAATAATAAAAATTAAAAAATAAATAATTGTGGGCAAAGTGGCATCGTTCATGGGCCTAGTGGGGCAGGAACAGGGTTGTGAGTTACGGGGTCTGTTCTTTTTCTAAGCAGGTACTTGGGGAGAGGCTGGGGACAGGCACAGTTGTGTAAGTGGGTGGGGACACAGGAAGTGCATTTTGTCTCTGAAGAGCTTACGGGTGGAGATTGGATGGAAATAATAACATAGAAAACAGTGACAACAACAGTGAACACCTGGCCAGGCGTGGATGGCTCACGCCTGTCATCCCAGCAGTTTGGGATGCCAAGGTGGAAGGATCACTTGAGGCCAGGTGTTTGAGACCAGCCTGGGCAACATAGTGAGACCCCCATCTCTGCCAAAAAAAAAGAAAAAAAAAATTAGCCAGGCATGGTGGTGTGCACCTGTGGTCCTAGCCACTCAGGAGGCTGAGGCAGGAGCATCACTTGAGCCCAGGAGTTCGGGGTTACAGTGAGCTATGATGGTGGCAGCACTCCATCCTGGGTGACAGGTGAAGACCCAAGAAACCCAAACACCAAACTAGCACTTATTCTGTGTGCCAGGCTCCAGCCTATGCTTTTTTTTTTTTTTTTGAGATGGAGTCTCGCTCTGTCGCCCAGGCTGGAGTGCAGTGGCGCAATTTCGGTTCACTGCAAGCTCCGCCTCCTGGGTTCACAGCATTCTCCTGCCTCAGCCTACCAAGTAGTTGGGACTACAGGCGTCCGCCACCATGCCCGGGTAATTTTTTGTATTTTTAGTAGAGACAGGGTTTCGCTGTGTTAGCCAGGATGGTCTGGATCTCCTGACCTCGTGATCCGCCCGTCTCGGCCTCCCAAAGTGCTGAGATTACAGGCGTGAGCCACCGCACCCGTCCTGGGTCCATTTTATAGAAGAGAAAACTACAGCACAGAGAGGTTAAGTGTCCTCTTCAAGGACACACAGCAGGAACATAGCAGTGCAGAGAGGACCTTGGGGAGGACCCACGGAGCTGTCCGTCCCCAGCCTGGTCTGCATCAGAGATCGCCGGGGTTGGTGCTGAGGTCAGATGAGGACGGGGTGGGAAGAAGATGGGTCATGTCCACAATATCCCCTTTGGGGGCCAGTCGAGCCTTCAGCCTGCCAGGCCGCTCAGGCTGAGCTAAGACCCGAGGCCACTTCCCCTCACTGGAGTCAGCTGTGTCTGGCTAGGCCGGTCAGCCCGCTTGGCTCTCCTGGCTCTGACGACTTGGTTCCTCTTCCTGCCCTTCCCCTCTTCCCTCATCCGGCAGAGGGGCCCCCTTCTCTTCCCATTCTCTCCCTCTCTATCCTGCCTCAGGCACTCGAGGCCTCCAGACACTCCATGCTCCAACCAACCGTACAAATCAGAGGCTGCTTGCATCAAAGGGAGAGAGGGTTTTGCTCGAGTGAATACGGTATGGGGAGGGCAGTCGAGAATTTTGGCATATGAGAGATTGGGGTCAAGGCCTGGCTTGACAGTTGACTGACTGTGTGAGGTAGGGAGGTCACTTCTCTTCTCCAAGCCTCAGTTTCCCCTCTTTGCAAATGGATTCGGCCGCACATGGTAGCTCACGCCTGCAATCCCAGCACTTTGGGAGGCTGAGGCAGGCAGATCACTTGAGGTCAGGAGTTCAAGACCAGCCTGGCCAACATGGTGAAACCCCGTCTCTACTAAAAATACAAAAATTAGCCCGGCATGGTGGCGGGTGTCTGTAGTCTTAGCTACCTGGGAGGCTGGGGCAGGGGAATTGCTTGAACCCAGGAGGTGGAGGTTGCAGTGAGCTGAGTTTGCGTCACTGCACTCCAGCCTGGGCAACAGAGTGAGACTCCATCTCAACAACGACAACCACAATGACAAATAACGAAATGGATTCCATAATGACCCTTGTGTGGGGTCTCTGAGAGGAGTACAGGAGCGAACAAAGAGAAAAAATGCACCGAGATGCCTCAGGAAATGTCATCTGTGACCTTGAGAGGATTTAAGGCATCAGTGTTGGACAGAAAGCCTGGTCAATACGTACTTGTTGAATGAATGAATGAATGAATGAAGTCTCATTGGGATGAGACTGCCCCCTGCCCTGTCTCCCACGTATCTCTCTCATTCTGTGGCCTCCAAGTCTCCATGGGTCAAGTCAAAACTGTTTGTTTGTAAGTCTCTTCCTTGGGGGTGGGGGTTGCAACGAAGAGCTTGTGGTCACAGTTGACCACAAGCTGAATATGACTCAACCTGCTGGAGCTCTTGTGAAAGGCAGTCAGGGGCTTGAGGTGGTTGGGGTAGAAAGGACGGGTAGCTTCTTCCTTCAGCTCTTCAGAGAGGTCTCTCTACCCAAGGCAGAAGGCAGAACTGGGGCAGGTGGGGACAACTTTCCTGGTGTCACAGAAGGGAGGGGCTGTTTGTGGTGAAGGTGATGGCGCCTACGGGGCTGGAGGATGCGTGCTATGGAGTGAACACACTTCTTGGGCCCCTACTGTGCATGGAGGTAGGTGGAGACCAGGCTTAGGTGGACCAGGCCCAGAACCTGCCCTTGCGAGCCTCGGTGTTCCCCAAGTGGTGTCTGAGTTGCCCAAAGGAGACCATGGCTGGAGGGTACTATGGAGAGGCGGGAGGGCTTCCTGTAGGCGGCAGGTCTTGCAACATGAACTGTCTAGGCAGCATCAGTGGCGGCTGCAAGAGACATCAGCCAGAGAGGCCGTGGGTGTGTGGTGGACGCCAGGATTCTAGTCCGTTTGGAATGGAGGGTCGTGGTCCTGGAGGGATGGGCAGCCCAGGCCATGTGGGGTCAGCACATCTCTTAGGAGGACAGGAGGTTGTGGTCAAGGTGACTGTTTTTTTGGACAGGGTCTTGTTCTGTTGCCCAGGCTGGAATGCAGTGGTCTCATATCACTGCAGCCTCGACCTCCCAGACTCAAGTGATCCTCCTGCCTCAGCCTCCTTAGTAGCTGGGACCACAGGTGCGCACCACCACGCCTGGCTAATAATTTTTTTTTTTTTTTGAGATGGAGTCTCACTCTGTTGCTCAGGCTGGAGTGCAGCGGCATGATCTAGGCTCACTGCAACCTCTGCCTCCCGGGTTCAAGCAATTCTCCTGCCTTAGCCTCCTGAGTAGCTGGGATTATGGGTGCGTGCCACCACACCTGGCTAAATTTTTGTGTTTTTAGTAGAGACGGGGTTTCATCATGTTGGCCAGGCTGATCTTGAACTCCTGACCTCATGATCCGCCTGTCTCGGCCTCCCAAAGTGCTGGGATGATAGGCACTGGGATGAGCCACCGCACACAGCCCTTTTTTTTTTTAAAGTAGAGACAAAGTCTCACAGTGTTGCTTAGGGTGGTCTCAAACTCCTGACTCCTGATCCTCTTGCCTTGGCCTCCCAAAGTGCTGGAATTACAGGTGCAAGCCACTGCGCCCGGCCAAGATGGCTATTAATAGTGTGGCCTTGGGAGTCACCGAGTCAAAATCCTCTTTCACTTTAGGTTGTACGGGCAGCTCGCCTAACCTCTCTGCCTCAGTTTCCTCATTTGGAAAATGGGAACATCGAGGGATGCAGATCTCATGGGCTGCTCTGCAGATTCAATGAAGCAAAGGTTCCAGTGTAAATGCTAGCCTTCTTCACTGTCCCCATCAATGGTGGCCTTGAGCTGGCCAGGAGGAAGGGCTGGAGGAGGGAGCTTTTGCAATTCACCCCGTGGGCTCCAGGCTGTCTGCTTTGTGGGCGTGATGAGCAAGAGCTCTAGATCGAAGACAGCAACCAAACAGCCACTTCCTTCCTCACCCGGGTCCTGCGAGCTGTGGTTGCTGGGAGGAGAGCGAAGCCTCCGTAGCTGCTTCTGGAGCCAGTGCTCAGCTCCCAGACCCTGTCCTGGTGCCTGGGGGTGGCCTTGGAGCCTTGCCCCCAGCTCAGTGGAGCTCTGGGGCCACACCCTGCGTCCATGCACTGTGCAAACAACATTCTCACCTCCAAAGGCTCCATCCCTTGGGGGAGCCGGGGGGGCTGGACTCTGTTTCGTTTCGTTTCTTTTCTTTTCTTTTTCTTTCTTTTCTTTTCTTTTTCTTTCTTTTCTTTTCTTTTCTTTCTTTTCTTTTCTTTCTTTTCTTTTCTTTCTTCCTTTCTTTCTTCCTTTCTTCCTTTCTTTCTTTCCTTTCTTTCCCTTCCTTCCTTCCTTTCTCTCTCTCTCTCTCTTTCTCTCTTTCTCTCTCTCTCTCTTTCTTTCCTTCTTTCCTTCCTTCCTTCCTTCCTTCCTTCCTTCCTTCCTTCCTTCCTTCCTCCTTCCTTCCTTCCTTCCTTCCTTCCTTCCTTCCTTCCTTCCTTCCTTCCTTCCTTCCTTCCTTCCTTTCTTTCTTCCTTTCTTCCTTTCTTCCTTTCTTTCTTTCTTTTCTTTTCTTTCTTTCTTTGTTGTTTCTTGATGGACTCTCACTCTGTTGCCCAGGCTGGAGTGCAGTGGCGTGATCTTGGTAACTTCCACCTCCCGGGTTCAAGTGATTCTCCTGCCTCAGCCTCCTGAGTAGCTGGGACTACAGGCGCCCGCAATCATGCCCGGCTAATTTTTTTTTTTTTTTTTTGGTATTTTTAGTAGAGACGGGGTTTTACTGTGTTAGCCACGATGGTTTTGATCTCCGGACCTCATGATCCACACACCTCGGCCTCCCAAAGTGTTAGGATTACAGGCATGAGCCACTGTGGCCGGCCTCTATATGTGGGGACCCTTGTCTTTCTGGAGCTGGGCTCTTTGTCTCGTCGCTGGAGATTGCTGACAGTCAGTGGCTACCGCCTCAAACATCTCCATGCAGAACCTGGAGCTGGGGAACCCTGGTCTTGCCCCTACTGCTTTTTGGGGAAGATCCTCTGGGATGCGGTCCCCAACCCCCAAGACAGAAACCTGCCTGTCTCTGATTCATTGCTATGTTCACTCTTTGCATCTAATCAATTACAGGCATTTAAAAAAATTCCCTCTGAGACAGAGTCTCGCTCTGGTGCCCATGCTGGAGTGTAGTGGTGTGATCTCAGCTCACTGCAACCTCTGCCTCTTGGGTTCAAGCAATTCTGCTGCCTCAGCCTCCCGAGTAGCTGGGATTACAGGCACATGCCACCTCGCCTGTATAATTTTTGTATTTTTAGTAGAGATGGGGTTTCACCATGTTGGCCAGACTGGTCTCGAACTCTTGGCCTCAAGTGATCCACCTGCCTCGGCCTCCCAAAGTGTTGGGATTACAGGTGTGAGCCACTGTGACCGTGCCCAATTAGAGGTCTTACTGATTCTTCCTCCTAAATTCCTTTTGACTCCCAGCCTTTCCTGTCCATCCTCATGGCCGCTGATTCTGGACCCAGCAGCCACTTCACTGGTCTCCCTGTTTTGTGACTGTATCTTATTTATTTGTTTAGAAATAACAAGTCTGTTTTTGTTGCTCAGGCTGGAGTGCAGTGGTGCCATCACAGCTCGCTGCAGTCTGGAACTCCTGGGCTCAAGTGATCCTCCCACCTCAGCTTCCGAAGTAGCTGGTACTACAAGTCCATGCCACCATGTCTGGCTAATTTTTAAATGCTTTGTACAGACGGGGTCTTGCTATGTCTCCCAGGCTGGTCTCAAACTCCTGGCCTCAAGTGATCCTCCCACCTCCATCTTCCAAACTGCTGGGATTACAGGCATGAGCCATTGTTCCTGGCCCAGTGACTGTACCTTAAAAACAACCACTATTACCCTCACATCGCCACTATCACCAACCAAAGGCAATCAGTGGACATCTCCACTCTCTCTCCTACCCTTCTCAAAGACAAACAGAAACTGCGGATAACTCCAATACCACCATGACTAGCCAATGTCAGACAGGGACTATGAGTAATTCCACCATCTGCCTTCCTTATAATCTCCCACAATCGCCACCACCAACACCAAGCTGTAATAACCAACCACCAGCCAGATGTGGTGGCTCATGCCTGTAATTCCAGCACTTTGGGAGGCCGAGGAGGGTGGATCACCTGAGGTCAGGAGTTCGAGACCAGCCTGACCAACGTGGAGAAACCCCGTCTCTACTAAAAATACAAAATTAGCCAGGCATGGTGGCACATGCCTGTAATCCTAGCTACTAGGGAAGCTGAGGCAGGAGAATTACTTGAACCTGGGAGGCGGAGGTTGCGGTGAGCCTAGATCGCGCCACTGCACTCCAGCCTGGGCAACAAGAGCAAAACTCTGTCTCAGAAAAAAAAAAAAAAAAACAAACAAAACCAAACCAACCACTGTCTAGTCATCGGCCAGGCACAGTGGCTCACACCTGTAATCTCACACTTTGGGAGGCCGAGGCAGGTGGATCACTTGAGGTTAGGAGTTGGAGACCAGCCTGGCCAACATGGCAAAACCGCGTCTCCACTAAAAGCACAAAAATTAGCCAGGTGTGGTGGTGGAAGGTGTTTGTAATCCCAGCTACTCAGGAGGCTGAGGCATAAGAATTGCTTGAACCCAGGAGGCGGAGGTTACAGTGAACTGAGATTACACCACTGCACTCCAGCTGGGTTGATAGAGCGAGACTCTGTCTCAGAAACAAAACAAACAAACAAAAATACTAGCCATCAGCAACCACACATAACCAACTACCATTAGCAACCCCAGAAAACAGCAGTCACCCGTCCTATCCTGTTCAAAAACCAACACTGAACCAGCACCACTATTGCTCATCATCTTACCAGAAACCAACAATAAACTATCAGCAGCAAATGAACGCTACTGCCAACACCCCTCCTCTACAAATAACAGCAACCACCGATGGCCATCGTTCCACTGGTCACCAAGCGTCTCCGGCACTTCCAGCTGAAAACAATCCACCACCAACGAACATTAAACACCAACCGCCACCGCCACCAGCCCACCCATAAGAGCCATTATCACCACGAACCTGCAACAAGAAACAGCCACAACCACCACCACAGCCAATGATACCAACAACCCAGCAATGACCACTCACAGCAAGAGCAACTCCTCCCCAATTACCACGATGGTCACCTCCATCCATCCCCATTGCTAAATCCAGAAAAGAATGGACATCCCAGCTAATGGCAGCTACCATGGATCAAGTGCCTGTTATGTGCTCTGTAAAGCAACGGTCCCCAACATTTTTGGCACCAGAGACCGGTTTAATGGAAGACAATTTTCTGTGGACGGTGGAGTGGGGCATTAGATTTTCTTTTCTTTCTCTCTTTCTTTCCTTCCCTTTCTTTCTTTCCTTCCTTCTTTCTTCCCTTCCTTCCTTCCTTCCTTCCTTCCTTCCTTCCTTCCTTCCTTCCTTCCCTCCCTCCCTCCCTCCCTCCCTCCCTCTCTTTCCTTTCTTTCTTCTTTCTTTTTTTTGCGATGGAGCCTTGCTCTGTGGCCCAGGCTGGAGTGCAGTGGTACGATCTCACCTCATTGCAACCTCTGCCTCCTGGGTTCAAGTGATTCTCCTGTCTCAGCCTCCTGGGTAGCTGGGGTTACAGGCACGCGCCACCACAACTGGCTAATTTTTGTATTTTTAGTAGAGACGGGGTTTTGCCATGTTGGCCAGGTTGGTCTCGAACTCCTCACCTCAGGTGATCCGCCCGCCTTGACCTCCCAAAGTGTTGAGATTACAGGCGTGAGCCACCGCGCCCTGCCAAGGGCATTAGATTTTCTTTTCTTTCTTTCTTTCTTTCTTTTTTTTTTTTTTGAGACGGAGTCTCGCTGTGTCGCCCAGGCTGGAGTGCAATGGCACGATCTAGGCTCACTACAACCTCCGCCTCCCGGGATCAAGCGATTCTCCTGCCTCAGCCTCCTGAGTAGCTGGGATTGCAGGCACGTGCCACCACACCCAGCTACTTTTTGTTTTTGTTTTGTTTTGTTTTGAGACAGACTTTCGCTCTGTCGCCCAGGCTGGAGTGCAGTGGCGCCATGCAAGCTCCAGCTCCTGGGTTCACGCCATTCTCCTGCCTCAGCCTCCGGAGTAGCTGGGACTACAGGCGCCAGCCACCACGCCAGGATAATTTTTTTTTTTTTGTATTTTTTTTTTTTTTTTTAAATAGAGACGGGGTTTCACCGTGTTAGCCAGGATGGTCTCGGTCTTTTGACCTCGCGATCCACCCACCTCGGCCTCCCAAAGTGCTGGGATTACAGGCGTGAACCACCGCGCCTGGCCAATTTTTGTACTTTTAGTAGAGATGGGGTCTCACCATTCTGGCCACGATGGTTTCAATCTCTTGATCTCGTGATCCGCCCACCTCGGCCTCCCAAAGTGCTAGGATTATAGGCATGAGCCACTGCGCCCGGATGGGTATTAGATTTTCATAAGGAGCCTGCAACCTGGATCCCCCATGTGTGCAGTTCACAATAGGGTTTGTGATCCTATGAGATTCTAACGGAGCCCCTGAGAATCTGAGAGGAGGTGGAGCTCAGGCTCGTTCACCTGCCACTCATCTCCTGCTCTGCGGCCCCCGTTGCTAACAGACCGTGGACCGATAGCGATCCATGGCCCCGGGGGTTGAGAACCGCTGTTGTAAAGGACTTCAGAAATATGGTTTCATTGAATCCTTCAGCGATCTTCCTGGCAGTCACCACTCCTCCAGGAAGATCTCAGCATCCCCAGACAGAGCTGGCTGTCATTTTTTTTCTCTTCTATCATCCTCTGCGATATGGTTGGCCCCTCCCAGACCTTGTCTGCCAAGCCAACTGTTGACTAAGCATTTTCAGAGGGCTTCCTTGAGGAGGGGTGGGGTTGCTTTCAAGTAGCAAATCACTTCCTGTGTTCTTTTGGTGAAAGCCCTGCCCATCCCAGGACCTGAGCCTCCCTGGCTTGCTTCTTGTCCCGGAAGAATTCTCACCCCAACAATCTCAGGGCTCCAGCTGATGGTTTGGGTGTGAATTCTGGGATGCCCAATTTCTCATGGGCTTTCCTTTCTTTTTTTTTTTTTTTGAGACGGAGTCTGCTCTGTTACCCAGGCTGGAGTGCAGCGGCGGGATCTTGGCTCACTGCACCCTCCGCCTCCTGGGTTCAAGTTATCCTCTTGCCTCAGCCTCCTAAGTAGCTGGGATTACAGGAGTGTGCCACCGCGCCCGGTTAATTTTTTTGTATTTTTTAGTAGAGACGAGGTTTCACCATGTTGGCCAGGCTGGTCTTGAACACCTGACCTCAAGTGATCTACCTGCCTCAGCCTCCTAAAATGCTGGGATTACAGGCATGAGCCACCATGCCTGGCCCTCTCTGGCTTCCCGAAAGAAGGTGTCGTCTCTCAGACTAATACCACCTCTGCCTCTTGCCCTCTGTTCCTGACTCCACCCTGGTAAGCTACACCTGCCAAGAATCCTGCAGTGGCCGCTGTCCCAGCCACATGCTCTCATTCTCATTGACAGAATGACGAGAAATGAAAGCTGAAGTGGTCTGCACAGCAGAGAGCTGTGGGGTGGGGTTTACAGCCAGCCCTGGCCACCTCTTACTTTGTGTCTTATGGTGCTGCGATGCTGCTAGTAACAGCCCCGTGATCACGACAGTCTCCCCATTGCCGCCATCAACAGACCTCAGGCTTGACAGGCAGCAACACGTCAGGCTGCCATCCTCGTCTTGGGATGAGGGATGGCCACCAAAGGGTGGCATGGACGTATTCAGCCTCTCCTGCTTCTGCTGCAGCCACACCACCCGTCACCGGCACAGGGAGGGCGTCACTTCACCCCATCGTCTGTTAGACACAGCTTCTCATCTCAGCTGAGGACTCCGTGGCAGAACCCACAGACCCTGAGGATGTTACAACTAAAAGACCCCTGAAGAGGAACTTCCCCATCTAGACGGACTTCCAAATATGACATCTGTGGGAACCGGGGCCAAGAGAGGGGAAGTGACTGGCCCAAGGCTACACAGGGAGATGAGGGACTGAGCTGGACTGGGAAAGGGCTACCTTAATTTGCAAGCAAAGGAGGGTATGTCCTTGTCCCTGCAGACTGTGATTCTCCCTGGGCCACCTTCTGTCTTCCAGGTCCTGCCCTATCCTTGGATCTCCGTCTACCACACTGGCATCACCACCACCTATAGAAGGGAGCTTGCTCCCTGGTAAAGGATGCTGGAGGCAGCAGAGCTGCACTGAGAGACACCCCCACCCCCACAAAAGTCCACCATGCCCCTCCCCTCACCCCAATTTCTGATGGTCATTTTCAGGACACCTCCACCTGACACCTGGCTGGTGTCCCTCATCTTTTGCACTTCCAGATCCCACTCTTGAAGGACTTACCATGGTGGGGGCTGGTGTCTGGGCTCCTGGAGGCACCTGAATGGGTCGTGATGGAGGTGCAGGTTCAGGGGGCTCTTGGGGGTGGCTTGGGCATGGCCCTGCTTCTACCCCTTCACCGGACTCCTGGCTTTAGTTCCTCTTACAACAGCCCCTTCTCACTTCCTTTGGCGGGAGGGGCCGAGGCCATGGGGGAGGGAAGCTGGGTGTGGAGGGGGGCGGGGAGCTGGCTGTTTGGGGCCCTGAGCCTGAAGGGAGGGGTCAGAGCTTGATGGCAGCCACTACTGGACCTCAGAGGTCCCTTTTCCAACTCCTTGGGGACAGGGCTGCTGCAGGAACATTTGGGTCAGCTGGCTGCAGGACCGACCACCTCTTTTCAGGGCAATTCAGGAAGAATTTGAGCTTCCTGGGTCTCTTTTTAAAACCAAGGAAGGGGCCCAGGGGTGATGACTCACGCCTGTAATCCCAGTACTTTGGGAGGCCAAGGCTGGAGGACCGCTTGAGTCCAGGAGTTTGAGACCAGCCTGGGCAATATAGCAAGACCCCATCTCTACAAAAAATGAAATGAAAAAAAAATTAGCTGGGCATGGTGGCATGAGCCTGCAGTCCCAGCTACTCGGGAGGCTGAGGTGGGAGGATCGCTTGAACCTGGGAGGTAGAGGCCTCAATGAGCCGTGATTGCACCACTGCACTCCAGCCTGGGCAAAAGAGTGAGACCTTGTCTCTAAAAACAACCAGAAAACACAAAAAAACAAAAACACGGAAGGGTGCCTACTTCAGCTGTCTGCTCTGGGCATCCCTGGGCAACCGCCCTCATTATTATTATTATTTTGAGATGGAGTCTAGCTCTGTCACCCAGGCTAGATTGCAGTGGTACAATCTCAGCTCATATCAATCTCCGCTTCCTGGGTTCAAGCGATTCTTCTGCTTCAGCCTCCTGAGTAGCTGGTGTTACAGGCACCCACCACCACGCCAGGCTAATTTTTGTATTTTTAGTAGAGAGGGGGTTTTGCCATGTTGGCCAGATTGGTCTTGAACTGACCTCACAGGTGATCCTCCCAACTCACCTTCCCAAAGTGCTGGGATTACAGGCGTGAGCCACTGCACGCAGCCCAACCTCCCTCTTTAGATGACCCTCAGAAGTCACACGTGTTTGTGTGCAGACGTGGAGGTACTAGGAAGCAGCTGTATCTGGAAGGCCTCTGACTTTGGACAGCACATCTAGATTTAACAGCCTCCTGCTTGCCCACTTCCTGGGTGACTTAGTCACTCCCTTTTCTCATTGTAAAATGGGAACGTGGGTTCCCCACAGCAGAGCCTGGCCCATGTACGTGTCAGCCCATGAGCTGGTCTTTGGGACACCAGCCTGAGGCTCCTCTTGACATGTGAGGAAATGGCAGTTCTAAGAGGCTGTTACTTCCCCACACCACCCAGCAGGGAGGTGGCCGAGGCAGGACCCAACCCTGGGAGGCCCTCGGGGGGATCCATGTTCAGATCCATCTTTGGTCCAGGGCGATAAACCCGCATCCCCCTTGAAGATGTTAAGATGCAGCGCCCCTAGTGGCCACAGCTGGGAAGGAGCCCGTCTCTGCTGGAATCTCCCGAGCAAGTTTGCAGAATTGATGGGCTTGGTGCATGCAATTCTCAGCAATGTCTTCAGGCACTCAGGAGTGAATATGAATGGGTAGGAGGACCCCACTTTGTTGGGGGCCATCAGGGGAGGCTTCTAGGAAGAGGCAACGTTTGTGGTGACACCGATGAATAAGCTGGAGGTGAAGAGGGGCAAGAGCGTGCACCTGGCCATGCTAACCGCTCAAGCAAAGGCCCAGAGATGAGAAAAGCATAGGACAACTTAGGAACTTCAGGGAGGCTGGTGTGGGTGGAGTATGCGGAGTGACGGGGAGTGTGATGGCCAGGGTGGCAGATGCTAGGCTGTGTGGTTTTAAGAGCCTCTGTGAGGGCCAGTCATGGTGGCTGATGCTTGTAATCCCAGCACTTTGGGAGGCTGAGGTGGGAGGATCGCTTGAGCCTGGGAGTTCCAGACCAGCCTGGGCAACGTAGCGAGACCTCATCTCTACAAAAAATTAAAACATCAGCTGGGTGTGGTGGTGCACCTATAATCTCAGTTACTTGGCAGGGTGAGGCAGAAGAATCGTTTAAGCCCAGGAGTTCAAGGCTGCAGTGAGCTGAGATCGTGACACTGAACTCCAGCCTGGGCTACAGAGTGAGATCCTGTCAAAAAAGAAAAAAAAAAAAAAAAGAAAAGAAAAAAGAAAAAAGAAAAGCTTCCATGAGAAGCTGTTGTACTTTTCTCCTATAATCCCCGGGTTCCTGTCTGCATTGTTAAAGCTCCCCTTCTGGCTGGGCATGGTGGCTCATGCCTGTAATCCCAGCACTTTGGGAGGTTGAGGTGGGAGGATTGCTTGAGCCCAGCAGTTCCAGACCAGCTTGGGCAACATAGCGAGACCTTGTCTCTACAAAAATTTAAAAATCAGCTGGGTGTGGTGGTGCACGCCTGTAGCTCCAGCTATTCAGGAGATGGAGGTGGGAGGATTGTTTGAGCCCAGGAGATCAAGGCTGCAGTGAGCTATGATAGGCATGGCTGGGCCACAGGGATCCTGTCTCACACACACACACACACACACAAAAGTCCCATTTTGGCTGCTGGGTAGACCTGGGAGAACGGGTGGTCCTTTCCAGACCTGGGTGGGCGCTACTGCATGCAGTGACACACACACGCCGCAACTCGTAGAAATCTACACAAGACAGAACTTTACTGATGTAGGGCTTCCTGGCAGGAGTGTGTGGGCCCCAGGGCAGGGTCTGTAGCACCATGAGGGGGTGGCCTGGATGTTGGGGTGCCCCTGGGGCAGGCAGGGCAGAGGTTGGGGTGGATCCTCCCCCTGGTCAGGTCAGGGGAAGGTGTCAGGGAGGTGGTGCTACCCCCCCCCCCGTCTCCCATAGCAGACACAGACTTCCCCCAGCTCGGAGTGGAGGGGTAGGGCAGTGCTGGGGGGCAGGGCACCGGCAGACCCCCTCCCCACCCCTACTCTTCACAGTACATATTCCCATCAAAGGAGGGGGGGAGTGGTGGGGACTCCCTAAGGGTGGGTGCAAAGGGTGCTGGGGTGAACAGCTGTCCCCTCCCCAGACCCACCCTGGAGGGGGTCTCTCTACGTGAACTGGAAGCGGGGGATGCTGAAGAGGGGCCCTCGGGGGGGGGGCAGCCAGCCCCTTTCCATCCCCCAGCCAGGGGCCCTGCAGGGGTTCCCAATAAATAACTTCCGGCTCCGTCTCACCCTTCCCTCCCAGTTCCCACCCCCCTGGGGCCCCCTCTGGCCGGCCCACTGCAGGGCTGGAGGCAGAGACCCCGCCAGCTGTGGCTCCGGGTGCCGCGCGCTCCTTAGTGGCCCTGGCAGGTTTTGCAGCACATCTGGCGGAAGTAGGCTCGGCTGCAGAACTGAAATTTGAGCACCAGGGGGCAGTAGGCGACCTTGTTCACATCCTTGCACTCTGCGGGGGCGGGAGAAGGAAGGAAAATCAGGTCTCAGCCTCCCTCCCCGCAGGGCTGCACACACGACCTGCAGTGCTTCCTGGCCAGTGACTTTGCCTTTCTGTGCCTTAGTTTCTTTCTTTTTAAATTTACCTTTTTTTTTTTTTTTTTCACAGATGGTATCTTGCTATATTGCCCAGGCTGGTCTCCAACTCTTGAGCTCAAGCAATCCTCCCACCTCAGCCTCCTGAGTAGTTGGGACTGCAGGTGTGAGCAAACCACGCCTGGCTTCTGTGCCTCAGTTTCCTCAACTATCAAAGGGGGCTTATAATAGCACCGATGTCACTAGGCTGTTTTGAGGATTTAAGAGAGAAAGAGTGCAGGATTGGGGGCCAACACAGGCACAAGAAAAGGGCCGGGTACAGTGTATCATAACTGTAATCCCAGCACTTTGGGAGGCCAAGGCGGGAGGATTGCTTGAGCCCAGGAGTTCGAGACCAGCCTGGGCAACATAGTGAGACCCCTGCGTCTACAAAAACTAATTAAAAGAAAAACTTAGGCCAGGCGCGGTGGCTCATGCCTATAATCCCAGCACTTTGGGAGGCCGAAGCAGGTGGATCACTTCAGGTCGTGAGTTTGAGACCAGCCTGGCTGACGTGATGAAACCCCATCTCTACTAAAAATACAAAAATTAGCCGGGCGTGGTGGCAGGTGCCTGTAATCCCAGCTACTCAAGAGGCTGAGGCAGGAGAATTGCCTGAACCTGGGAGGTGGAGGTCGCAGTGAGCTGAGATTGCGCCATTGCACTCCAGCCTGGGAGACAGAGCGAGACTCTGTCTCAAAACAAAACAGAAAACAAACAAACAAAAAAGGAAAAATTAGCCAGGCGTTGTGGCATGTGCCTGTAGTCCCAGCGACTCAAGAGGCTGAGGCTGGAGGATCGCTTCAGCCCAGGAGGTGGAGGCTGCAGTGACCTATGATGGCGTCACTGCACTGTAGCCTGGGCGACAGAGCGAGACTCTGTCAAACAAACACACACCACCCAATAAAACAAAAGAAGACAAATATTCCCTTTCCTTTCCATTGTTCCTTTTCATAGCACCCAGGAAAAAATGTCCAATTGGGGCTGTAATCCTCACTTGTTTTCCTTTTTAATAAACTGAAGATAGGCCGGGCGCAGTAGCTCACACCTGTAATCCCAGCACTTTGGGAGGCTGAGACGGGCGGATCACGAGGTCAGGAGATCGAGACCATCCTGGCTAACACGGTGAAATCCCGTCTCTACTAAAAATACAAAAAATTAGCCAGGCATGGTGGCGGGCGCCTGTAGTCCCAGCTACTCGGGAGGCTGAGGCAGGAGAATGGTGTGAATCCGGGAGGCGGAGCTTGCGGTGAGCCGAGATCGGGCCACTGCACTCCAGCCTGGGCGACAGAGCAAGATTCTGTCACAAAAACAAAAACAAAACAAAACAACAACAAAACTGAAGATCTTGAGCCCCAGCTGAGTGGGTGAGTCAGGGTATTTTGCTGGGCATTGACATATTTTGTGTGATCATGATGTCTGTTGATGACTATGGGTGGAAACCGGCTTCCATCTAGCGGCCAGTGATTTATGGCAGGACCTGGGGCAAATTAAAAGCTACAGATGGATTTTTTTTTTTTTGGTTGCCCAGGCTGGAGTGCAGTGGCACAATCTTGGCTCACTGCAACCTCCACCTCCCGGGTTCAAGAGATTCTCCTGCCTCAGCCTCCCTCACTCAGCTGGGATTACAGGCGCACGCCACCACCCCTGGCTAATTTTGTATTTTTAGTAGATCTAGGGTTTCGCCATTTTGGCCAGGTTGGTCTCAAACTCCCGACCTCAGGTGATCTGCCCGCCTTGGCCTCCCAAAGTGTTGGGAGTACAGGTGTGAGCCACCACACCCAGCCTAATTTTATCTTTTGTGTTACTATGTTTCTCAGGCTGGTCTCTAACTCCTGGGCTCAGGCAATCTTTCCAGTTCAGCCTCCCAAAGTGCGGGGACTACAGGTGTGAGTCACCTCACCTGGCCTGGGTGGATCATTTTATTCCAACTCCCTTCTGGGGCACCCCTCAAGTGAATATATCATTTACATCCCTTGCCAGATAAAGAAACAAAAACACAGAGGTGGAAGATGAACCCAGGTAGTTTGGTTGCAGTGCCCAGACTAATAAATTAATTGTTCTCTATCAAAAACAAATTTACAGGCCCAGTGCGGTGGCTCATGCCTGTAATCCCTGCACTTCAGGACGCCAAGGTGGGCAGATCACCTGAGGTCAGGAGTTTGAGACCAGCCTGGCCAATATGGTGAAACACTGTCTCTACTAAAAATACAAAAATTAGCTGGGCGTGGTGGCACGCGCCTGTAATCCCAGCTACTCAGGCGGCTGAGACAGGAGAATCACTTGTATCCAGGAAGTGGAGGTTGCAGTGAGCTGAGATTGTGCCACTGCACTACAGCCTGGGCAACAGAGTGAGACTCTGTTTCAAAAAAAGAAAAAAAAAAAATTGCGGCCAGGTGCAGTGGCTCACGCCTGTAACCCCAGCATTCTGGGAGGCCGAGGCGGGTGGGTTGCTTGAGACCAGGAGTTCAAGACCAGCCTGGGCAACATGGTGAAACCCCATCTCCATCAAAGAATACAAAAATTAACTGGACACTGTGGCTTTTGCCTGTAGTCCTTGTGGAGACTTGTAGGGGCTGAGATAGGAGGATCGCTCGAGCCTGGGAGGTGGAGGTGCAGTGAGTCGACATTGTTCTCCTGCACTCCAACCTGGGTGACAAAGTGAGTCCCGGTCTCAAAAATAAGTAAGTAAATAAGGCCGGTCGTGGTGGCTTACGCCTTTAATCCCAGCACTTTGGGAGGCTAAGGCCGGCGAATCATGAGGTCAGGAGTTTGAGACCAGTCTGACCAACATGGTGAAATCCCGTCTCTACGAAAAATACAAAAATGGCCGGGCGCGGTGGCTCAAGCCTGTAATCCTAGCACTTTGGGAGGCCGAGACAGGTGGATCACAAGGTCAGGAGATCGAGACCATCCTGGCTAACACAGTGAAACCCCGTCTCTACTAAAAAATACAAAAAAACTAGCCGGGCGAGGTGGCGGGCGCCTGTAGTCCCAGCTACTCGGGAGGCTGAGGCAGGAGAATGGCGTAAACCCGGGAGGCGGAGCTTGCACTGAGCTGAGATCCGGCCACAGCACTCCAGCCTGGGCGACAGAGCGAGACTCCGTCTCCAAAAAAAAAAAAAAAGAAAAATACAAAAATTAGCTGAGCGTGGTGGCCGGCACCTATACTCCCAGCTACCCAGTGGGCTGAGGCAGGAGAATCGATTGAACCCGGGAGGTGGAGCTTGCAGTGAGCCGAGATCACATCACAGCACTCCAGCCTGGGTGATAGAGCAAGACTCCACCTCAAAAAAAAAAAAACAAAAAAAGTAAATAAAAAAATAAAAAATTTTACCTAGGCAGAAAAAAATGTGTATACTTACAAGCAGTGGTTCTCAAGGGAAGTGATCAATTTTGACCCCTCAGGGGACACTGGGCAATGTCTGGAGACATTTTTAGTTGTCATAACTTGGGAGAGGGTTGCTACTGGTGCCCAATGGGTAGAAGCCAGGGATGCTACTAAACATCTTACAGGCTGGCACAGTGGCTCATGCCTGTAATCCTAGTGCTTTGGGAGGCCGAGGTGGGAGGATCGCTTGAGACCAGGAGTTGGAGACCAGAGTAACACAGCAAGACCCCATCTCTCCAAAAAACAAAAACAAACAAACAAAAACACTACAATGTGCTGGACAGCTCCCCATGACAATCATCTAGCTCAAAATGTCACTAGTGCCTGAGGTTGAAAAACTGATTTAAAGGAAAAATATTCAGTAAATTGTGCTACAGGTGGAGATGAATAGGTACAGGTTATGAAAGTGACTGGGGAGGCCGGGCGCGGTGGCTCAAGCCTGTAATCCCAGCACTTTGGGAGGCCGAGACGGGCGGATCACGAGGTCAGGAGATCGAGACCATCCTGGCTAACACGGTGAAACCCCGTCTCTACTAAAAAATACAAAAAACTAGCCGGGCGAAGTGGCGGGCGCCTGTGGTCCCAGCTACTCGGGAGGCTGAGGCAGGAGAATGGCGTGAACCCGGGAGGCGGAGCTTGCAGTGAGCTGAGATCCGGCCACCGCACTCCAGCCTGGGCGACAGAGCCAGACTCAGTCTCAAAAAAAAAAAAAAAAAAAAAAAAAAAAGAAAGTGACTGGGGAAATGACACAAGTTTTAGTGCTCAGAGGGTCGGGTGCCTGGAACACTCAGCATACAGTGGCACTTAATAAATGCTTGCAGGGAGAAGATGGTGAAGGACGGCCTGGCAGAGACAGAGCAACGCATTTCAGAGGTTCCAGAAATTCTAGGATGAATAGTCAGGACCCCCCAATGCCCTCTGTGGCTGGCTCCGGCCAGGACCCTCCTGGCGCGCCCTGGCTGGTCACCCACATACCTTCAGGGCCGTCCCCGGGGGTCGGGCTGTCGCACTTGGCTTCACACTGCTGCGTGGTGGGCGGCCGCAGGGCTTCCGTGCACTCGTGTGACGCCTGGCCCGTGTGGCTAGTGCAGCGCACGGAGCGCTGCTGCTGCCCTAAGCCGCACTGTGCAGAGCACTGCGAGGGGGCACCACTCAGTTGCTGCCCCGCAGCCCCTGCCCTGGCACCCACCCCTCTGAGGCGCACCCTCCTACCTCACCCCACTCGCCAGCCACCCAGCGGGCCGGGGGACAGCGGCGCAAGTTGCAGCGCATAGTGGCCGGCGGCTTGGCGGCGGGTGAGCAGTGCGCCGGGGGCAGCGTGGCACGGTGGTCTGCGCTCTTGCAAAGGACCACGCGGTGGCGGAGGCCCGGCCCGCAGCTGGGGGTGCACTGCAGTTGGAAGGGGCGTTTCGTGCTCAGGGTGCTGCCCCAGTGCCAAGTGAGGACAGGACAGCTAACCTGGAGACCGCGCAGAGGCTTCTCCGTGGACACCCCACCTGGGCATCCCAGTCCCTGTCCCTCTCTGCATAGGGAGTGGGCGCGAAGGAAGGGGGCGGCTGACCTCAGACCAGTCGAGGGCCGCCCACTCCGGAGGGCAAGTGGGGCCGTGGCAGGCCTCCAGCACAGGTGGGCGCGGCTGCGGGCATGCGCTGTCGTCCAGCGCCTTCTCCTCCGC
This sequence comes from Theropithecus gelada, assembly GCF_003255815.1. Taxonomy (NCBI): domain Eukaryota; kingdom Metazoa; phylum Chordata; class Mammalia; order Primates; family Cercopithecidae; genus Theropithecus; species Theropithecus gelada. The sequence continues at coordinate 8,500,667 of NC_037687.1, forward strand.
GGCCGAGACGCGGCGCTGGCACACGACCGAGCGGCTGCGCACGCCCGCATCGCAGCTGCGGCTGCAGCGCGACCAGTTCCCTACAACCCAGCTGTAGGGGATGAAGGGGTCTGAGCAAGTAAGCAGAGCAGGGGGGTCCCAATACGAGAGCAGGGGGCAGTATAGCCTACCCTCCCCTTCCAACCACCCAGCCTCGTATGGATACTGGCACCAAGCACCTCCACATTCCACACTTGGGGCATCGACTGGGGGCAGCGAGGTGCATTACCCTAAGGACAAATAAATCTTTGGACAATGCGGGTGATCAGGCAGCGCCATCATTCTGACTCTAGGGCCATGCAACCTTGACCGCCACCTTGGGGGCACTATTACCTTGGACTCCCCCATAAGTCCTATAGAACCATCACTGCAGCACTCAGCCCACTGTCACTCCGATCCTGCACTAACCTGGCCCCCACCCCCCTGGAGCACTCGCTCTTGACTCCAGGGAGCACTCTCCTCCCACCCTGAGCAACACTGCCCCCTGGCGGCACTCACTCTGGCGGGCAAGGCTCCGTGTTGCAGGCGCGCTGCCTCTTGGGCAGCTTGCTGTGGGCACTGCAGTAGTGGGGGGCGACCGCGGAGCTGTCCAACTGGTTGCGGCACTCAACCGCCTGCACCTGGCTACCTGGGGGAGGGTGAGAGGCCTGCTCAGCCCTTCCCGGCCTAGAGAACCTCAGCCCAGGTATCTTGTGCTGCCCCCATCCCCGGCCTCACCGCCTGCACACTGGGCCGAGCACTTGGTCCAGGGCGCATAGTGCCAGGAGTACGGGGGCAGGGAGTCACGGGCGATGGGGGCATTGAAGCGGTAGCGGAGGGCAGGCAGCTCGGTCCGGGCCAGCACCTGGAAGAAGGGGCAGCAGTCAGCGTAAGGATGGCACGGAGTCTCTAATACCAAAGGCTGCACCTTGCCCCCAGTCTCCCTGTTACCATGACGATGAGAGAGGCATTAATCGGTCCCAGGGCTTCCAGACTCTGGAACTGGTCTGGCCCCTGTCGCAGCTGAAAGGTGGTCCCAGCCAGGGGCAGGCGGTGGGGCTGGGGGGTCCCGGGCAGCCCCTCCAGCAGCAGGGACTCCTGGTCTCCTTTCAGGGCTGGGGGACAGTGCAGGGTTCAGAATTCCAGACATGTTGAAACCTCCCTCCCCACTGACCCCTAATCCTCATCCCCTCCCCACCATCTGCTCACCCAAGTGACTGAGAGAGAGGTTCAGATCCTGGATGAAGATGTGGACAGAGCCTTTGGGAATCCAGACGACATCCTCGTACCCTGAACAGCAGAGCTCAGATGTCACCCACTTGGTATGTCCCCAACACCTGTCTGCCTCCCCTGTCCCTGGCCCATGAGGATAACAGCTAACTGTTACTGCACTAAATGCACATCTGACTGCACCTCTGCCCCACCCTTGTGAACCAGGTATTTCATTATCCCCATTTTAGGGATGACAAAACTGAGGCTCAGAGAAGTTAAGGAACTTGACCAGATTTGACTGCTAGAAAATGGCTGGGTTGGGATTTATTTATTTTTTTTTCTTTCTTTTTTGGAGACAGGATGCCTATGCCCAGGCTGGAGTGCATGGAGTGATCTTGGCTCACTGTAGCCTCAGACTCCTAGGCTCAAGTGATCCTCCCACCTTAGCTTCTCGAGTAGCTAGGACTACAGGCATGAGCCACCACAACTGGCTAACTAAAAAAACCTTTCTTTTTCTTTTTCTTTTTTTTTTTTTTGGTAGAGTTGGGGTCTCCTTAAGTTGCTCAGGCTGGTCTCAAAACTCCTGGGCTCAAGTGATCCTCTTGCCTCAGCCTCCCAAAGTGCTGGGACTACCGGTATGCCGGTATGAGCCTCCCAGTTTTTTTTTTTTTTTTTTTTAAATACAGGATCTCACTCTGTCACCCAGGCTGGAGTGCAGTGGTGCGATCATAGCTTACGACAGCCTTGACCTCCTGGGCTCAAGGGACCCTCCTGCCTCTCAGCCTCCCAAGTACCTGGAACTACAGGTGTATGCCACCACACCCACCTAATTAAAATAATTTTGTAGCCGGGTGCGGTGGCTCATGCCTGTAATCCCAGCACCTTGGGAGGCCGAGGTGGGTGGATCATGACGTCAGGAGATTGAGATCGTCCTGGCTAACACGGTGAAACCCCGTCTCTACTAAAAATACAAAAAATTAGCCAGGTGTGGTTGTGGGCACCTGTAGTCCCAGCTGCTCGGGAGGCTGAGGCAAGAGAATGGCGTGAACTCAGGAGGCGGAGCTTGTAGTGAGCCGAGATGGCGCCACTGCACTCTAGCCTGGGTGACAGAGTGAGACCCCCCAAAAAAGAATTTTGTGGCGTTTGGCCGGGTGTGGTGGCTCACACCTGTAATCCTAGCACTTTGGGAGGCCTAGGCGGGCGGATCACTTGAGGTCAGGAGTTCCAGACCAGCCTGGCCAATATGGTGAAACCCCATCTCTTCTAAAGATACAAAAATTAACCAGGTGTATAGTGCACGTCTGTAGTCCCGGCTACTTGGGAGGGTGAGGCAGGAGAATTTCTTGAACCTGGGAGGCAGAGGATGCAGTGAGCCAAGATCAAGCCACTGCACTCTAGCCTGGGTGACAGAGTGAGATTCCGTCTCAAAAAAAAAAAATTTTTTTTTTTCTTTTTGTAGAGTTGGGGTCTCCCTGAGTTGCCCAGGCTGGTCTCAAACTTCTGGGCTCAAGGGATTCTCCCACTTCAGCCTCCCAAAGCACTGGGATTACAGGCGTGAGCCACCATGCCTGTCTCACTTTTGATGCCAGTGACCAGGCTGCTTATTGTAAAACCCCAATGGGACGCCACCTGGGGAAGGAAACTCACACTCTGCCACCTACTCCTGCCTCACCTGGACACACTCGGCTTGTGCAGCCTTCCAGATATTTCCTGAGCCTCCTCCCCTCTTGCCCACTCCCTGGGCTCTCTCTCACTCGCCCAAAGCCCAAGCTGGAAAAGGTGCTTTCAACACTTTCTGAATATCCCCTCCCATAGGAAGCCTTTCCTTGCTGGCACAGAACATTCCCCCAGCTCCTCTGGCTCACGGAGGATGGAAAGTGACACTCGCTTCCACCCAGACGTGGCAGGAGCTCCTCCAGGAGGCAGAGGAGAGAGGTTCAGGGTCCCATCTCCTGAGACACTCTTTTTTTTTTTGAGATAGAGTCTCGCTCTGGCTGGAGTGCAGTGGCGTGATCTCGGCTCACTGCAATCTCCACCTCGCAGGTTCAAGCAATTCTCGTGCCTCCGCCTCCTGAGTAGCTGTGATTACAGGTGCTCACCACCGTGTCCGGCTAATTTTTGTATTTTTAGTAGAAACGGGGTTTCACCACGTTGGCCAGGCTGGTCTCAACTCCTGGTCTCAAGTGATCCTCCTGCCTCAGCCTCCCAAAGCGATGGGATTACAGGCTTGAGCCACTTCACCTGGCTGAGTCCCCAGGACTTTTGGGGACTCCTGACACTCCACGGGGCCCCTGGGGTCTGAGGAGTTAGTGTTCTCAGCTACTGCAGTGGGATTAGCTCCACCCCCAGCCAGCTGGCCCATGCAAGGAGCGTGGGAGGGAAGCTGGAGGCTCTCACCGGCCCCAGGTGAGGCTGGGCTGAAGACGCCCTCAATGGTCTCGCAGGCACTGCCGTCACCGCCACATACTCGGCACTTGTCCTCCCGCACGTCGGAGCCCAGGACTCGGTCGCAGCCCACGTGCTGCGTGGAGAAGGGGTGAGCAAGGTGACCCCCTAACCCACCCCCACTCCCTATCCCCTCTCCACCTCCCTGGGAGTCCCCTCCACCTTGCATTCGCCACTGACGCAAATGTCCACGGTGTCTGGACGGCAGGGTGTCCCGTCTACCACGGCTGCCGCCCTCTCCGTGTAGAAGTTGAAGCCTTCCGCTAGGCACGTGAGCGAGCAGGCCTTCACGCCCCCTGGGGGGCACGGCCCCGTCACCCCAAGGGCCAGGCCACCCTGGAACTCCTTCCCTAGGGGAATGAGGCCAAGAGGGACAGACCCCAGACCCAAGAGGATGGGCAGCTTGGGCAGAGGGAGTGGGGGCTCCCAGCGTCCAGTTGAACCCCCATGGTACCGTATCCTGGGTACTCTGGCTCCCTGGGTGGGGACAGGGCTCAGGGCAGACCCCGGGATGCTGCATTCATCCACCGGCTGATGGACACTCCCACAGCTGCCCTTCACAGCCCCACGGCCTTCGGAGTCCCACACTCACCTCCCCGGTACGTTTTCCACGTGTAGAATTTCCCACGGAAGGGGATGCTGTCGAATTCAGAACACTGCATTTCTCTGAAGTCCTGGGAGCCAGGGGGGCAGTCCTGGGGAGCAGGAGAGGAGAGATGGAGGGAGACCAGGTTTGGGGGGATGGAGTCAGAGCAGAAAAGGGGTGCTCAGAGAAGGATGGGCTGGAGGAGGGAGGCTAGAGGCAGGGAGGCCAGGGAGGAGGCTGTGAAGGTCTGGGTGAGACTAGGCCTGGAGGGTAGCCTGGGCTGGGCATTTAGACACATCTGAGATAGGACTGGATCCCGCATTAGAGGTTTGGGGGTGAGCTGGGCAGGACACACTTGGATTTCTCGTTTCAGACAATGGAATCTTTCTTGCTTGCTTGCGTGTTTTTTCTTTCCTTTTTTTTTTTTTTTTTTTGAGGCAAAATCTCACTCTGTCGCTCAGGTTGGAGTACAGTGGCACGATCTCGGCTCACTGCAACCTCCATCTCCTGGGTTCAAGTGATTCTCCTGCCTCAGCCTCCCGAGTAGCTGGGATTACAGATGCATGCCACTGTGCCTGGCTAATTGTTGTATTTGTTTTTTTTTTTTTTTTTTTTTTTTTGAGACGGAGTCTCACTCTGTCACCCAGGCTAGAGTGCAGTGGTGCCATCTTGGCTCACTGCAAGCTCAGCCTCGTGGGTTCACACCATTTTCCTGCCTCAGCCTCCCAAGTAGCTGGGACTACAGGCATGAGCCACCGCGCCCGGCCTTTTTTTTTTTTCTCCTTTTAGACAGAGTTTCGCTTTTGTTGCCCAAGCTGGAATGCAATGACGCAATCTTGGCTCACTGCAACCTCCACTTCCCAGGTTCAAGTGATTCTCCTGCCTCAGCCTCCTGAGTAGCTGGGATTACAGGCGCCCGCCACCACGCCTGGGTACTTTTTTGTATTTTTAGTAGAAGCGGTGTTTTACCATGTTAGCCAGGCTGGTCTTGAATTTCTGACCTCAGGTGATACACCTGCCTCGGCCTCCCAAAATGCTGGGATTGCAGGTGTGAGCCACTGCGCCCGGCCTAATTTTTGTATTTTTAATAGAGACGGGGTTTTGTCATGTTGGTCAGGCTGGTCTTGAACTCTTGACCTCAGGTGATCCACCTGCCTCAGCCTCCCAAAGTGCTGGGATTACAGGCGTGAGCTACTGCGCCTGGCCACATGGAGTCTTTCTTGAGAAAGTCTGGAAGGGATCAGGGTTTATAGAAGGTGCCAGCATGTGGATTCTCTGAAGACCTGGGTCCCCCCACATAGGAGGCTGAGAAGTCCAAAGCTCTCACTGCCCTCTGAAACACCCCCTCCCCAGCAAACTTCTTGCTGCTCACCGGTGGTCCTAGGTCAGCTGAGGGCACAAGCAGAGGACAGACACCTGTCACTGGGTTTGGTGAGAGGAAGCTTCAGCTACAACTTTGGGGGATGACAGAAGGCAGGGGTGGGACTCTTCGGGGGAAGTTGGGCTGTAAAGGGAAGGGACAGACTGGATGGTAGGGGGTTGTGAGGGCCAAGCAGTGATTTCAAGGTGGGGTCTCATAGTCTAAATGCAGGAGGAAGAGAGCTGGAAGGGGCCAGGTCTTTAAGGAGGAGGCGTTGCGGATGGGAAGGTGGTGGGGGTTAGGGAGAGGAGGGAAGAGAGGGGTGGCAGCTGCAGGTTCCCTAGGAGGCAGCAGGTGCCCGAATGAAGCACTCTGATAGCTTTTTTTTTTTCTTTTGAGATGGAGTTTTGCTCTGTCACCCAGGCTGGGTTGCAGTGGTGCGATCTCGGCTCACTGCATCCTCCGCCTCCCGGGTTCAAGCGATTCTCCTGCCTCAGTCTCCCGAGTAGCTGGGATTACAGGAGTCCACCACCACGCCCGGCTAATTTTTGCATTTTTAGTAGAGACAGAGTTCGCCATGTTGGCCAGGCTAGTCTCAAACTCCTGACCTCAGGTGATCCGCCCGCCTTGGCCTCGCAAAATGTTGGAATTACAGGCATGAGCCACCGTGCCAGGCCTCTGATAGCTTTTTTTAATGCTTCCTCCCCCTACTCCTCAAGAGGTTTGGGGGAACTCACATCCGTGTTGCAGGAGCGGTGCCGCCTTCTCTCACCCAGACAGTACTTGCCCCCGATGGTTGGCCTGGAAGGGGTGGTGGGATAGGAGAGAGATGAGGCACGGGGAGATGGGGGCGGGGGTCGCGCTGCCCTTCCGGGTGGGGGTCCTGAGGGCTGACCTGGGGCTGTCGCAGTGACGGCTGGAAGAGGACACGCCGCCGCCACACGTCCGGCTGCAGTCGCCCCAAGGAGTCCACGGCCCCCAGGCTCCGTCCACGCCTTCCGGGCGCGACCCGAAGGGGACACAGACCCGTTTGTAGCACCACTGGGTTGGGGGAGACAGGAAGGAGTGAGTCCAGCCCGGAGAACACTTGCGGGCCCCATGCACCGTTCCCCACTCCAGGCCCCAGCCAAAGAAATCTCAGTCTCTTCAGGATGGGGCAGGAAGGGGATGGGCAGAGGCGGGGTCTGAAGATAGGGACAGGTTTAGGTTACGTAGGAGAGTGGTCTGGGAGACAGACAAGCTACAAGCGAGAGGCGTAGCCTGAGCACAGCGAGCTGAACAGGGAGGGGTGTAGACAGGACCACGATAAGCGTGGAGACGAGGTGGGGTGTGGCTTCAGGCCGGGGGAGGGACCTACAGGCAGTAGGCGTGGCCAGAGCCAAGGGCCGCACAGGGTATGGGCGTGGCCAATAAGGGAGAGAGCAAATAGTAGGCGTGGCCAGAGCCGAGGAAATTATTAGACGGTGGGCGTGGAAAACGCCGGAGTGAGCAAACAGTAGGCGTGGCCAGAACCGAGGGACGCATAGGTGGCGGGCGTGGCCAACAAGGGAAGGAGCATGCAGTAGGCGTGGCCGCAGCCGAGGGAGTATAGATGGCGGGCGTGTCCAATACGGGAGGGAGCAGACAATAGGCCAAAGGACAGACAAGTGGGCGTGGCCAACTCGGGAGGTGGATCCGGGGCGTGGCCCGGTTGGGGGCCCTGGCCGGCGCTCACCCCCTTGTCGATGGTGTGCGTCTGGCACAGCGTGCCCTCGGCGGCCGGGATGCTGTTGGTGATGCACCGGTTGCTCTTGCTCAGACACCACAGCTCGCTGCAGACCTCCTGCGGGCCGAGGCGCCCGCTCAGGCTCGCCCCCCTCTCTTCCTCCCTGGGGCAGCCCGCCCGGCTTGGGAGGACCCAGATGTCCGGCTCACTGCCGGCCCCGGAGCAGAGAGCACCGTACTCCCTTCCTGGCTCTCAGTGGGTCTTCGTGCATCCCCTTGCGGGGCATGGCCTGTGACTTATCCTCTGCCAATAAGCTCCATTTATGGAACACCTTATACATGCCATATACCCCTTTAGGCAGTACTACCCCATCTTACTGGGAGAAAACCAAGCTTTAGACAGGTAAGGTCACTTGCTAGAGGTCACACAACTACTAAGGGAGTAGCCTGGAGTTTAACTCAGCTCTTTAATTCAGAGTCTGTGCTCTAACGAACTTTGCAATTCAGCTTCTGGTGCCTTCTGAGTTTCTGGAAGGAAACTTGGGACCTACTGAAGAACGAACAGGAAGGATTTGGGGTTCTATTATGGGGTGGGCAAAGTAGCTGAAGAGAAAGTAGTGGTTCTGAGAAATCGGCCTGGATGATGACTAGGCCAAAGGCCTCAACTCTAGTTTTTTCCAGCTTGTTGGTTCTCTTTGTTCCCCCATCTAAACTGGAGAAGCCCCCAACACTTTTAAGCTATGGGGAGGGGTGGAAGTTTGGGAGGGGACAATGCCAAATTAGGTTTGTGTGGGACATTCCTGTCTTTCTCCAGGTGAAAAATCCGCACCTTCTTCCCGTCTGAATCCTACACAGGCTGGACCAGTCCCAGGGACTCACTCTGACCCTTAAAGTCCAGGTTAATATCCCTGGAGAAGCCCCACTGAGTTCAGGTGAAGCAAAATCTCTGACCCTCTTGGCCCACATCCTAAGCAACCTCCCACCATCTTTCCTCTAAGAAGTAGGTGGTCCTGGCCGGGTGCAGTGGCTCACGCCTGTAATCCCAGCACTTTGGGAGGTCGAGGTGGGCAGATCACAAGGTCAGGAGATCGAGACCATCCTGGCTAACTTGATGAAACCCTGTCTCTACTAAAAATACAAAAAATTAGCCAGGTGTGGTGGTGGGCACCTGTAGTCCCAGCTACTTGGGAGGCTGAGGCAGGAGAATGGCATGAACCTGGGAGGCAGAGCTTGCAGTGAGCTGAGATCATGCCACTGCACTCCATGCCGGGCAGGTGAGTGGAACTCCCCTCAAAAACAAAAAAAAAAAAAAAAAAAAGAAGTAGGTGGTCCTTCTGTAATTATCAAGTGTAATCCCCTCTTTGAACCCAATTCTTTTTTTTTTTTTTTTTTTTTTT
>NC_037687.1:8509403-8511027 GCF_003255815.1 Theropithecus gelada
TTTTTTTTTTGAGACGGAGTCTCGCTCTGTCACCCAGGCTGGAGTGCAGTGGCCGGATCTCAGCTCACTGCAAGCTCCGCCTCCCGGGTTCACGCCATTCTCCTGCCTCAGCCTCCCGAGTAGCTGGGACTACAGGCGCCTGCCACCTCGCCCGGCTAAGTTTTTTTGTATTTTTTAGTAGAGACGGGGTTTCACTGTGTTAGCCAGGATAGTCTCGATCTCCTGACCTCGTGATCCGCCTGTCTCGGCCTCCCAAAGTGCTGGGATTACAGGCTTGAGCCACCGCGCCCGGCCTGAACCCAATTCTTGTAAGCTTTCCAGTTGTGGGACTGGATCAATCAATGGCCATTGGAAAGGACCCTTCCTAGGTCAGCCCCTTAGAGATACCTGTACATACATGAGAAGTTGGAAGAGTTACTCTCAGACACATTCTAACTCAAAGGTCCTCTAAAGTCTCTGCCTTCTGAGTTTTAGAGGACACTTCTCAGCTATAAACTTAGCCTGTGTCCTCCTGGCCATATCTAAAAATATTACATCAGCCTGGTCGCAATCCCACTTCTGACACCTCAAGAGAACGATTTCAGCCCTGCTTTTGGCCTCCTCTCCACAAGGAGGCACTGTGGCATATTTGAGTTGTGCAGAGACCTCAACTCTGCTATTGACCTGCAACATATTTCCCCTCTCTGGGCCTCAGTTTACTCATCTACAAGATGGGCAGCCTAATGCCTGCCTTGCCTATATAAATGGCTATGAGGCATGTGACAGGATAGATAAGAAAGGACTTGCACCAATGCCATTATGGGGTAACAATGACCACCGCTATCTCTAGACTAGGCACTAGGCTGAACCTTTACATATATTAACCAGGTCACATGAAGTAAATAAATCCCCCTTTGTCAAGAGGGCCTGAAAGATGTTCCTTCAAAAACTAAAAGGAAGGCTCAATTCAACATATAGCCAGTGCCAGCCCAAGCTTGATGTTTTGACAGCTCCTCCCCTCCCCTGCCCCTTTGTAAAATTTGGAGAGTCATGAGAGATCTATTTAAATCCCAGCTCTGTCATGGTCTTGAACTGTGGCCTTGGACAAGTCACCCTCCCTATGCTATGCCCCAGTCCCTTTCTCTGTAACTTGGGGGCTAATAGGATTGTCAGGAGTTTAGATGATGATACACAGCACATGCTTAGCACATAGTGAGAGCTCAGTAAACGTCAGATACCACGATCGTTGTTAGGATACCTGGGTCACAGCAGATGGTGAGGATTAGCTTCGGAATTCTTTAGGAAGAGGGTGCTGTAGTTGCCAGCTAAGTTAGGGTGGAGGGGCTCAAGGGTGGGATGTCAATGAAATAGAAATTTTGGTCAGGCGCGGTGGCTCAAGCCTGTAATCCCAGCACTCTGGGAGGCCGAGACGGGTGGATCACGAGGTCAGGAGATCGAGCCCATCCTGGCTAATACGGTGAAACCCCGTCTCTACTAAAAAATACAAAAAACTAGCCGGACGAGGTGGCGGGCGCCTGTAGTCCCAGCTACTCGGGAGGCTGAGGCAGGAGAATGGCGTAAACCCGGGAGGCGGAGCTTGCAGTGAGCTGAGATCCGGCCACTGCACTCCAGCCTGGGCAACAGA
>NC_037687.1:8511112-8553091 GCF_003255815.1 Theropithecus gelada
AGAAGCCCCCTCAAAAAAAAAAAAAAAAAAAAAGAAAAAAAAAAAGAAATGTTTCCAGGGTTTGTCTCTGTCCTGCAGTGGAATGGAGGGAGGGCAATTTGGCAGCTGCTTGCCCTCTGCTTTGCGTGAACACGGCATCACAAAAGCTCTGATCCTTTGAGTTGTGAGGGTGTGAAGAACTAGGGCTGAGACTCTGAGGAGCTTAGGGGTGCATTTAGGGAATCGAGGCAGGTGGGCAGAGGAGGAGCAGACCGCGGCTGAATGCTGGTGGCTGAAGCAGGAAGCCAGTAGGTCTCCAGCTTCCTGGGAGGAGCTGGGAGTGGAACCCCCTACCCCCAACTCCTTTCTCTATGCACGAATAGGGCTTTGGGAGTCTAAACCTCGGGAAAGAGTGGGGGAGAGCTCAGGAGGCTCAGAGCTCCTCCAGACAGGGAGTCCCTGGAAGGTTCTGTCTAGTTCTTTGCCAAGTAGGGAAGATAGCTCATCCCCAGGGAAATTATTTCCATCAGGACTGGATGTTTAGTTAAAAACTGCCCCATGAGAGGTCTTGAGACTTTGATCCTGCTGTAGCCCACAGGTGGTCTGATGTACCAGACAGAGAAGGTGGCCCCTCAGCCCAACCCTCCCCTCAAATCAGGGGTCTGGAGAAGCAGGGGATCCCATTTTTGTTCCCAAGCACTGTCTGATTGCTTAGGATAGTTTGCACACTCCATGCACCTCTGTCCTCCCAGATCCCCATGGGGGCTCACCCCATCCCCCTTCCCGGCTCTCCCACCCCCCCACTTCCCAGGTGGGTGCCCTGGTAGGGTTCCCTCCCCCGCCCCCAGCGGCCCCCTCCCCTCCCAGGAAGGAAAGCAGGAAGGCTCTCTCTACCCCGTATTTACACTGACGCGATTTGACTCCATGCTGGAAGCGGCATTGCTCATCTGCATCGTAGGCTTGGCCCGGTGCCACTGTCGGGTACACAAAGTCCTGTCTCGGGGGCCGGTTGTTCAGGCAGAGCCCCAGGCCCGAGCTGCCTCGAGAGAAAAGCAACTGTCATGCTAGGTGGCTACAAGTCAAGAGCTCAGGAGCCCCGGCTGGATGGGGGTCCCAGGGAGCAGCCCTGATTTCTATCGTCTCCCATGCACCCTGCCCCACCATGGGTGTGACCCACTCTGAGGGACACGCAGGTGCATCCTCACTCTAGAAAGCTGGTGATGTAGTCACGGCTGCAGGATGACCACACGAATGGGTTGGTCTTCATGGTAATGTGGGCAGCCATGAGCTTGGCTGGGTCCTGACCACGGGCCCCACAGCTGTTTCCCACGCCGTCATGGTTCATGCCGAATCTAGGGAAAGGGGTGTCGGCTCTGCCGGGCGCCGAGGGACCCGCCCAGCTCCTCCCGTCCTCCCCCTCCTGTGTGCCCCGGCCTCACGTGTGCCCGATCTCGTGGGCAATGGTGAACGCCGTGGCCAGGCCAATGTCCTCATTGACGCTGCAACTTCTCTCGCGCTCACACATTCCACCCACTGGGGCCAGGCCTGGGAAGATGGGCATGTGGGGATGGGACTGGGAGGCTCAGGATGGTGCTGGCTGGCCCCATCCACCTGCCAGGTCTCACCCCAGCCCACTGCCTTCATAGACGCCTGAAACCTACGGGGCTCGGATACCTAGTGTGCCGCAGGGTTTGTTCTTGTAGATGCAGATGTCATAGCTGTAAAAGAAGGGGGCAGTGAAGGGGCTGGGCTGTCTCCCTAAGCCCTGCTGATGCCACCATGCCCAACTCTGGGGGTTGAGTCCTGCCTTGGAGGCGCCATCTGCCTCTCACCCGAAGCCGCATACAGGAGTGACTGACCATGAATGCACGTGTGCATGAGTGACAGAATGAGTGAATGAGGGCATCAGTGCCCAAACAGCCCCAAACCTCCCTTACTCATTATTCTTAAGCAGCCCCTCCCCATCCCCGACCCCCTCATGGGTGGCCCAAGCTTCCCTCCTCCTCCCGACCCCAGCAGAAGTGATCTCTGGACTCTCACGGTTCCCTGGACCACCTGTTTTCTCAGCCCCAGTCCTAGACCTCTCCTGTCCCCTCACCGTGTGATGAGCACTGCTGTGTCATGGTTAGCCACACCGTTCTCTGGAATGGCATTACCATGGCCGCTGTGGTTCACGATGGATTTCTGCCACTTACAAAAGCTGTCCAGGGACTTCCCGGCATGGTGGGTGATCTCCAGAGTGGGCTGGGGATGGACAGAGGGAAGTACGTGGGCGCCCACCACCCAGGGGACGGCAAGACCTGCTGGTGTGAAGGGGAAGGGGAAGGGGAAGGGGAGGCAGCCCCCCGCACCTGGTCCTCCGTGAGCAGGATGAGGCGAGTTACAAGGATGTTAACGGTGCTTCCCAGACTCGAGTCCTGGAAAAGTTTGGCAACCTGACCTCCAAGAAACAAGAGAGACCGAGTCTTAAGAGGAGCCCAGGGTAGAAAATGAAAAGCAAAAACAATGATAACAGCTTGCTTTCATCAGGCACCTACTGTGTGTTGGGTCTTAGGCTAAACCTGCTATTGGGTTTTTTTGTTGTTGTTGTTACAGATGGGGGGTCTTTGTATGTTGCTCAGGCTGGTCTTGAACTCCTGACCTCAAGTGATCCTCTGCCTGGCCTCCCATAGGACCAGGATTACAGGGGTGAGCCACCACGCCCGGCCATGCATCAGTCTTTTCATGAATAGGTACTATTTGTTGTTGTTACTATTTGTTGTCATTGCTGTTGTTTTTTGGGATGGAGTCTCGCTCTGTTGCCCAGGCTGGAGTGCTGTGGCGCCATCTCAGCTCACTGTAACATCTGCCTCCCAGGTTCAAATAATTCTACTGCTTCAGCCTCCCAAGTAGCTAGGACTACAGGGGCACACCACTATGCCCACTTAATTTTTTTTTTTTTTTTTGAGACAGAGTTTTGCTCTTTTTGTCCAGGGTGGAATGCAATGGCGTGATCTCAGCTCACTGCAACCTCTGCCTCCCAGGTTCAAGTGATTCTCTTGCCTCAGCCTCCTGAATAGCTGGGATTACAGGTGTGAGCCACCACGCCCAGCCATGCCCGTCTAATTTTTGTATGTTTAGTAGAGACTGGGTTTCACCAAGTTGGCCAGGCTGGTCTCGAACTCCTGACCTGAAGTGAGCCTCCTATCTTGGCCTGGCACAGTGCTGGGATTACAGGTGTGAGCCACCATGCCTAGCCATGCATCAGTCTTTTCAAGAATAGGTGCTATGATCATCCCCAATTTATAGATGAGGAGACATGCAAAGAGAGGTTAGGACACAGGTGATAGGTGTCAGAAGTGAGACTCAAGTCTGGATTGCTTACCAGGACATTTCTCAGACTCCTCCAAGCTCAGCTTGTCTACTTGACCCCAACCCCTGCTTACCCCGCTGACTGCCTCAAGCATCTTTGCCCAGAGGCGACCTGAGGGATATACATGTCTGGGTTCATTCCACAGCTATCTGAAGGTACCAATTTGCCCATCACCGCAGGAAAGTAAAACTGTGAGGGCAGGAGGCTCTGGAGACAGTGGTCAGAGGAAAGGAGGAAGCAGCCCCAGGGATTAGTGGGCACAGAAGACAGAGGCCGGGCTGCAGGGATATTGGAGCCCTGGGGCAATCATTTTCCTGTCTGGAAATCCCCAGGAATTTTTTTTTTTTTTTTGTTGAGACAGAGTCTCACTCTATCACCCGGGCTGGAGTGCAGTGGCACAATCTTGGCTCACTGAAACCTCCACCTCCCGGGTTCAAGCAATTCTCCTGCCTCAGCCACCAGAGTAGGTGGGACTACAGGTGCACACCACCACGCCCAGCTAATTTTTGTATTTTTAGTAGAGGCGGGGTTTCACCATGTTGGCCAGGCTGGTCTCGAACTCCTGACCTTAGGTGATTTGCCTGCCTTGGCCTCCCAAAGTGCTGGGATTACAGGCGTGAGCCACTGTGCCTGGCAGAAAACCCCCAGGAAATTCTGAAAGCCCTAGGGAGAGAGGTCAGGCTCGGGCACAATAGAGTGCCATCAGTGATGACACTACACAACATTTTGGATCCTCTGCCTGTCTGCTAAACTTTTTGTTTCCCCTTTTGCTTCAGTGAAACGAGAGCACCATTCATCAAGCCCTTACTATGTGCCGAGTAGCCTGCCTGGCTTCCCTCCCACCAATCCTTACTCTCCGTGGTAGCTACCATTATATTTCCATTTGATACAGTAGTACACTGAGGCCTAGAGAGGTCGAGAATCTTGCCCGAGATCTAGGATGGAAATGAACTATATCTGAATGTGAGTCGGGGAGCTCACCCTGTAGGAATTTATAAGTAGGTGCTTGTGCAAGAATGCTGCATGAATACGGATGTGTGCCTGTGTGTGCACTGCTAACCTCAATAAGTACCTGCGAGCTGTGGTCGATCTATCTGTCTGTCTGTCTGTCTATCTATCTATATCTATCTATCTATCTATCTATCTATCTATCTATCTATCTATCTATCTATCTATCTATCACTATCTATCTATCAATCACTATCTATCTATCTATCTATCTATCTATCTATCTATCTATCTATCTATCTATCTATCTATCTATCTATCTACCTACCTACCTACCTACCTACCTACCTATCTTGAGATGGAGTTTCCCTCTTGTTGCCCAGGCTGGAGGGCAATGGTGCGATCTTGGCTCACTGCAACCTCCGCCTCCCGGGTTCAAGTGATTCTCCTGCCTCAGCCTCCAAAGTAGCTGGGATTACAGGTGCCCACCACCACACTCAGCTAATTTTTGTATTTTTAGTAGAGACGGGGTTTCACCATGTTAGCCAGGCTGGTCTCAAACTCCTGACCTCATGTGATCCACCCACCTTGGCCTCCCAAAGTGCTGGGATTACAGGCGTGAGCCACCGTGCCTAGCCTACTGCGATTTATTTATTTATTTATGAATGACAGGGATCATAACCCACTGCAGCCTCAAACTCCTGGGCTCAAGTGATCCTCCTGCCTCAGCTTCCTGAGTAGCTGGGACTACAGGTGTGTGCCACCACGCTCCACTAATTTTTAAGTGTTTTGTAGAGATGGGGTTTCACTATGTTTCCCAGGCTGGTGTGTGTTTACTTTTTTATTTTTTTGAGATGAAGTCTTGCTCTGTCACCCAGGCTGGAGTGCAGTGGCATGATCTTGGCTCACTACAACCTCCACTTCCTGGGTCCAAGCGATTCTCCTGCCTCAGCCTCCTGAGTAGCTGGGATTACTGGCGCCTGCCACCACACCCGGCTAATTTTTTGTATTTTTTAGTAGAGACAGGGTTTCACCATGTTAGCCAGGCTGGTCTTGAATTCCTGCCTTCAAGTGATCTGTTCACCTTGGGCGTGAGCCACTGTGCCCAGCCTATGTGTATTTTTACACACAGCAAACACTTATATGCCACCTACTGCATGCCAAGAACTGTTCTACACACTTTATCAATGCACTGGATCTACCTTAGCTTTATAAAGTAGGTACCACAATTATGCCCATTTTACAGATAGGTAAGCCAAGGCAGAGAGGTGAAGTCACTTGCTCAAAGGCAGATAGTTAAAAAGTGGCAAATTTAAGCCCAGGCAGGTTCCCTCTGCCCCAGGGTACCTCTGCATGTAGTCACTGTGCTTATGCTCTTTCTCCTCGTTCATTGCCATATGCAACCTTCCTTTCTAGCCTGTCCCCACGTCAAGGATTGGGGTGAGATGGTAGCCACCCCCTTGCCTAACACAAGAGGCTGGCTCCAGGTCCTCAGGGCTGCGTGCCCAGGGAGGGGAAGGCACTTACAATGTTCATGATGGCCAGCACGTACTGCTCCACATCCCGACGCCCGTGATAGGCCACCATCATCTTGTCAGCCACCACCAGGGTCTCCACGTAGCGCTCTCGGCTGACAGATCGCTTCAAGCCTGGCTGGCCACGCTCTGTTTCATTCCCCAGGGGCCTGGCAGGCGGCGGCTTCAAGGTCCGCAGCCACCATGGCCGCCCTTTCCAAGGTTTCTCATCTGGGGGACCCAGTAGAGCAATTAAGCCCTGCCCTGCTGGTGGGATGCAAAGCTGCCCAACAACTGTCTTGTCCAACCTCTATCTGGCTACCTCTCTACCCGACAGACACTTTCTGGTCATTCTGCTGCCTTCTCTTGTTGTCCAAGACCTGTGTGATGGTCTGTCTGCCCAATACCTCATCGTTTTTATTCTTTGTTTTTTTTTGAGACAGAGTCTCATTCTTTCACCCAGGCTGGAGTGCAGTGGCACGATCTCAGCTCACTGCAACCCCCGCCTCCCAGGTTCAAGCGATTCTCCTGCCTCAGCCTCCCGAGTAGCTGGGATCACAGGCATGTGCCACTATGCCCGGCTAATATTTGTATTTTTAATTGAGACTGCATTTCACCATGTTGGCCAGGCTGGTCTTGAACTCCTGACCTCAAGTGATCCACCCATCTCAGTCTCCCAAAGTGCTAGGATTACAGGTATGAGCCCCTGTGCCCGGCTGCCTCATTGTTTGTCTACAGGGCATGTTGGCAGTGCCATCTCTTTTTGTCAATGTCCTACTACCTGAGAATATTGTAGTCTACCATGATGTCACTGTCCCACTGCCAAACCGTTGAGTTGAATAACAGCCTGACTTCTCCCACTGTTGGTTGTATGCTGTTCCACTGCCTGTATGCCAAGCTGTTCAGCTACCAGCCTGCCCCACTGCCCAAATGTCCAACCGAACACTTGCATGACTGTCCCAGAGCTAAGCTGGTTGGTTGAACCACTGTCCCATGATGACCAGCATGATTGTACAATCCATTGACAATTCCACTGCCCGAATGGAATGGTGTGAACCAGCCTATTTTGCTGTCTGAACTGTGTGCTTGGACAACATGTTGTCTTCTAGGTGAGCAACTTTTCCAATCAATGCACTGCCCGATTAGATCAGTGAGTTCTAACTGCAATGCACTGCAGTTAGAACAATCATACTGCCTGATGTACTACAACCAGATGGTCTCGTGGACCACCCAACCGTGACATCGTATGTCATCCACCTTTTCTGTCTGTACAGCTGACTGTGGCTATATGTCTACCACAGCATCCTACTCACAAGACTATCGATTATACACTTCGTTCAATATCACACTGTTCTGCTTTTCCATCTAACATTCATCCGATTTTCTTTTTTGAGACGGAGTCTCACTTTGTCGCCCAGGCTGAAGTGCAATTGGTGCAGCCTCAACTCACCACAACCTCCACCTCCTGGGTTCAAGCAATTCTCCTGCCTCAGCCTGCCAAGTAGCTGGAATTACAGGCATGTGCCACCATGCCTGGCTAACTTTTTTGTATTTTTAGTAGAGACGGGGTTTCGCCATGTTGGCCAGGCTGATCTCGATCTCCTGACCTCAAGTGATCTGCCCGTCTCGTCCTCTCAAAATGCTGGGATTACAGGCGTGAGCCACCATGCCTGACCCTGATTTTCTATATGTATATTTTGAAACAGGATCTTGCTCTGTTGCCCATGCTGGAGGGCAGTGGTGTGCTCAAGGCTCATTGGAGCCTCAACCTACCTGGCTCAAGGGACTCTTCTGCCTCAGCCTCCCAAGTAGCTGGGACTACAGGAGCCCACCACCACACCTGGCTTACTTTTTCTATCTTTGGTCGAGATGGTGTCTCCCTCTGTTGCCCACGCTGTTGTCAAACTCCTGGGCTCAAGCGATCCCCCTGCCTCAGCCTCCCAAAGTGCTAGAATTACAGGTGTGAACCACCATGCCCGATCGGACCTGGTTTTCTGGCAGTATGACTGTGCTGGTAAATATTTTGTTGGTATATAGCTTTCCTTCTCTCTCATTTCCTAAATGCCTGATTGTACAACCATCCTCCTACCAGTCTGATCATAAATCTGGCCTTTTGGCTGTATAACTGCTGGAGTATCTGATATAATCACCACACTGTCTAACTGTCTGATCAGATGATAATCCTAGAGAAGGAATGGTTTTATACCTGAACACCTGTCTGGCTGTTTTACTCACTGCTGGGCCAGGTGACTACAGCAGGGATAAGATTATTCCATAGCTCCACTGGTTCACTGTATGAGGATATGTCTCTGCTGTCCCCTGGATAGAACTGCCTAGATTTTGTTTTTTTTGAGATGGAGTCTTGCTCTGATGCCCAGGCTGGGGTGCAACGGCACAATCTCCACTCGCTGCAACCTCTGCCTCCCGGGTTCAAGTGATTCTCCTGCCTCAGTCTCCCGAGTAGCTGGGATGACAGGCATGCGCCACCATGCCTGGCTAATTTTGTATTTTTAGTAGAGATGGGGTTTCGCCATGTTGGTCAGGCTGGTCTCGATCTCCTGACCTCAGGTGATCTGCCCGCCTTGGCCTCCCAAAGTGCTGTGATTACAGGTGTGAGCCACCGTGCCTGGCCTGATTTTTTTTTGAGACGGGAGTCTTGCTGTCACCCAGCTTGGAGTGCAGTGGTATGATCTTGGCTCACTACAACTTCTGCTTCCCGGGTTCAAGCGATTCTCCAGCCTCAGCCTCCGAGTAGCTGGGACTACAGGTGCTTACCACCATGGCGGGCTAATTTTTGTATTTTTAGTAGAGACGGGGTTTCTTCATGTTGGCCAAGCTGGTCTCGAACTCCTGACCTCAAGGTGATCCACCCACCTCGGCCTCCCAAAGTGCTGGGATTATAGGTGTGAGCCACTGCACCTGGCCGCAATTCTGTAATTATATCACTGTGTCCCCTTCTCAGCAGCTCCATTCTTCCCCTCACATAACTGCCTGCTGACTTTCTGGATAAAAAGACACTGCTGCCTCAAGGGAAAGTTACCATGTAGTCCTCTCCCCATCCCCAGAAAGACCGATGTACCTCTCACTCCACAGGCCGTGTCCAGGTGGGGGTGACGCAGAGAGGAACGCTTGTACACCACATGTGGTCCACTTTCCTCTGGGCCCCGAGAACCCTTGGGCCCACCGTGTAGGGGCTCAATCAGGTACTCTTCCTCGTCTGCCACAATCAGGCCGTGCTGGGTTTTGGGAAGTGGGACAGAAAGTTCTCAGGATCAGGTTCTGGAGCTTAGGACCCCTGGGACCTTCTCTCTGTCTTTATGATTTCGTTCTTATCTCATCAGGTTTATTTTGCTATTTTTTTTTTTTTAGCATAGGTAATTAGTATCCATGCTATTTCTTTCTTTTTCTTTTTTTTTTTTCTTTTTTTGGAGACAAGGTCTCAATCTGTCATCCAGACTGGAGTGCAGTGGTGCAATCGTAGATCACTGCATCCTCAACTTCCAGGGCTCAAGCGATCCTCCTGCCTCAGCCTCCCAAGGAGCTGGGACTATAGGAGCACACCAACATGTTTGGCTAACTTTTTAAATCTTTAATTTATTTTTCATAGAGATTTATTTTTTCATATATTGCCCAGGCTGGTCTCGAATTCCTGGCTTCAAATGATCCTCCTGCCTCGGCCTCCCAAAGTGCTAAGATTACAAGCATGAGCCACTATGCTCAGCCTGTAATTTGTTTTTTTAATTATATATATGCGTATGTGTATATTATGAATATATGTGTATAGATACACATACACATAATTATATATAAAATATAAATATATATTTAAGCATATATAATATATATAACTATATGTAAGAGAGATATATATATATTTAAAGAAACACTATATATTTAAAGAGACAGGCCCAGGCTGCAGTGCAGTGGTGTGATCTCAGATCACTGCGACCTCCCCCTCCTGAGTTCAACCGATTCTCCCACCTTAGCCTCCTGAGTAGCTAGGATTACATATGCACACCACCATGCCTGGCTAATTTTTATTTGTAGTTTTAGTAGAGATGGGGTTTCACCATGTTGGCCAGGCTGAACTTGAACTCCTGACCTCAAGGGATGCACCCACCTCAGCCTCCCAAAATGCTAGAACTACAGGCATAAGCCACCGTGCCCAGCCTCTAATTTTTTGAGATAGATGTTCAGCTCATTAATTTTTGGCCTTACCTAAGGCTATACATTTTCCTCTAAGTACTGCTTTAGCTGCATCCCCAAAGTACTGATTCACTCAAAACACTTTAAAAATGTCCCGCTATCATTCCTTCTCTGATCTTTATGTAGAAGTGTTTTTCTTAACTTCCAAACTAGTAGGCATTCCCTGCCCCCTGCCACTTTCCAGAATCCTCTGCTCACCAGGCCTCCACAGGTGCTGATGGCCACATGGGAGCTGCTAGCCTGGCCCTGCAGGTGACCAGCGTAGAGGCAGTGGGGCCGGGCGGCCCTCTGCCAGGCCAGGCCCTCCCGTGTCCAGTACTCCACGGAGACGTGCCCTGCCAGTAGACGGGAGCTGCGGGTCAGGTTCAGCAGGAAGTGGGTGCTGGGTGAGGCCACCTTGTAGAAGAGGCGGGACTCGGCTGTGGCCCCGGTCCCCCGGCGCTGCCTCCGGGGAGGAGGTGGCGAGAAGGCCAGCAGTGCCCCGTTGTGGTCCACGCGGGTGGGGAAGGCGATCTCATAGCTCTCCAGACTGGACAGGAACTCATCTGTGGGTGAGGGTCAGAGGCCTGGGGTGGGCCCTGGTTTTAGTGGACCCCTGTGTCCTAGTTGTTAGGCTGCTGGAGCAAGTGATGCTGGCCTCACTGACCCCCGAAATCCAGGGAGTTGGCTGCAAGGCTCCCGCCTATTGACCCCAGGGCCTTCCCCCATTGACCCCCATCCCAGCCCCCTGATACCTCTTTCTGTTGGAGCCCAACTGGTCTCTTAAATTTTTCGCTCCCTCCCCACCGCCACCACCAGACTTCCCCTACCTTGAGACCGGAAGGCGTGCGTGACCTCGAACATGAGGCCCAGCCCCAGGGCGAGGGCCCAGCGGAGGATCTGGCAGGCGGGAGCCATAGAGGCCACGTGTCCACATGTCTCTCCCCAGCCCCGGCTGCCGGCAGCCCCCACAGTGCCGCCTCCCCTGTTCACAGCCTGCGCAGCATCACCGGGCTCCTGGGAGGGGGGAGCCAGGTAAGGGGGCGCCTGGTCCCGCTGTCCAGCACAACCAATGCCAAGGCCAACCATGGCCAAAGCTTTTCACCTGACTGAAGATTCTGAATGCATTTTCTCACTCAGTCACTCCCCTCTCCCCACCTCCCCTTCCAATCCTTCCTACATTCTTACAAGAGGACAGGCAGGGACTGGGATGCTGGGAGTACCTCCTATGTGCCAGCTACTGGCCCTAGTTTCCACACCACTGCATTTCTGTTTTTTTTGAGACGGGGCATTACTCTGTCACCTAGGATGGAGTGCAGTGGTGTGATCATAGCTCACTGCAGCCTCCACTTCCTGGGCTCAAACAATCCTCCTGCCTCAGCCTCCCAAGTAGCTGAGATTGCAGGTGCATGCCACCACCCCTGCTTAATGTTTTTGTTTTTTTGGAGAGACGGGGGTCTCACTTTGTTGCCCAGGCTGATCTTGAACTCCTGGCCTCAAGCGATCCTTCCACCTCAGCCTCCCAAAACACTGGGATTACAGGCATGAGCCACTGCACCCAGCCTACCATTGCATTTCATTTCCAAAATAACTTGAGAAGTCACGATCATCTTTTTTTTTGAGATGGAGTCTCACTCTGTGGCCCAGGCTGGAGTGCAATGGCGCAATCTTGGCTCACTGCAACCTCTGCCTCCTGGGTTCATGTGATTCTCCCGCCTCAGCCTCCTGAGTAGCCGGGATTACAGCCACGCGCCAACACACCCGGATAATTTTTTTGTATTTTTAGTAGAGATGGGGTTTCACCATGTTGGCCAGGCTGGTCTCGAACTCCTGACCTCGCATCATACTCGCAATCACTCATCTTTTTATAGATGAGAAAATAGACTCAGGAGTGATAAAGTTTGCCCTGGGTCACACTGCTAGAAAGAGGTGGAACCTGGGTTCATTCATTGGGTTATAGTGTCTGGTGGAGGGTGGATGGGGGCATAACAGCCATGCATGCTGAGGATAGCAACCCTTACTTGCCCTAGCCCTGTGGGGTTCCATCTCTTAGGAGTGACAGATGACAGTCAAGTGAATGGAGAAGGGTTCAGATTGTGACATGTTCTCTAGAAAGTATCCATTGGGAGACTGGGAAGCAGAGGTTCAAAGCACAAGAAATCAATGGTGTGAAGAGACAGGAAAAAGTGCACCAGGAGGGGAAACAGCAAGGTCAAAGGCCTGGAGGTGGGGTAGAGCCTAGCATGCACCCAGGCAGGGTGGGTGCAGGAGAGCAAGGGGAGGCTGGCATCAGAGGCACTTGAAGGCTGGGGTGGTCAGTTTGAATTTTCAAGCCAGATGAAAGCTAAGGCTAGTACTCCATTCCCCCAACCTCTCATATTCCCACCCACGCACCCACTGTCCCGGGCCCTGTCTTTGGATTCTCCAAAAGGGGTAGCACCATTCAAGCCAGATTAAAGCTAGCCTCCAGCCTTTCATATGCCCACCCACGTACCCACTGTCTTGGGCCCTGTCTTTGGATTCTCCACACCGGGTAGCGCCCTCACCCTCCCAAGCCTCTCCTCCGCCCTATGTTTCTGTCCTCTTTTCAGATTCTTCCTTCTCAAGGCTCCAAGCCAACCTGCCCCGCAGGTCTCAGTCTCTCCAGCATCTGCCCCAGGCCAGCCTGCCGCAGACAACACTTTGGGCCACCAACCTGTGCCAAACCCTCTTCCCCCACCCTCCTGTCTCCACCCTCCTCCTCCTCTGTGCAAAATCCCTTAATCACAGAGTCTTGTTTTCTTTGCAGCCCAGCCAAGTCTGACAGTCAATCCCCAAACAGGGCAGTTCAGTCCCGAGGGAGGGAGCCAGGTTTTTGCCAAGTTGCTGATGGACCGAGAAGCCCACATTCCCCACTTCTGCTTGGATCCCTCTAGTGACGGGGAGCTCACTCACAGATATTCTGTGAGCCCCACTGCACTCTTCAGCTGGGCTAATGTCCATTCCTTTTGTTGTTGTTCTCTTTTTTTTTTTTTTTTTTTTTTTTACAGAATCTCGCTCTGGCATCAGGCTGGAGTGCAGCGGTGCGATCCCCGCTCACTGTAACCTCTGTCTCCTGGGTTCAAGCGATTCTCCTGCTTCAACCTCCTGAGTAGCTGGGACTACAGGTGTGCGCAACCATGACAAGCTAATTTTTGTATTTTTAGGAGAGATGAGGTTTCACTCTGTTGGCCAGGATGGTCTCGATCTCTTGACCTCATGATCTGCCCGCCTTGGCCTCCCAAAGTGATGGGATTACAGGCGTGAGCCACAGCACCTGGCCTCTCTCTTTTTTTTTTTTTTTTTTTTTACCTTTTGGGGGCTTCAGTTGGTGGAGTGCTGTTGGGCCCCTGTACGGATCCTTCCCTCGCCTGCTCCCTGCACCTGGACCTCTCTGGGCCTTTGTTTCTTCTTCTTTGGAGCCTGGGCAGGGAGGGGTCAAAGAGGAGGAGCTGGGCTGGTCTTCAGCACTGAGCTGAGTCTGTAGTTGAGGGATCGCTGAGGAAATCTGGACCCTCTCTCTGCCCCTGGAGAACCTCCTCTTAGACTTTTTCTTTCTTCTGTTCCTAATGAACCCCCTCCAACAAAAACCCACTTCCTCTCCCTCTCTTCTTCTTCTCTCCTATTCTTTCTTTGGAGGTGTCAACCAACTCCCAGATCAAAGCGCGTCCTGGTTGGGCACCTCTGACCCCTGCTCCTGCCCTAAGCCACCCCGGAAAGGTAGCAACATTCTCATTGTAAGTAAAGCAGGGACCTCACCCCTTTCTCCCATTGGCTCCCTCCCTCCTCTCCTGTTCTTGCACTGCCAGGCCTGGTCCCTCGTCCTCCTCCTTCAGGGGCTCTCTCTGCTCTTGTCTAGAGTGTCTTTGGGTCTGTCCCGGTCCCCCTAAGACCCTCACAGTCCTCATCACTGTCCTCTGAAGTGAGGTGCTCCTCCCAAAACCCTCACCCCCCATTCTGTGCTTTGGGCTCGGGTGGGGTGTGAGGGACAAGGCTTGGGACATCATGGAAGGACCCAGCATGGGGGGTGAGGACAGGGGAAGGGGACTCACCTGCGCACAGTGTATGGGGTGGGGGGAGGAAGGGGATCTGCAGAAGGCTCACAGGTGTCTGAGCTGGGTCCAGCCCACAGGGTGGTGGAGAGGTGTGACACAGCCCAGGGCAGCGGGTGGTGGGGGGACATTAACAAGGCAGTGGGTCTGGGGCAGAAGATGAAGCTTGAAAGAGGCTCAGGGACAGAGATGGTGGTGGACAACAGGATGTCAGTGAGGCATGTGCACTGTGGCGCATGTGTGTGACTGCATGTACATTATAGCATGTATGTGAGTGTGTGACCCTGTGCGTGACTATGAGCGTGTGACTCCATGTGCATTATGGTATGTGTGTGTGACCCTGTGTGTGTGCATGACTGCATGTGCATTACAGCATGTGTGTGTGACCCTGTGTGTGTGTGTGTGTGTGTGTGTGTGTGTGTGTATACCCAGGCCTGGCCATTCCTCCAGCCCCTCCTCCCCGAAGGCAGGAGGGAGGTGGCCAGCGTGGGGGAGGGTGCCAGGCCTGGAGAAGGAAATGCCTCCGGGAAATGGAAGTGGCTTAGAAACAGAGGCTCTGTCCCATCCCATCCCATCCCAGGGATCCTGAAGGGACCCTCAGCTCCACACCCAGACCTCTCCGGCCAGGCTGCGGGGACAGGGCCCACGGACGGTCCCCCGTGGAGGCCAAGGCCGCGTCTGCCCAGGCAGAGGCCCCAGCTTGCCGGCCTCCTCCCGGCTGCACATCTGGCCGGGCCGGCAGGACGCAGCCCCTGCCGGAGAGCAGACAAAGGCCCAGCCGGGGCCTGCGGGAGGAGGGGGCCGGCGCCCGGGCTGGTCCCCCACAACCGGCCGCTAATTAAAGGCCCTGAGCCCGACCGCTGGAGACACCCTGAGACAGACGGCTGTGGCCTCAGTGACCAACTCAGGGGAAGTGGGCGGCGCCACTCCCACACCCAGACACACAAACACACACTGGCAGCGACACACATCCCGCGCAACCAGAGACAGGCGCTCGGGCACTGCAGACCCACAAAAGACGCCAGGACGCCTCCACCGCAGACATACGCGCCGACAGGCTCAGTGCACACTCAACACACCCAGAGATAAACACATGGAAACACACAACCACACACTCCCAGACATGTGTAAACACACAGTTACACGCGCACACACGGGACAAGCCAGAGAAACACGCTGCCACACAAATACACGCACCTGGGGCCTACACACACAGACACACTCACTCACACACATACACAGACAACCCAAGGAGACAGACACACAGGCCTACACGCTGACACATACACACTTATTTGCATGCTCACACCAAACCAGAGACAAACTCACAAGTCCCACAGACCTAGACACCCCCCCACCAGACACACATACACAGGCATTTACACACTCATCACACTCAGAGACAAACGCACACATGCTTGGGGACACACACACAAACCCAGACACACATACACTCATCTCCAAATCTGCGCGCACACAGCAAACCCCTATGCGCACACACTGTCCACACACACAGGCAGACACACAAGAGACTCATCCCCAGGCACTGACACACACATGTAATGCACAACCACTCCGCCCCTACGTGGACGGACACACACACACACACACGCACACACACAGCAAACAAACCCACGGCAATCCCGGGCGCGATCAGTGGCGCGCGCACTTGAAGACCTCAGGCACAGACGCGAGTCGCACAGCGGGACGCCCTCCCCCATCCAGGGCACCACAGCCCCACGCCCTCACCGCTCGATGAGGACACACAAAGTCCCACCGAGTCACGCACCCCGGGTCCCCCGCCCGCGCCGCTACCTGCGCCGCGCCCGGGGCCTCCGCGCCGTCGCCGCCGCTGTCTCGCCGCCCGGCGCGCGCAGGAAGGGAGGGAGCGAGCGAGCGCGGCGGCGTGGCCGGGGGAGGGGGCGCGGGGAAGGCACTTCCTGAGCCGCCTGCCAGGGTTATAAAAAAACCCCCAAACCGCGCGCGGCCAGAAACCCCGCCCGCCCGCCGCCGCCCGGCCTCGGCCGCGGGCTGGACCCCAGCCAGGGACCCGGGAACTCGGGCCGCCCCGCCCGGGACCAGCGCCCCCGCCGCGGGGGAGGGGGCTGGGGAACCGCGGGGGGTGGGGAGGGGACGAAGCGGGGGAAATCGAGTGGCGGCGGGGAGAATGGACGGGAGAGGGGAGAAAGAATCAGGTGGGGGATGGGGATGGAGGCAGAACTGGGTGGGTGGGGGTTCGGGGAAAGGGAGGAAGAGACGGGAGAGGTTAGGGGAGGGGGAAGTTTGAATGAAAGGGGCAGGGGGAGATGGAGACCTGAAGGAAGGGGCTGAGTGGGGTGCGGGGAGGTGGGGGCCTGGAGGAGAGGCTGAGTGGGGTGGGGGGAGGTGGGGCCCTGGAGGAGGGGCTGAGTGGGGTGGGGGGAGGTGGGAGCCTGGCGGAGGGGCTGAGTGGGGTGGGGGGAGTTGGGGGCCTGGAGGAAGGGGCTGAGTGGGGTGGGGGGAGGTGGGGGCCTGGCGGAGGCGCTGGGTGGAGTGGGGGGAGGTGGGGGCCTGGAGGAAGGGGCTGAGTGGGGTGGGAGGAGGTGGGGCCCTGGAGGAACGGGCTGAGTTGGGTTGGGGGCAACGGGAAGGAGTGGAGGGGGGTAAGGAATGGGGCGGGAGGGGGGATGGGAGCATGATATGGTGGGGTCGGGGAGGGGAGAGCCCACTTCCTCGCCAGCCTCTGCGGCATCAACAACAGCTGTTATTTATTGAGGGCTGGGCCTGGCTCAAACAAGCATTTATTGGGCGCCTCCCGTGTGCCAGGCACGGTGCCCAGGGCAGGAAATAAGTCCCAGCTCGGCCCCGCCCTCTCTGAGTTCTCAGGGGGTCTGATCGGTCAGGGGCCTGGCCTTGGTCTCTGTACCTTAACTCCGTGGTGATGTAGGCCCAACTGGTCCCATTTCACAGATGAGGAAACTGAGGCCACAGAGAGGGGGAGAGTGAAAATTCTGTTGGAACCGGAGCCCTCTGGGTCTTCGTCACTCTGGGTCTGGCTCCATAAAATGAACGAATGTGTGAATGAGGAGGACCTGGATGGTTGGGGCAGGGCTGGGATTTGAACCCCAGGTGCCTGGTACACTGCCTGGTTCCAGGGAAGGGTGGTGACCCCCAGGCCTCACAATTCCAGGCATTTCCCAGGAACGCCCCCCGGGGAGCTGGGCAGAGCCTTGGCCTTGGCTTTCTCTGAGTCTGGGTTTACTCATCCACACAGTGGGGGTAATAACAGCCTTTCCAGGGCTGGAGTAGGGGGTGGAGGAGGGGTTTCATTCTGCAGCAAAGATTTGTTGTTACGTGCTGGGTTCCAGGGACACAGCTGAGACCAGGAGGGCAGCTTCCCAACTCGGAATTTTTCCTTTTGAACCTGGAATGACATGTCATTACTCACGCATACAGCAGGCGCTGCATAAATACCAGACTCCTGGAGTTCCTACCACATTACCTTACCCCAACCCCCTGGGACTCCAGGCTAGACCAGAGGGACAGCCCCCATCCTCCTGTTTGCTCCCCACACTCCCTCCTTCCCACAAGGGCCTGTCGGGCCCCCATTTGAGGAACGAGTCTAAGTCAGCCATTTCTGGCCTCTATTAGCTGTTCTTCTACTACCTATGGGCCCTCTTTCTCCATGAAAGAGGGGTGGTGGCTTCCTTTCTTTGCCGTACTGCTAAAGGCTTCTACTGTTAGCCTAGTGACTGGTCCAGCCACCTGTCCCTACTTTTTTTTTTTTTTTTTTTGAGATGGAGTCTTGCTGTGTTGCCAAGGCTGGAGTGCGGTGGCGTGATCCCAGCTCACTGCAACCTCCGCCTCCTGGGTTCGAGCAATTCTCCTGCCCCAGCCTCCCGAGTAGCTGGGATTACAGGCGCCCACCACCATGCCCAGCTAATTATATTTTTAGTAGAGATGGGGTTTTACCATGTTGGCCAGGCCAGTCTCGAACTCCTGACCTTAAGTGATCCAACCGCCTCTACCTCCCAAAGTGCTTGGATTACAGGCGTGAGCCACTGCGCCCAGCCCACCTGTCCCTCCTCTTAAGGATGGGTGGCTTCCAGACCGCACTGGGAATTTCAGGGCTGCTTTGAGCCAGGCGCTCCCAGGTTCTGGCACTCCTGGCTGTGAAACCTCTCATTATAATTACTCTGTGAAACTTTGACAGTTCTACACTCACTACTTCCCACCACAGCCCCAGACCTCCCTGCGGGGCGGGGGGGGGGGGGGGCTCTTTTTTTTCTCGAGGGCGTGTGGCCCTCTAGGGCCTGGCAGATTGTTTAGGGGAAGCACCGTC
Source organism: Theropithecus gelada (assembly GCF_003255815.1). Taxonomy (NCBI): domain Eukaryota; kingdom Metazoa; phylum Chordata; class Mammalia; order Primates; family Cercopithecidae; genus Theropithecus; species Theropithecus gelada. Next base: position 8,529,482 of record NC_037687.1, read on the forward strand.
CCCACCTGAATCCCCAGGGAGCTGTGTTGGGGTCCCCACCTGAAGCCCCAGGGGGCTGTGTTGGGGCTTTTGCGGTGAGTCTTGGGAAACAGACTTATGTCTTTTCCTTTTTCTTTTCTTTTCTTTTCTTTTTTTTTGAGATGCAGTCTCGCTCTGTTGCCCAGGCTGGAGTGCAATGGCGCGATCTCGGCTGACCACAACCTCTGCCTCCTGGGTTTAAGTAATTCTCCTGCCTCAGCCTCCCGAGTAGCTGGGACTACAGGCACATGCCACCACGCCTGGCTAATTTTTGTATTTCACTATCCTTGGCCAGGCTGGTGTCAAACTCCTGACCTTGTGATCTGCCTGCCTCGGCCTCCCAAAGTGTTGGGATTACAGGCGTGAGCCACCACGCCCAGCCCTTTTGTGTCTTTTTCTTCTGAGACAAGATCTTGGCTCTGTTGCCCTGGCTAGAGTGAGGTGGTGTGATGACAGCACACTGCAGCCTCGAACCCCTGAGCTCAGGTGATCCTTCTGCCTCAGCTTCCTGAGTATCTGGGACCACACATGTGAGCCACCATGCCCAATTAAGTTCTTTTTTTTTTTTGAGACGGAGTCTCTCTCTGTCACCCAGGCTGGAGTGCAGTGGTGTGATCTCGGTTCACTGCAACTTCCACCTCCCGGATTCAAGCGATTCTCCTGCCTCAGCCTCCCAAGTAGCTGGGATTACAGGCACAAGCCACCACGCCCGGCTAATTTTTGTACTTTTAGTAGAGATGGGGCTTTGCCCTGTTGGCCAGGTTGGTCTTGAACTCCTGGCCTTAAGTAGCCCTCCCACCTCAGCCTCCTAAAATGTTGGGATTACAGGTGTAAGTCACTGTGCCTGGCCTCAAATTGTAGAGACAGGGTCTCTCTCTGTTGCCCAGGTTGGTCTTGAACTCCTGACCTCAAGCAGTCTCCCTGCCCCAGCTTCCCAAAGTGCTGGGATTTACAGCTGTGAGCCAAGTCTGGCCTGACTTTTGTGTCTTGAGTGGGATGGATTTGAAGCTGAATCCCTATCTTAGACAACAGGGGGAGGCCTCTTATAAGAGTGAAGCCAGCTGGAAATGTGGGATCATGCCTGTAATCCCAGCACTTTGGGAGGCCAAGGCAGGTGGATCACTTGAGCTCAGGAGTTCGAGACCAGTCTGGACAACATGACAAGACCCCATCACTATTAACAAATACAGAGAAATAGCCAGGGCGTGGTGGTGTATGCCTGTGGTCCCAGCTACTTGGGAGGCTGAGGTGGAAGGATGGCTTGAGTCACGGAGGTGGAGGTTGCAGTGAGCTGAGATTGGGCCACTGCACTTCAGCCTGGGCGACGGAGTGAGACTCTGTCTTAAAAAAAAAAAAAAAAAAAAAAGTTAAGTAAATAAATAAAAATAAAAAATGAATGAAGTCACCAGATGGAGGAGAGTAATGGCCCTGGGGCCATCATTATTTGAGCCCTGAGCAAGCTGTTCCTGAAGCCCATAGATGGGCTTTAATCCAGTCACACTCTTTATTGAACACTATATTGTGTCAGGTGCTGATCCAGGTACTGGGGACATGGCCAGAAACAACAATCTCCATCCCACAAAGGTCACTGTCTTGCCTCAAGGCCTTCGCACTTGCTGTTCCCTCTGCCTGGAACACCTTGCCTCCCCACCCCCCATATTCCATGGCCAGGTCTGTTTTGTCTTTGAATTTTTTTTTTTCCTCTTTGAAACAGAGTCTCGATGTCACCCAAGCTGGAGTGCAGTGGTACGATCTCAGCTCACTGCAACCTTTGCGTTCTGGGTTCAAGCGATTCTCCTGCCTCAGCCTCTCAAGTAGCTGGGATTACAGGCGCGTGCCACCACACCTGGCTAATTTTTGTATTTTTAGTAGAGATGGGATTTTGCCACGTTGGCCAGGCTGGTCTCGAACTTCTGACCTCAAGTGATCTGCCTGCCTCGGCCTCCCAATGTGCTGGGATTATAGGCGTGAGCCACTGCACCTGGCCATCTTTCAAGTTTTGACTCAAACATCATTTCCTTAGGGAGGCCTGCACTGATCCCCTCACTTCAACATGACACCCCAGTGGGCTTCCTTTCGCACTCCCCAATGTCTTTTACTCTTAGCATGAGTCACTACTGGGCGTACTCTATGAAATACTTATATCTGCTGACTTCTTATGTTTCCCACCGGAATGCCAGCCCCGTGAGGGAAGGGGGTTTTTGTCTGTGTGGTCCACAGCAGTATCCTTGGTGCCTAGCAGGATCTCACCCACAGTTAGTGGCCACTGTTGAATAAATAGGCTCACTAGCAAATAAAAGGGCTCTCAGAAGAGGTGACAATGACGTTGTCGTTTGAATGTTAAGAAAGCCTGTTACTGGAAAAAAAAAAAAAATTAGCTGGGCATGGTGGTGCGTACCTGTAGTCCCAGCTACTTGGGAGGCTGAGGCGGGAGGATCACTTGAGCCAGGGAATTCGAGGTTGCAGTGAGCTGTGAACGTGCCATTGTACTCCAGCCTGGGCGACAGAGTGAGACCCTGTCTCAAAAAAAAAAAAAAAAAAAGCAGTGTGAGTGTGAAGGCGTTCTAGGAGGAGTGCATAGTAACTGCAAGGTTCCTGTGCCCATTCTCTTTTTATGTAAGCCAGCCTGGACTGACTTTAAAAAAAAATTGTTTCTTGGATTCTTTGCAACATTTAGAACCCTGAGTGATGGTGTGCCTAGGGATGCAGTACTGCCGCTGTGCCACAGGAGGGCGCAATGGAACGCCATTGTTGCCCTTGGACGTTAGGAACTAGGAAAATAGAAGTAATGATAATCGGCGGGGCGCGGTGGCTCACGCCTGTAATCTGTGATCCCAGCACTTTGGAAGGCCGAGGCGAGCGAATCACGAGGTCAGGAGTTTGAGGCCAGCCTGCCCAACATGGTGAAACCCCGTGTCTACCAAAAGGACAAAAATTAGCCGGGTGCGGTGGTGCGCACCTGTAATCCCAGCTATTGGGTAATCCCAGCTACTCAGGAGGCTGAGGCGAAAGAATCGCTTGAACCCGGGAGGCGGAGGTTGCAGTAAGCCAAGGTCGCGCCCCTGCACTGCAGTCTGGGTGATAGATTGAGATTCCATCTCAAAAAAAAAAAAAAAAAAAAAGAAGTAGCAATGATAATCGTGATAATGATGGTGATGGTGATGGAGCATGGGCCATGAGGTCTGTCTTAACTTCATGACAGCCTTACGAGGTAGGTGCCCATTTTGCAACTGAGGAAACAAGCCCAGAGAGGTTGAGTAACTTGCTCAAGGTCTCTCAGCTAGCAGTGGTAGAACCAGAATAGAACAACCAAGGTAAAAGTCACCCATAATTTGATCACTTAGGGGGAAGGCAGGTGAACTTTGAGGTTGAAGACCTTCCCCTGGGATGGGGGGAGGAGGGAGTCCTGGGGGTGCCCTGGGATCATTGTGCTGAGGGCTGACCCTTTTCCCAGTGGGTAGAGCTCCCATCTCTCTCTCTCTCTCTCTCTCTTTTTTTTTTTCTTTTTTTTGAGACAGGGTGTTGCTCTATGGCCCAGGTGCAGTGGCGCACTCATGACTCACTGCAGCCTCAATTTCCCAGGCTCAAGCAATTCTCCTACCTCAGCCTCCCAAGAAACGGGGACTACAGGCATGCACTATTTTGTCTGGCTATTTAAAAATTTTTTTCTTGTAGAGATGGGGTCTTGCTATATTGCCCAGGCTGGTCTCAAACCCCTGGGCTCATGCGATCCCCCCACCTCAGTCTCCCAAGTAGCTGGGACTACAGCACGCACCACCATGCTCGCTTAATTTTTTAAATTTTTTTGTAGAGATGGGGTCTTGCTGTGTTGCCCAGGCTTGTCTTGAACTCCTAGGCTCAAGTGATCCTCCTGCCTTGGTCTCCCAAAGTCCTGGGATCACAGGCATAAGTCACTACACCTGACAATGGAGCGCCTAACCCTTAGCCCATCTGCTGGGCGTTTTTCCCCAGCTCTGTGGCTTGATATCCCCTTAAATGTGGAGATAAATCACGCCTTCTCTAGGTCAGTTGAAATCAAAATTCACCTCCAAGTTTCAGGGGCAGGGAAGGCTTAGGCAGTTGACGGGGAGGGAGGGAGTGAGTTTCAAGCTGGGGCCACGTCCTGCCCAAAATCCTGGACGTGGGAGACAGGGAAGGGCAGGTGTCAGCTTCCTACAGGATTCTCTTGGAGTGAATATTTACTCAAACCCCTCCTGGCAGAGGAAACGCAACTCTCCCACCCCCACCCCGCTTCCTCTTGAAATTCAAAACACACATTTGACCAGGTGCGGTGGCTGACGCCTGTAATCCCAGCACTTTGGGAGGCCCAGGCGGGCGGATCACCTGAGGTCAGGAGTTCTAGACCAGCGTGGCCAATATGGTGAAGTCCTGTCTCTACTAAAAATACAAAAATTAGCCGGGTGTGGTGGTGTGCGCCTGTAATCCCAGCTAATCTGCGGGGCCGAGGCAGGAGAATCGCTTGAACCCGGGAGGCAGAGGTTGCACCAAGCCGAGACTGCGCCATGGCACTCAAGCCTGGGGGACAAGAGCGAGACTTCATCTCAAAAAAACCAAACCAAACCAAACCAAACCAAAACACACATTCATCTGCCTTCACTTGGATATCACAGAAAATCTTATCTTGCAAGTTGAGCCCAGAATGATCTGAGGGCTGGGTGCACCCGCTTCACCCCTGCCTCGTGCAGTTTTGGGGCCCAAAAGGGTTCGGTGGTTGCCAGCTCAGTGTCCTACAACAGTTGAAAGTCCCCATGGCTGGAAGCTCCCAGCTATCTGGAGGCTTCTCAACCCATACAACCCCTAAATGCTCCACGTGCAACATACTGGGCTCAAGCCCCTCTAGACCTAAACCTTTACACCTGTGTAAGGCTGGTCTCTGTGTAGGGTGATATTTCACAACTAATGTTTCATCCTCCTTCATCTTTTAATGCCAGGGGCTGGGAGTTCAAATCCCACCTTGCCGATCTTTGCCCATTATTTAAACTTCTCCACGTCTCTGTTTTCTCATCTGGAAAATGGGCTTAATCAGGTGGCTGTGAAGATTCAACACTATCGATGGGAGAGTGCTTATTACCATAGTGCCGGGCACAAAGTAAGTGGTAGCTATTATGATTATTTCTGTTTTTGTTGTTGTTACTATTTATTATTTTGTTTGGATTTTTAATTTTTTAAAGTTAAAACAATTTTTTTCTTTTTCTTTTTCTTTTTTTTTTTTTTTGAGACAGAGTTTCGCTCTGTCGCCCAGGCTGGAGTGCAGAGGCACGATCTTGGCTCACTGCAAGCTCCGCCTGCTGGGTTCAAGTAGATTCTCCTGCCTCAGCCTCCCAGGTAGCTGGGATTATAGGCACCCGCCACCACATCAGGCTAATTTTTGTATTTTTAGTAGAGAAGGGGTTTCACCATATCGCGGCCAGGCTGGTCTCGGACTCCTGACCTCAGGTGATCCACCAGCCTTGGCCTTCCAAAGTACTAGGATTACAGGCCTTTTTTTTGTTTTGTTTTTTTGTTTTGAGATGGAGTCTCACTCTGTCACCCAGGCTGGAGTGCTGTGATGTGATCTCGGTTCACTGCAAGCTCCGCCTCTCGGTTCACGCCATTCTCCTGCCTCAGCCTCCCGAGTAGCTGGGACTACAGGCGCCCCCAACCACGCCCGGCTAATTTTTTTTTTTTTTGTATTTTTAGTAGAGACAGGGTTTTACCATGTTAGCTAGGATGGTCTCGATCTCCTGACCTCATGATCTGCCTGCCTCAGCCTCCCAAAGTGCTAGGATTACAGGCATGAGCCACCACACCTGGCTTTTTGTTTTTGTTTTTGTTTTGTTTTTGAAGAGACAAGGTCTTTTGCTGTCACTCAGGCTGGAGTCCAGTGGCACCATCACAGTTCACGGCAGACTCCAACTCCTGGGTACAATTAACCCTCCTGCCTCAGCCTCTTGGGTAGCTGGGATTACAGGCATTCACCACCACAACTGGCTAATTTAAAAAAATTTTTTGTAGTGACAAGATCTCACCTACCCAGGCTGGTCTCAAACTCCTGGACTTAAGTGATCCTCCCACCTCAGCCTCCCAAAGTGTTGGGATTACAGGCATGAGCCACCATACCCAATCTGTTTTTGTTTTGATTTTTTTGTTTATTAATCTTACTTTTTTTGTTTTGATTTTTAAAATGCCTTATTAACATTTGCTTTTGATTTTTAGAAATGTTTCTGTTTATGAATCTTTCTTTTTTTGTTTTAATCTGTTTAATTTTTTTTTTTTGGTTTGTTTTTAAATCTTTGTGGTTATTATTATTCTACTCTGTTCTTTCCCTGAGCAAGGGCGCTGGTCTCATATCCCCAAGAAAGGAGTGTCCACCTTGGAAAAAAAGAGGCATTTGCTGGACCCGGAGTTCCACAATGCCTACGGGGATAGGGAAGGCTTCCAGCAAAAACAACTTTGAGAGAATATTTTTATTTTTATTTTTTTGGGGATGGAATCTCGCTCTGTCGCCCAGGCTGGAGTGCAGTGGTGTAATCTCGGCTTGCTGCAAGCTCCCCCACCCAGGTTCGAGCGATTCTCATGCCTCAGCCTTCCGAGTAACTGGAATTACAGGCATGCAGCACCGTGCCTGGCTAATTTTTGTATTTTTAGTAGAGACAGGGTTTCACCATCTTGGCTGGGCTGGTCTCGAACTCCTGACCTCAGGTGATCTGCCTGCCTTGGCCTCCCAAATTGCTGGGATTATAGATGTGAGCCAGAGAGAATCTTGTGTAGGAAACAAGTAGGCTGGGTGTGCTGGCTCATGCCTGTAATCCCAACACTGGGAGGCCGAGGTGGGCGGATCACTAGGTCAGGAGTTCGAGACCAGCCTGGCTAACATGGTGACACCCTGTCTCTACTAAAAATACAAAATTAGCTGGGCATAGTGGCGCGCCTGTAGTCCCAGCTTACTTAGGAGGCTGAGGCAGGAGAATCACTTGAACTCGGGAGGTGGAGGTTGTGGCGAGCCGAGATCGTGCCACTGCACTCCAGCCTAGACAATAGAGCCAGGCTCCGTCTCAAAAAAATAAAATAAAATAAAATAAATAAATAAATAAATACATAAAATAAAGAAAAGAAACAAGTATCCCATCGTGGAGCCTAGGAAAGAGATTTTCTGGGTGGGGAGAGGTGAACTGGGGATAGGAGAAGAATAGAGACTTGGAGAGGAGGTCTCCGGATGGGAGGCCGGAGTAGGGGCGTGGAGAAAAGCTCAGGCAGGCTGAGGACCAGGTCACAATAGGTGAGCTGGACAGCTCCGTGCAGGTCCCTGAGGCCACATGGAGGGAGCAGTAGGGGGGAAGTGGATAGAAAGGGTGGAAACAGGTTGTGGAGCGGGCGGTCCCTGCAAGTCCCTCATCCCAGGGAGCGGATGTGAGGTTTGTGTGCCTGGCCCAAGTGTGGGGTGGATGTTGTCACAGTTTGGGGGCGGTGGTGCCCCAAACTGCCCAGGTGTCCGGGCTGCATGGGATAGCAGGAGGATGAGGATGAGGCAGGAGGGGGTGTTTGATTGGGCGCAGCTGTGTTGAGGAGGTCCGAGTGCTGGGCACTGGGGGGACGCCCTGTCTCTGTGACTTCACTCAATGTTGATTTACCCTGATCCTTCCTAGACACCCTCCTGGCTGCATCTGGTCTCCTCTGGGCATCCCTGGCTTCCCCGTCTCAGCCACCTTTTCTGGGGTGGCCTGGGTCTGGTAGAAGAGGCCAAGTATTATTAATTTTTTTTGAGATGAAGTCTTGCTCTGTCACCCAGGCTGGAGTGCAGTGGCGCGCTCTTGGCTCAATGCAAGCTCCGCCTCCCGGGTTCAAGCGATTCTCCTGCCTCAGCCTCCTGAGTAGCTGGGATTACAGGCGCCCACCACCACGCCCAGCTAATATTTGTATTTTTAGTAGAAATGAGGTTTCACTGTGTTAGCCAGGCTGGTCTCGAACTCCTAACCTCAGGTGATCCACCCACCTTGGCTTCCCCAAATGCCCACCTTGGCGTCCCAAAGGCATGAACCACTGCACCCAGCTCTGCTATTTTATGCTTTTGAGACAGGGTCTTGTTCTGTCACCCAGGCTGGAGTGCAGTGGTGCAAACGTGGCTCACTGTAGCCTCAACCTCCTGGGTTCATGAGATCCTCCTACCTCGGCCTCCTAAGTAGCTGGGACTACAGGCTTGTGTCACCACTCTTGGCTAATTTTTAATTTTTTGTAGAGATGGGGGTCTCATTATGTTGCCCAGGCTGGTCTCGAACTCCTGGACTGAAGCAATCTTCCTGCCTTGGCCTCTCAAAATGTAGGGGTTACAGGTGTGAGCTACTGCGTCTGGCAGAATGAATATTTTATAATCCCTCTTAACTCCTGTTCCAGGTCCTTGTTCAGCTACAGGAGAAAAAAATGTAAGTCCAATTGATCGAATTGTTTTGGGGTATTCTCCCATCCCTACCTGGGGGTGGCCAGGCATCTGAGTTGGAATCTGTCTTTGCTATTTACCAGTTGAGTGACTTTTGCTTACTGTAACAAACTACCATAAACTGGGTGGCTTATAAACAACAGAGATTTATTTCTCATTGTTCTGGAGGCTGAGAAGCCCAAGATCAAGGTGCCAGAAACTTCATATCTGGTTAGGGCCCACTTCCTGGTTCATAGGTCAGCACCATCTTCTTCTTGTAGCCCCGCGTGGTGAAAGGGGTGAGTGAGCTCTCTGAGGTATCTTTTATAAGAGCACTAATCCCATTCATGAGGGCTCCACCCTCATGACGTAATTACCTCTTAAAGGCCCTGCTTCCCAGTAATATCACCTTGGGGGTTAGGATATCAACATACAAATTTTGGGAGTACATAAATATTCAGTCCATTGCAGCCAGTTACTTATCCTCTCTGAAAATGAGGACTGTAATAGTACCCACCTTATAGTGTTGTTATGAGGGTAAAAGGGTCAATGTATGTAAAGCACTTAGAACTGGAGTTGATGTCCAGTAAGTGCACAGTAAATCTCATCAATATGATGATGATGGTGATGGTGATGATGATGATGATGGTGATGATGATGGTGGTGCTGATGGTGCTGATGATGGTGGTGCTGCTGCTACTGATGGTGATGATGGTCATGGCCGTGATGATGGTGATGATACTGATGATGGTAATGGTGATGATGATGGTGATGGTGGTGATGATGATGGTGTTAATCGTGCTGCTGCTGACGGTGATGATGGTGATTATTATAATGATGATAGTGATAGTGATGATGATGTGATGGTGATGGTGATGCTGCTGCTGCTGATGATGGTGCTGATGATGGTGCTGATGATGGTGATGACGGTGATGACAGTGATGACGGTGATGACAGTGATGATGGTGATGATGATGATGGTGGGGATGATGATGGTGATGATGATGGTGATGGTAATTATGATGATGGTTGTGATGAAGACGGTGATGGTAGTGATGGTGATGATGATGGTAATGGTGATGATGATGGTGTTGGTGGTGCTGGTGATGACAGTGATGATGGTAATCATTATGATGATGATGGTGATCATAGTGATGATGGTGAGGATGATGCTGATGGTAATGGTGATGATGGTGATGGTGATGATGGTGTTGATGGTGCTGCTGCTGATGGTGATGATGGTGATCATTATAATGATGATGGTGATGGTGATTATGATGATGTGATGGTGATGGTGGTGGTGGTGACGACGATGATGATGATGATGGTGCTGATGATGATGGTGATGGCAGTGATGATGATGATCATGGTGATAATGGTGCTGCTGCTGCTGCTGCTGGTGATGATAATGATGATGGTGATGATAATGGTGATGATGGTGATGGTGATGGTGATGATGGTGATGATCATAATGGTGATGGTGAGGGTGATGGTGGTGATGATGATGATGATAGTAATGGTGATGATGATGGTGTTGATGGTGCTGATGATGACAGTGATGATCATTATAATAATGATGGTGATCATAGTGATGAGGATGGTGATGATTGTGATGATGGTGGGGATAATGATGGTGATGGTGGCTGTGATGAAGATGGTGACAATGGTGATGATGGTGATGATGACAGTGACAGATGATGGTGATCATGATAATGATGGTGATGATGGTGATGATGACAATGACGTTGGTGATAATGATAATGATGATGATGGTGATGATGTTTATGCCTGTGGTGGACCACGTGATTTCCAGCATGTGGTTTCTTACCCTTAGCACTGCTGATGTTTTGGGCCAGATAGTTCCTGGCTGTGGAGGGCTGTCCTATGCATTGTATGGTGTTTAGCAGCATCCCTGGTCTCTACCTACCAGATGCCAGTAGCACCTGCAAATCTGACAATGAAAAACATTTCCAAACACTGTCCAATGTTCCCTGCAGGTGTGGGAGTGGGAGTGAGAACAACCAGTCTGATCCTGGTTCATCTTCTGCCTATGCTGCCATCCACTAGGAAGAGTAGATTTCCTCTCAGCCCAGGGTTGTTAATTATTTCAGTATCCTTATTTTATTTTATTTTTTGAGATGGAGTCTTGCTCTGTTGCCCAGGCTGGAGTGTAGTAGCATGATCTCAGCTGACTGCAACCTCTGCCTTCCAGGTTCCAGTGATTCTGTTGCCACAGCCTCCTGAGTAGCTGGGATTACAGACACCCACCACCACGCCTGGCTAATTTTTTTTTTTTTTTTGTATTTTTAGTAGAGGTGGGGTTTCACCATGATGACCAGGCTGGTCTTGAACTCCTGACCTCAAGTAATCCAACTGCCTCAGCCTCCCAAAATGCTGGAATTACAGGCATGAGCCACCGTGGTCGGCCAGTATCCCTACTTTAACATTTACAAGACATTTTGTTGTTGCTTTTTGTCTTGCTAAGGCAGTCTCTCTCTAACAGAGTAGAAGCTAAAAATTGGCTGTTACTCAGATGAAGGAATGGGACCCAGGATGAGACAAGACTCAGTGAGTTTTTTTTTTTTTTGAGACGGAGTCTTACTCTGTTGCCAGACTGGAGTGCAGTGACACAATCTCAGCTCACTGCAACCTCCGCCCTCCGAGTTCAAGTGATTCTCCTGCCTCAGCCTCCCAAGTAGCTGGGATTACAGGCCTCTGCCACCACGCCCAACTAATTTTTTGTGTTTTTAGTAGAGATGGGTTTCATCATCTTGGCCAGGCTGGTCTTGAACTCCTGACCTCATGATCCACCCGCCTCGGCCTCCCAAAGTACTGAGATTACAGGCGTGAGCCACCACGCCTGGCCTCTCAGTGAACTTTTAAAAAATAATTAGTTTTGGCCGGGCGCGGTGGCTCAAGCCTGTAATCCCAGCACTTTGGGAGGCCGAGACGGGCGGATCACGAGGTCAGGAGATCGAGACCATCCTGGCTAACACGGTGAAACCCCGTCTCTACTAAAAAAATACAAAAAACTAGCCGGGCGAGGTGGCGGGCGCCTGTAGTCCCAGCTACTCGGGAGGCTGAGGCAGGAGAATGGCGTGAACCTGGGAGGCGGAGCTTGCAGTGAGCTGAGATCCGGCCACTGCACTCCAGCCTGGGTGACAGAGCGAGACTCCGTCTCAAAAAAAAAAAAAAAAAAAAAAAAAAAAAATTAGTTTTATTTAAGAGGAAGGGTCTTGTTCTGTCACCCAGACTGGAGTGCAGTGGCACAAGCATAGCTCACTGCAACCTTGAATTCCTGGGTTCAAGTGATCTTCTCCCACGTCTCACCTCAACCTCCTGAATAGCTGGGACTATAGGCCGAGCTGATTAAAAAATTTTTTATAGAGATGGGGTGTCACTATGTTGCCAGGGCTGATCTCAAGCCCCTGACCTTAAGCAATCATCTTGCCTCAGCCTCCCAAAAGTGCTGGGATTACAGATGTGAGCCACTACGTGTGGCCTCTGTGAGCATTTAAAACCCTGCCCCACCAACCCTCCAACAATGACCATGTGAAGACACGGAGAGAAGGTGGCCATCTACAAGTCAAGGAGAGAGGCCTCAGAGGAAACCAACCCTGCTGACACCTTGAACTTGGACCTCCAGCCTCCAGAACTGTGAGATAACGAATTTCTGTTGTTTTAGCTAGGTCTGTGGTGCATTTTTTGGGCAGCCCTAGCAAGCTGATATACTTTTTTTTTTTTTTTTTTAAATGGAGTTTTGCTCTTATTGCCCAGGCTGGAATGCAATGGTGTGATCTCTGCTCACTGCAACCTCCGCCTCCTGGGTTCAAGCGATTCTCCTGCCTCCTGAGTAGCTGAGATTACAGATACCTGACATGACGCCTGGCTAATTTTTGTGTTTTAGTGGAGACGGAGTTTCACCATATTGGTCAGGCTGGTCTCGAACTCCTGACCTCAGGCGATCCACCCGCCTCGGCCTCCCAAAATGCTGGGGATTACAGGCACGAGCCACCGTGCCTGGCTACTCATAAATGTTTTAAGTTTGAATGATATTCCATTGTACATATAGACCATGATTTGCCCCCTCTTGCTTCCACGCCAGTGTCCCCTGGAGCCGTCTCTCTCCTGTCTCCTGCTGTGTCTGGGCTGGGTTGGGACCTGAGCTTAGCTGCAACTGTCTCCCCTGAACCCCCATCTACAAAAGGCTCTGACCTCCAGACCCATCCCCCCTTCCTCAGCCCCTAAGCCTTTTCCTATCTCCACTTTTCAGCCACAGAATCCGAGACCCAGATTGCAAGCTCCTTGTGGTGAGGGTTAGATTAAATATGTAGTTCTTATAAAAGACTTAGAATGGTGCCTGGCACAGAAGCTATTATTATTATGTGTGTGTGTGTGTGTGTGTGTGTGTGTGTGTGTGTGTGTGTGAGACAGAGTCTCTCTGTCTCCCAGGCTGGAGTGCAGTTATATGATCTTGACTCACTGCAACCTCTGTCTCCCAGATTCAAGCAATTCTCCTGCCTCAGCCTCTCATGTAGCTGGAATCACGGGTGCCTGCCACCACGTCCAGCTCATTTTTGTATTTTTAGTAGAGACCGGCTTTCACCATTTTGGCCAGCCTGGTTTTGAACTGCTGACCTCAGGTGATCCACCTGCCTCAGTCTCTCAAAGTGCTGGGATTACAGGCATAAGCCACTATGCTTAGCCTTTTATTTACTATTATTTTTTGAGACAGGGTCCCACTCTGCCACCCAGAGGCTGGAGTGCAGTGGTGCCATCATCACTCACTGCAACCTCACACTCCTAGGCTCAAGCGGTCCTCCAACCTCAGCCTCCCGAGTAGCTGAGATTACAGGTGCTGCCACCATGCCCAGCTAATTTTTGCATTTTTAGTAGAGATGGGGTTTCACCATGTTGGCCAGGTTGGTCTTAAACTCTTGACCTCTGGTGATTCACCTGCCTCCGCCTCCCAAAGTGTTGGGATTACAGGCGTAAGCCATAGTGCCCAGCCACTCTGATGTTATTCATTAGTTGATTGATTCAACAAACATTTATTGGGCACCTACTGTGTGCCTTGTTCAGGCAGAAGAAGAGAACAACATCTGCACTCTCATAGCAGGAGAAAAAGACAAAAGAACCAATAAATGAATACACACAGAGTCGATTCTCTTTATTTGTGGTAGTTCTATTCTTTAATGTCGCCATGGACACTGAATTAGGGAACACTAAACTGTTGTTCCTGGGGAAATACGAGGTTAGGTTCCTATGAGCCTCTGGTCACAGCGTTTTAATCAACTGATCAATACATAACCTTGCTTTATATGTGTTATTTTATTTTATTTTATTGAGACAGAGTCTCGCTCTGTTGCCCAGGCTAGAGTGCAGTGGTGGGATCTTGGCTCACTGCAACCTCTGTCTCCCAGGCTCAAGTGATTCTCATGCCTCAGCCACCAGAATAGCTGGGGCCACAGGTGCACACCACCATGTCTGGCTAATTTTTGTATTTTTAGTAGAGATGGCATTTTGCCATGTTGGCCAGGCTAGTCTTGAACTCCTGGCCTCAAGTGATCTGCCCACCTTGGCCTCCCAAAGTGCTGGGATTACAGGCGTGTAAGCCATTGCACCCAGCCTTATATGTGTTTATTTATTTTTTAGTTTTTGAGACAGAGTTTCGCTCTTGTTACCCGGGCTGAAGTGCAATGGTGCAATCTCAGCTCACCGCAACCTCTGCCTCCTGGGTTCAAGTGATTCTCCTGCCTCAGCCTCCCGAGTAGCTGGGATTACAGGTGCCCACCACCACGCCCGGCTAATTTTGTATTTTTAGTAGAGACGGGGTTTCTCCATGTTGGTCAGGCTGGTCTCGAACTCCTGACCTCATAATCTGCCTTGCCTTGGCCTCCCAAAGTGCTGGGATTACAGGCATGAGCCACAGCACCCGGCCTATATGTGTTTATTTTTAAAGACACCTTATTAAATATATATAGTTGCTTCATTCACACTGAACTCATGGCTAACAGCAAGACCACTCGCGCCTGAATGAAGCTTCTCTAACACACAGATTTTCTCTGTGAGACTCATCACAGTCTTCTGTGTACTGTGGTTTGAATGTGTCCCCACAGAAGACATGTGTTGGAAACTCAGTCCCCAATGTGAAAGTGTTGGGAAGTGGGGCATAAGGGGAGGTGTTTAGGTCATGAAGGTTCCACCCTCCTGAATAGATTAGGACCAATTTGAAAAGGGGTTGCGGGCTGGGTGCAGTGGTTAATGCCTGTAACCCCAGCACTTTGGGAGGCTGAGGCAGGAGGATCCTTTGAGGCCAGGGGTTTGAGACTGGCCTGGGCAACATAGCAAGACCCTGTCTCTACCAAAAAAAAAAAAAAAAAGATTAACTGGGTGTGGTAGGCATGAGTCTGTAGTCCCAGCTATTTGGGAGGCTGAGGCAGGAGGATCACTTGAGCCCAGGGAGGTTGAGGCTGCGGGAGCTGTTATTACATCACTGCATTCCAGCCTGGGCAACAGAGGAAGACTCCATCTCTAATAAAGGGGAGGATTAGGCCGGGTGTGGTGGCTCACGCCTGTAATCCCAGCACTTTGGGTGGCCGAGGCTGGCGGATCACCTGAGGTCGGGAGTTCGAGACCAGCCTGACCAACATGGGGAAATCCCATTTCTACTAAAAAAATACAAAATTAGCTGGGCGTGGTGACGCATGCCTGTAATCCCAGCTACTCGGGAGGCTGAGGCAGGAGAATTGCTTGAACCTGGGAGGTGGAAGTGCAGTGAGTCGAGATTGCACCATTGTACTCCAGCCTGGGCAACAAGAGCAAAACTCCGTCTCAAAGAAAAAAGGGGAGGATTGAGGCTGTGAGTCTGATTTTTCTTGTTCTCTCACACTCTCTCTTTGCTCTTCCAACACATGAATTTTGGGGGACACATTCAAACCATGGCACCATCTAATGGAGTTGTGGTAAGGACTAGATTAAATACATAATTCTGGCCAGGCGAGGTGGCTCATGCTTGTAATCCCAGTGCTTTGGGAGGCTGAGGCTGGAGGGTTGTTTGGGGCCAGGAGTTTGAGATTAGCCTGGGCAACATAGCGAGGCCCCGTCTCTACAAAAAACCAGAAAAATTAGCCAGGCAGGGTGGCACATGCCTGTAGTCCCAGCTACTTGGGAGGCTGAGGTGGGAGGATCACTGGAGCCAGGGAGGTCCAGGCTGCAGTGAGCCACGATTTCGCCACTGCACTTCACCCTGGATGACAGAGGGAGACCCTGTCTCTGAAACAAAACAAAATAAAACAAAACGGAAAAGTGTGATTTTTCTTTTTATTTCTTTTCTTTTTTATTTTTTTGAGACAGAGTTTTTGTTCTGTTGCGCCAACTGGGATACAAGGCGCGATCTCAGCTCACTGCAAACCCCGCCTCCTGAGTTCAAGAGATTCTCCTGCCTCAGCCTCTTGAGTAGCTGGGATTACAAGCATCCACCATTACGCCTGGCTAATTTTTGTATTTTTAGGAGAGACGAGGTTTTACCATGTTGGCCAGGCTGGTCTCGAACTCTTGACCTCAGGTGATCCACCCACCTCGGCCTCCCAAAGTGTTGGGACTGCAGGCATGAGCCACTGTGCCTGGTCTGGAAAAGTGTAATTTTTCTAAGAAACTTAGCCATGGGATGATGGGACAAGAGGGCCCTTGCCAGGTGCAGGCCCCTTGACCTTGGACATCCCAGCCTCCAACTGTAAGAAATAAATCTCTGTTCTTCATAAACTACCCAGTCTACGGAATTCTGTGATGGCAGCACAAAATGAAATAAGACATTGTGTGCAGGAACACAGGACTCCACATCAGCATTGTGCTTGGGGCCAATGTCAACAGCAAAATCACCAACAAAAAGCACAAAAATGAGAAAAAAAAAAAAACCCCACAAAAAACCAAAAAAACCCCAGCACAACTCAATGGACTCCAAAAGAGCACTTGTTTATACGATGAGAGCTGAGACAGGAAGGCAGTGTCGCCTTGTGTGACCTCAGCTAGGGACCGGTGTGTAGCGCCACTCAAAGTTTTTGCTGCTGTGTCTGCACATGACTGAGAATGGCTTTGAGAGCTCCACCAGTACTGATTTTGGGGTTAAATACATTTTAGCGAGCAGGCCAATTTTTTTTTTTTTTTTTTTTTTTTTGTTTGAGATGCTCTGCCGCCCGGGTTGGAGTGCAGTGGTGTGATCTCGGCTCACTGCAACCTCCACCTCCCGAGTTCAAGCGATTCTCCTGTCTCAGCCTCCCAAGCAGCTGGGATTACAGGCACCTGCCACCATGTCCAGCTAATTTTTGTATTTTTAGTAGAGACAGGGTTTCACCATGTTGGCCAGGCTGGTCTTGAACTCTGACCTCAGGCGACCTGCCTGCCTCGGCCTTCCAAATTGTTGGCATTACAAGCATGAGCCACCACACCCAGCCAAGCAGGTCAATTTGTGATGCCAGAATCCATGGATAATGAGCATCAACTGTATCATTTTACAGGTGCAAATGAGTGTTGTGCGGGAAATAAAAGGCTGGGTTGAAAACAGACACGCCTTTAATCCCGTTGCTTTGGGAGGCTGAGGGGGAGGATAGTTTGAGGCTAGGGGTTTGAGACCAGCCTAGGCAACATAGCAAGACCCTGTCTCTGCCAAAATAATGCTCTTAGAAAAATAGCTGGGTGTGGTGGCATGTGACTGTAATCCCATCTACTTGGGAAGCTGAGGCAGGAGAATCACTTGAGTCCAGGAGTTTGAGGCTGCAGTGAGCTATGATTGCATCACTGCACTCCAGCCTGGGTGACAGAGTAAGACCCTGTCTCTAAAAAGATAAAAATAGGCTGGATGCAGTGGCTCACGCCTGTAATCCCAGCACTTTGGGAGGCCGAGGCTGGCAGATCACCTGAGGTCAGGAGGTGGAAACCAGCCTGGTCAATATGGCAAAACCCAGTTTCTACTAAAAATACAAAAATTAGCCAGGCGTGATGGCGCACACCTGTAATCCCAGCTACTTGGGAGGCTGAGGCAGGAGAATCACTTGAACCCGGGAGGCGGTGGTTGCAGTGAGCCGAGATCGCGCCACTGCACTCCAGCCTGGGCAACAAGAGCGAAACTCGGTCTCAAAAAAAAAAAAAAGAGGGAAATGGCAGGCTTGGTGGCTCATGTCTGTGTAATCACAGCACTCCCAAGTAACTGGGATTACAGGCACCCACCACCACGCCAGGCTAATTTTGTCTTTTTAGTAGAGACGGGGTTTCTCCATGTTGGTTAGGCTGGTCTTGAACTCCTGATCTCAGGTTATCTGCCCACTTTGGCTTCCCAAAGTGCTGGAATTACAGGTATGAGCCACTGTGCCTGGCCATTTCCCTCTTCTTATAAGGACACGAGTCACACTGGATTAGGACCCACTCTAATGCAGGAGGACCTCATCTTAAGTTGATTTCATCTGCAAAGACTGTATTTCCAAATAAAGCCTCATTCACAAGTTCTAGGTGGGCATGAATTTAGGGGACTATTCAACCCAGTCCCGGGGGCTTTTTAGAGAGGGAGTTCCTGGAAGCATGGAAGGCTTCTTGGAGGAGGCAATAAATGACCAGAGGCCTGATTGAAGTCAAGGGGATCTGGGGCAGGAGCATTCTAAATGGAGGGAATAGCATGCACAAAGGTCCTGATGTTGGGCTGTGCCTGTTTTGTTATCTGTTCTGGCATCATAACAGGGTCTGTGTGTATAGCTGGAAGGAAGTGAGTTGATGGCGGAGAGGTGAGGACAAGGAGGTGACAGGGACAGGTCATCAAGGGCCTTGTGGGCTGCAGAGAGGCCTTGGTCTTTTACCCTGAGGGAGGTGGGAGCCCTGGAGGACTGTGGACAGAGGAGGGACATGAGACCCCAGGGAAGGATAAGATAGTACACAAGGGCAGGCCAGGGTCTGGGTTCAGTATCTCGCAGAATCCCTACAATCTCCTGGTGTTGAACACTTTCTCTCACCCAGATAAAAATACACAAAATGAAAGAAAAGATAAAAATAAACAAAAAGAAAGAAAGGATAGGCCTGGTGCAGTGACTCATGCCTGTAATCCCAGCACTTTGGGAGGCTGAGTCGGGTGGATCACCTGAGCTCAAGAGTTAGAGACCAGCCTGACCAACATAGTAAAACCCCGTCTCTACTAAAAATACAAAATTAGCCAAGCGTGGTGGCGCATGCCTGTAATCCCAGCTACTTGGGAGACTGAGACAGCAGGATTGCTTGAACCCAGGAGGTGGAGGTTGCAGCGAATGGAGATCACACCATTGCACTTCAGCCTGGGCAAAAAGAGCAAAACTCTGTCTCAAAAACAAAAGAAAGAAAGAAAGAGAGAAAGAGAGAAAGAGAGAAAGAGAGAAAGAAAGAAAGAAAGAAGGAAAGAAAGAAAGAAAGAAAGGAAGAAAGGAAAGAGAGAAAGAGAGAAAGAGAGAAAGAAAAGATAAAGGCCAGGCGCGGTGGCTCATGCCTGTAATCCCAGCACTTTGGGAGGCTGAGGTGGGCGGATCACGAGGTCAGGAGATTGAGACCATACTGGCTAACACGGTGAAACCCCGTCTCTACTAAAAAATACAAAAAATTAGCCGGGCATAGTGGTGGGCACCTGTAGTCCCAACTATGTGGGAGGCTGAGGCAGGAAGGCAGGAGAATGGCGTGAACCTGGGAGGCGGAGCTTGCAGAGCTGAGATCGTGCCACTGCACTCCAGCCTGTGCGACAGAGCGAGACTCCATCTCAAAAAGAAAAAAAAAAAAAAAAAAGATAAAAATAAATTGAAATAAGAAAAGAAAACAGGGAGAGAGTGTATGTTAGTTACCTAGGACTGCTGTAACAAAACAGTACAAACCTCCAGATGGGGTCTGGTGAGTTAAACTCACTCCCCAGGATCACACAATTGCTCAGTGGTACACGATTCAAATCCACACTGATGTGTCCTCCTGGCATCAGGAATAACCTATGAGAGCGTTCATGGTGTCCATGAACATTGTATTCACTAGCTTCAAACTCCTGTCACTGATATTTATTTATTTATTTATTTTTGAGTTGGAGTCTCGCACTGTCACCCGGGCTGGAGTGCAATGGCGTGATCTCGGCTCACCGCAACCTCCGCCTCCCTGGTTCAAGCGATTCTCCTGCCTCAGCCTCCTGAGTAGTTGGGGTTATATTAGCCACCATGCCTGGCTAATTTTTTGTCTTTTTAGTAGAGATGAGTTTCACTGTGTTGGCCAGGCTGGTCTTGAACTCCTGAGCTCATGATCCACCTGCCTGGGCCTCCCAAAGTGCTGGAATTATAGGCATGAGCCACCACACTCAGCCTATCACTGATATTTATAATGTCACCTCCACAGCACTTTGTTGGTTGACAATACTTGGGATGTCTCCATTATAGCCCTGTTCGTGGGCACAGAGTTCTCTGCCATGGCTGGGGACTAGGAAGTGGGAAACACAGCTCCGGGGGAACCTGAGGGCTTGGGTGGAAGCCTGGAAAGCCAGGAGGAGCAAGGAGCAGGAAGCAAGGTGGTAACAACGAGAGGCTGAGTCCTCCTTCCCATGCCTTTAGTGGGACATTTCTGGTTCTCTGACACAGGAGGGCATGTAGACCTGGGTTGGGCTCCCCTCACCCCCACACAGGTCCAGTTGGATCAGCTCATTCCTCCTGCAGCTTAACTGCCTCCATCTCCCCTCTGGGATCTCATGATGTGCCTTTAATTGGGGCCTTGGATGCTCGGGTCATGTTGCATGGAACTGTGGCCAAGTGAGGGGATTAAGCAAAGCTGACTAGGATCGTTTCGTGCGGATCTTTTCAGAGCCTTTAATAGACACCTGTGCTTTGCGCAGCGCTCTAAAACTTACTTGCTCCCTTGACATTTTTTTCCTCTGTAGCATTTTGGGGTACCAGGGGTTTCTGGACGGGATACAGGAATCATTGCTTTAACTCCAGGAGGGTGCCTGAATGGTGGAATTTCAGGCAGAGACTTCTGGCTAGGCATCAAAGATTTCCTCCTGCTCCTCCCTCTCTGCCTTCCCCTCCCAGGACCCGGGCACTGAGAACAAGGCTGGCACCCCACAGCTCTCTCTGGGGTGGCCCAGTGGGGTTGCAAATTCTAGGCAGGCCAAATTAGGAGCTCACGGGGAGGCTGGAGGGGGTCAGCCCAGGCGGGGCTGGGGGCTGGGCTTGGGATGAACAGGGGAACTGAACCGAGAGGCAGGGCTCTGAACTGGAGTTCTGCCTCTGCCTGTCCCTTGATCTCTGGGGGGTCTGGAGCAGGCGTGTCTTCTGGGAAGGCGGCGGAGTCCCCTGGGACAAAGCCCAGGGATTAGCTCAGTAGACAAACATCTGAGTCTTGGCCCCTTCTTCCCCCTCTTCCAGGGTCACAGTGGGAGGCCGCAGATTGGCCCTGTTCTTCTGAAAGTAAACAGGCCGGGCTGGCCTGGCTTTCCCTCCGTCCAGCCGCCAGGCCTTCGTGTCCAGCCCCTTTCTGCGGCAGCTCCAGCCTCTCAGCCTCCTGGTCTTTCACTTTTCTGCCTCCTCTGTCTACACCCGTTGGCCTCTGGAAGCATCTCTAGTGATGGGGACTCGGGGGGCTTGGTCACTCCAGTCCTCACCCTTGCGTGTATGCGTGTGTTTTGTTCGTTTCTTGGAGATGGGGTTTCGCTCTTGTTGCCCAGGCTGGAGTGCAGTGGCTCGATCTCGGCTCACCGCAACCTCTGCCTCCCGGGTTCAAACAATTCTTTTGCCTCAGCCTCCCCAGTAGCTGGGATTACAGGTGCCTGCTGCCATGCTCGGCTAATTTTTGTACTTTTAGTAGAGATGGGGTTTCACCATATTGTTCAGGCTGGTCTTGAACTCCTGACCTGAGGTGATCCACCTGCCTTGGCCTCCCAAAGTGCTGGGATTACAGGCGTGAGCCACTGCACCTGGCCACCCTTGTGTTTTATTACTGGGGATGTTCTAGAAGAGCCAGAGGGAGGCAGGTTCAGGGCTGACTGCCCTGCCAAGCAGTGTGTGTGTGTGTGTGTGTGTGTGTGTGTGTGTGTGTGTGGTGGTGGTGGGGGAGTTATTATTACCGTTGTTTTGTCAGAGGCATGCGAACCAGAGTGACTCCATCTTGAATAAGGGCTGGGTACAATGGGCCTGAGACCTACTGCCTGCACTCCCAGACAGTTAAGGCATTCTAAGCCACAGGATGAGAGGGGAGGTCGGCACAAGATACAGGTCATAAAGACCTTGCTGATAAAACCAGTTGCAGTAAAGAAGCTGTCCCAAACCCACCAAGACCAAGATGATGACATGAGTGACCTCTGGTTGTCCTCACTGCTCCACTCCCACCAGCGCCACGACAGTTTACAGATGCCATGGCAACATCAGGAAGTCACCCTCTATGCTCTAAAAAGGGGAGGCATGAATAATCACCCCTTGTATAGCGTATCATCAAGAAATAACCATAAAAATGGGCAACCAGCAGCCCCCAGGGCTTCTCTGTCTGTGGAGTAACCATTCTTTTAGTCCTTTTTGTTTTTTTTGAGACGGAATCTCACTCTGTCGCTCAGGCTGGAGTGTAGTGGCACGACCTCGGCTCACTACAACCTCCGCCTCCCAGGTTCAAGCAATTCTTCAGCCTCAGCCTCCCGAGTAGCTGGGATTACAGGCACCCACCACCACGCCCAGCTAATTTTTGTATTTTTAGTAGAGACAGAGTTTCACCATGTTGTCCAGGTTGATCTCAAACTCCCGACCTCAGGTGATCTGCGCGCCTCAGCCTCCCAAAGTGCTGGGATTACAGGTGTGAACCACTGCACCGGCCTTTTTTTTTTTTTTCTTTTTTTTTGAGACAGAGCCTTGCTCTGTCACTCAGGCTGGAGTGCAGTGGTGAGAGCTTGGCTCACTGCACCCTCTGCCTCCTGGGTTCAAGGGATTTTCCTGCCTCAGTCTCCTGACTAGTTGAGGTTATAGGTATGCACCACCATGCCCAGCTAATTTTTTGTATTTTTAGTCGAGACGGGATTTACCATGTTGGCCAGACTGGTCTTGGACTCCTGACCTCAGGCGATCCACCCACCTCAGCCTCCCAAAGTGCTGGGATTATAGGCGGAAGCCACTGCGACCGGCCTCCTTTACTTCCTTGATAAGTTTGCTTTCACTTTACTCTGTGGACTCACCCTGAATTCTTTCTTGCGTGAGACCTAAGAACCCTCTTTTTGGGCCTGGATCGGGACTCCTTTCCAGTAAAAGTTGGCGTTATTGGCAGTGAGATAGGGAAGCTGCGGCTAAGCTGAGGATGCATGGGGAAGGTGTCTTGACCTTGAACTTGACACCTTGACCTTGGGCTCTTGCCTAGGCTCTGAGGGCCAGCTCCTTCCCCTCTCTCTACCCTCCTCCACCTCTGGCTGTTGGAAGTGCACCTGCAGCTGCCGTGGGAGGGGCCCTCCAACCACCCTGAGGATGGTTTCCTGCCTCCCTTCCTGCCCCCTCTGAAGACCAGCTTAGCTATGCCCAACTCAGCTCTTGTCCTGGGACAAGACCCGCCGCCTCCTGGTCAAGGGAGCAGGGTTCTGGGGAGGGAGAGACAGATGTCGAGGCCGGACGGGAGGTTGTGGAAGGGGAGGAAGTGGATTTGGGGAATATAGCTGTTTCTTTCTTCCTCAGCTATCATTAGTATAACTTTTCTCCTTTCTTCCCTCCCTCCTTTCTTCCTTCTCTCCTTCCTTCCTTCCCTCCCTCCCTCCCTCCTTCCCTCCTTCCCTCCCTCCCTCTTTCCCTCCTTCCCTCCCTCCCTCCTTCCTTCCCTCCCTCTTTCCCTCCTTCCTTCCCTCCCTCCCTTCTTCCCTCCCTCCCTCCTTCCCTCTTCCTTCCTTCCTTCCCTCCTTCCTTCCTGCCTTCCTTCCTTCCCTCCCTCCTTCCTTCCCTCCCTCCTTCCTTCCCTCCTTCCCTCTTCCTTCCCTCCTTCCCTCTTCCTTCCTTCCTTCCCTCCTTCCTTCCTTCCTTCCTTCCTTCCCTCCCTCCCTCCTTCCCTCCTTCCCTCCTTCCCTCCCTCCCTCCTTCCCTCCCTCCCTCCTTCCCTCCTTCCTTCCTTCCCTCCCTCCTTCCCTCCTTCCCTCCCTCCCTCCTTCCCTCCTTCCTTCCTTCCCTCCCTCCTTCCCTCCTTCC
>NC_037687.1:8553185-8629948 GCF_003255815.1 Theropithecus gelada
CCTCCCTCCCTCCTTCCCTCCTTCCTTCCTTCCCTCCCTCCTTCCCTCCTTCCTTCCCTCCCTCCCTCCCTCCTTCCCTCTTTCCCTCCCTCCTTCCTTCCTTCCCTCCCTCCTTCCCTCCTTCCTTCCCTCCCTCCCTCCTTTCCTCCTTCCTTCCCTCCCTCCTTCCCTCCTTCCTTCCCTCCCTCCTTCCCTCCTTCCCTTCTTCCCTCCTTCCTTCCTTCCCTCCTTCCTTCCTTCCCTCCTTCCTTCCTTCCCTTCTTCCCTCCTTCCCTTCTTCCTCCTTCCTTCCTTCCCTCCCTCCCTCCTTTCCTCCTTCCTTCCCTCCCTCCCTCCTTCCCTCCTTCCCTTCTTCCCTCCTTCCTTCCTTCCCTCCTTCCTTCCCTCCTTCCTTCCTTCCCTTCTTCCCTCCTTCCCTTCTTCCTCCTTTCCTCCTTCCTTCCTTCCCTTTTTTTTTTTTTTTGTTTTGTTTTTTTGAGATAGAGTCTCGCTCTGTCACCCAGGTTGCAGTACAGTGGTGCCACCTCAGCACATTGCGACCTCCACCTGCCGGGCTCAAGCGATTCTCATGCTTCAGCCTCCTGAGTAGCTGGGACTACAGGTGTGTGCTATCATGCCCGACTAATTTTTGTATCTTTGGTAGAGAAGGGGTTTCACCATGTTGGCCAGGCTTGTCTTGAACCCCTGGCTTCAAGTGATCCATCCCCTTGGTCTTCCAAAGTGTTGGGATTACAGGCGTGAGCCACCCGCCTGGCCTCTTTGGTTTTCTTCTTGAGACAGGGTTTCAGTCTGTTGCCCAGGCTGGATTGCAGTGGTGCAATCCTAGCTCACCACAGCCTTGAATTCCTGGGCTCAAGTGATTCTCCCACATCAGCCTCCTGAGTAGCTGGAACTATAGGCACATGCCATCACACCCAGCTAATTTTTATCTTTTGTAGAGTTGCGATCTGTCTCAAATTCCTGGCCTCAAGTAATCCTCTTGCCTCAGCCTACCAAAATGCTGAGCCTTGTTATTATAATGTTTCTTCCTTTCATTTAAGTAAAAATTAAAGTGTAATTTACTGACCAGGTGTGGTGGCTCAGGCCTGTAGTCCCAGCACTTTGGGAGGCTGAGGTGGGCAGATCACTTGAGCTCAGGAGTTGGAGACCAGCCTGGGCAACACAGTGAGACCTGGTCTCTACAAAAAAAAACAAAACAAAAAAAAACCAAAAAAAAACCCAACAACAAAAAAACCCCAGAGAATTAGCTGGGCATAGTGGTATGCACTTGTAGTTCCAGCTAACTGGGAGGCTAAGGTGGGAGGATCTCTTGAATCCAGGAGGTTGAGGCTGCATCAAACCAAGATGGCCCCACTGCATGTTAGCCAAGACCCGATCTCAAAAAAAAGAGTGTAATTTAGTGACAGTAAAACCCATACATATTAGTATACAGTTCTGTGGTATTTGACAAACCACATAACCATATAACTACAACCTCAATAGAAATACAGAATACTGGCCAGGCGCGGTGCCTCATGCCTATAATCCCAGCACTTTGGGAGGCTGAGGCGTGTGGATCACCTGAGGTCAGGAGTTCGAGACCAGCCTGACCAACATGGTGAAACTCTGTCTGTACTAAAAATACAAAAAATTAGCCGGGCGTGGTGGCAGATGCCTGTAATCCTAACTACCCGGGAGGCTGAGGCAGGAGAATCACCTGAACCAGGGAGGCGGAGGTTGCAGTGAGCCGAGATTGTGCCATGGCACTGCAGCCTGGGCGACAATAGCAAGATTCAAGACTCTGTCTCAAAAAAAAAAAAAAAAAGAAAAAAAAAAAAAAAAGGGCCTCCACGTAGTCCACCTTTCCCCAACACAGGTTGGTGCCAGCATGACCTTGCTGGATCACCTTAATAGAGAAAAGATCAGTAACTGCTATGGGAAGTCAAATTTTCTCAACATTAGAAAATCTTTCCAACACACAGAAAAATGGAAAGAATTGTGCACCGGCACACCCACCCCTAGATTCTACAATGAACTCATTGCCATTTCGCGGTAAACGCTAAGCCAGGCATCACACTGTACGCTGTGCGATGCTAGAATTGCGCACACTTATCCTGTTGGCGGTGGAAGTTACACGTGCCTTCATGAGTGTGCACGTGTGTCAGCCGCTGTGTGTATTTGTGGGCGTGTGAAGGGATGCTCCCCGGGGGAAAACCTCACACGGTGGTTAGGAAGCCTGTGCACTTGAAATGTGGGGGCTCCCGTCTTGCTTCTGACACTTAAGGACTGTAGGGCCTTGGGCAAATTGCCCGACTTCTCTCCTACCCGTTTCCTCTTTCAGTGTGGATTCATTCATTCAACAAATATTTATGGAACGAACACCTCCTGTGTGCCAGGCTTCATTCCAAGCGCTGGGGGTTGCAGCAGCAAACAAAACACACACAAATGCCTGCCCTGGTGGGCCAGGCAGGCAGAAATATAGATGAAGAGTTGGTCAAGTCTGCATATGTCAGAGGGTGGTAGGGCTGCGTTTGTGTACACGGGGAGGAGGTTGCAGCTTTAGAGGTAGGGCCCTTCCCCGCCCCGCCCACTGCCAGGAAAGGTGAGGAGAGGGCAGTGCTTCTAGGGGGATGGAGGGGAGGGGATAGTCTTTCTGACAGAGAGAAAAGCAAGTGCAAAGGCCCTGAAGCAGGAATTTACTTGGCTGTTGCTTTTTTTTTTTTTTTTTCCCTGGAGACGGAATCTCGCTCTGTCGCCCAGACTGGAGTGCAGTGGTGCAATCTTGGCTCACTGCAACCTCTGCCTCCCAGGTTCAAGGGATCCTCCTGCCTCAGTCTCCGAATAGCTGGGATTACAGGCGCACACCACCATGCCCAGCTAATTTTTTGTATTTGTAATAGAGACAGGGTTTCACCATGTTGGCTGGGCTGGTCTCGAACTCCTGGCCTCAAGTGATCTGCCCGCCTCGGCCTCCCAAAGTGGTGGAATTACAGGTGTCAGCCACCACGCCCAGCCTACCTGGCTGTTAAAGGAACAGCGACGAGGTCCATGTGGCTGGAGCAGAGTGATAGAAGGGGTGAGAGGAAGGAGGGGAAAGGCAGGGAAGTGATAGTGGCTGTTGTGGGGAAGGAGAGCTTGCAAGATCTCAAGAGTTACAGGCATGGCAGGCCAGGCATGGTGGCTCACACCTGTAATCCCCGCACTTTGGGAGGCTGAGGCAGGAGGATCATTTGAGCCCAGAAGTTTGAGACCAGCTTGGGCAACACAGTAAGACCCCCGCCTCTACAAAAACAAAACAAACAAAACAAAACACGATGATTAACCAAGCATGGTGGCATGTACCTGTAGTCCCAGCTATGCAGGAGGCTGAGGTGGGAAGATCACTTGAACTCAGGAGTTCGAGGCTGTAGTGAGCTATGATCGCACCACTGCAGTCCAGCCTGGGTCACAGAGCCAGACCCTGTCTCTAAAGAAAATTAAAAGAAGAAGAAGAACAAAAAAGAGTTGCAGAAAGTACTGACGCTTTTACCCTGGGATGTGTTGAGTTGAGTGAGTCCTCTCTGGCTGCTGGGTGGATGATAATAGCACCTACCCGAAGGATTTGTTGGAAGGACGACATGAATTAATACGTGTAAAGTGATAACCCACTGTCTGGCATATACCACACACACATGGGGTAAAGATTAATTTATTTTTATGTGTGGTGGGCATGTGTGTGTTGGGTATGTCTGGGCAGCAGCTGAGCCAGGTGGTCGTTAGTGAGTTTGTTGTGAGAGAATCTAACACCATTTAAAAATCCCTGCTGGGTGTTTAAAAGCCCTACTGGGGTTGCCGCGTTTTGGCTGGGTCCCGGCTCTTTTGTGTAACAGATGTTACCCAGATGTCAGCTGGGGTCAATAGAGCCTCAGAGATTTGGCGTCTGCCTCTCTCCCACGACCTGTGGGAAGCCTGGTGCCGTCTGCGAGATGCCTGTGAATCCCCAGGGCCTCTGTTCTCATGCTTGCGTCTTGGCCAGAGTTCCTGCCCGCTGAACTCTTGCTCTCGCCCACCTTCCTGGGGCCAGTGCTTCGCGGGTGAACCCGTCCTGTGTTCTTGGTTTTTCCCCAGATCACTCTTGCACATGGATTGCCTGCAGGTTCCCCCCTCAAGACACTGTGTTCTCCCAGTCTGGCCAACGTAGCAAGACCCTATTGATCCTGCTGTAGTTTTTTATTTTTTATTTATTTTATTTTTATTTTTTTACCATTGCTTGAGCTTCTGCATAAGATGTTGCTTGACAAAGCATTCCACCACCAACAGGAAAAGTTTACACACTTCTTGCATAACACAGCATAGAGCGTGATGACTGGTTTGGAGTTTACCAGGCTGTCGTGTGAAGGGGAGGTTCACTTAGGACACCCGGGGCCAATGGCTGCGAGCAGCAGGAGGTGCCTTTGATGTCAAGCTGCCTTGAATGCTGCTGCTTGCGGGTGGGTAAGAGCCTGCACGGTCCAGAAAAATTGAGACGGCGACACAACGAGAGACAGCAACCCATCCCCAGACAAACCTCAAGAGACCAGAAGGAGCCACGTTGCCCCAGACTTCTGGAAAATTAGGCAAGCGTTGGCAACAGAATCTGTTGTGAATTCTTCTCACAGTTTCTGTAATCATTAGCTGCTTTCTCAGGGTGTGGATATTCAAGGACCAGAGGTCAAAGTTACAGCAACAGCACCTTGCAAGGGGCAGGGGTGAGGAGAATCTCCTTGGGCAGGTCCTGCTGTATGGGATAAGCCCAGAACTGGTTTAGTTCTGAGACAAGGGTGCAGATAGTATTGGAAAGATGCATATCACTCAGGCCTGGAAGAAGACCACGGTTGCACTTAATCTTGACTGCAGTTCAATGCCTCGGTAATATGGACCGAATTGTAGCTAAGACTGTTCTCTGCAAGGTTTGCTTGGTTTCTGTGTCTTTGTAATTGTAGCATTGGTGTTCACGTGAATAGAAGCTTGACCCCTGGAACGGGCCTTTGAGAGCATATTCTCCAGTGTTTCTTTCTCATGGCTCACCACAACCTCAACTTCCCAGGCTCAAGTGATCCTCACACCTCAGCCTCACGAGTACCTGGGAGTACAGGCATGCACCACCACACCCCACTAATGTTTGTAGTTTTTTGTAGAGATGGGGTCTCATTATGTTGCTCAGGCTGGTCTTGGACTCCTGGGCTCAAGCAATCCACTCACCTCAGCCTCCCGAAGTGCTGAGATCACAGGCGTGAGCCATCATGGCTGGCCTCTCCAGTGTTTCTTAAATGTTTCCGGACCACAGACTTGTTTAGGAATTCACCTAAATCTAAAGACCACTGCTGGCCCATTGCCACCATTCCCCCCACTCTAAATATATTTACCCAAAAAGATTTTGCAGATAGTTATATGGCATCATGGTGCTCCAAAATTTTATCCACAGAGTCCATTCCAATTCTGGGTTAATAACCTCTGATCTAGCTTGGTTCTCTTATTTTACACATGGGGAAACTGAGTCAAAAGAGCATTAAAGACTTGCTCAGGGTTATGCAGACACTTCATGACAGACCTTGGTGTCAGAGTAAGAACTAGATGTGAGTTCACTTGTCAGCTGAGATGTCTTCTCTCCGTGCCTCAGTTTCTCTATCTGCAAAGCCAGGATAATAATAGCACTTACTCAGTAGGGATGCTATGAGGATCACATATGTGAAGCATTTAGAACTAATGCCTAAATAAATCATATATATATTTTTTGAGAGAGTCTCACTCTGTTGCCCAGGCTGCTGGAGTGCAGTGGTGCAATCACAGCTCACTGCATCCTCAAACTCCCAGGCTCAAGCCATCCTTCCATCTCAGTTTCCTAAGTAGCTGGGACCACAGATGTGCACCGTCATGCCCAGTTAGTTTTGTTTTTTTTTTTTTTTTTTTTTTTACATTTTATGTTTTTTGTAGAGACAGGGTCTTGCTATGTTGGCCACGCTGATCTTGAACTTCTGGGCTCAAGTGATCTTCCTGCCTTAGCCTCCCAAAGTGCTGGGGTTACAGATGTGAAGCCACCATGCCTGGCCTATGGCTCTTATTTTTATCGCTGTTCTCTTTTTTCTTTTTTCTTTTTTAAGTGTAGACCCAAGTTGATTCGTTAGCCTGTAGCAAATGTCAAAGTTTGAACCAAAGAACTCCTGCCACCTAGTGGATCTGTGATGCATAAAGCAGGGTTTGTAGCACTGAAACACGGTGATCACACGCATGTCTTTGCCTGTGTGGTTATTGTTGGGGAATTAGTGGCTGTGTCTCTTTCCAAAGAGAGTGTTCACACATTGTATCTGTTAGCCTTTGCTGTGTAACAAACTACCCTATGGATTGCTACCATAGTCACTTATTAACCCTTGATTCTGTGGGTTCACAACGTGGGCTGAGTTCAGGCAGGTGGTTCTTCTGTCGGTCTTGCTTGGGCCCACTCATGTGGCTACAGTTAGCTGGTGGGTTGGCTGGGGCTCACTATCTTGGATTGCTTCACTCATGAGTCCATTGGCAGGCTGTTTGCTGGGTGCCTTGGTTCTCCTCCATGTGGCCTCTCCAGTGGGCTTGCTCAAGCTCATTTCCATGGTGGTTGCAGAGTTGCTAGGAAAAGCAGAGAAGATAGCCCTAATGTGCAAGTACTTCCCCTTGTGTCACGTTTGGTAATGTCTCATTGGCTAAAACAAGCCATATGGTCAAACCCAGACTCAGGAAGTAAAGAGACAGAATCTATCTCTTGATTGGAGGAAATGACAAATATTTTAAACATTGGGGCTGTTCTTCCCACTCCCTGGTCGCCATACGTTTGCTGGTAAGTGACTGGGTGTTGAGTTATAAGTTTCAACTTAAAGCATTTTGGCTCCTAAAATTTTTTTTTTTTTTTGAGATAGAGAACCCTGGAGTGCAGTGTTGTGATCATAGTTTACTGCAGCCTCAACCTCCTAGGCTCAAGCTATCCCCCCCACCTCAGCTTCTTGAGTAGTTGGACCCACAGGCACACACCACCACACCTGGCTAATTTTAAAAGTTTTTGAAGAAATGGGGTCTCGCTGTGTTGCCCAAGCTGGTCTCAAACTCCTGGGCTCAAGTGATCTTCCTGCATGAGCCTCCCAAAGTGCTGGGATCACAGGCCTGAGCCATCGCACCCGGCTAAGGACTTTTGACTCTGAAGACGTGTTTTCATGTGTTTTCACCTCTCAAAAGAAGAGAGTTTATAAGTAGAGACCATAACTTCCAGGCTAGCACACCAGTCTTATGATGGAAAATGACTTCCTCTCTATGGGATGTGATGGTTAATTTTATGTGTCAACTTGACTGGGCCATAAGACACCCAGATATCTGGGTTAAACATTATTTCTGAGTGTATCTGGGGGGGTGTTTCTGAGAGAGATTAGCATTTGCATTGGTGGACTGAGAAAAGCAGATGGTGCTCCCCAACCTGGGCAGACCTCATCCAACCTATTGAGAGCCAGAATAGAACAAAAAGGCAGAGAGGAAGGTTGAATTCTCTCTGTGTCAAACTGTTGAGTAGGGGCATTGATCTTCTACCCCTGATGCTCCTGAATCTCAGGCCTTCAGACCTGTCTTGGAATCTGCATCATTGGCTCTCAGGCTCTCCAACCTTTGAACCGTACCACGAATCTTCCCGGGCCTTCAGCTTGCAGAAAGCAGGTCATAGGATGTCTCAGCCTCCATGATCACATGAGCCCTGTAGTTATATATGCCTTATAATAAATCTCACGCTAGATCTCTGTCTCTTTCTGTTGCTGTCTCTCTCTCTCCATCTTTCTGATCACCTATTGATTTTGTTTCTCAGGAGAACTCTGACTAATTCACAGGACATTTCCATTTCTTTGTTTATTGTGGGGTTCTCTTTCTTAACCATTTGCATTCTCCCAACACCGCCTTCCCGCATTATGGATTGAATTGTTCCACCCCTAAATGCATGTATTGAAGCCCCAAGCCCCGGCGTGACTGAATTTGGAGATACGGCATTGATTGATTGATTGATTGAGATGGAGTCCTGCTCTGTCACCCGGGCAGGAGTGCAGTGGTACAGTCTCGGCTCACTGCAGCCTCCACCTCCTGGGTTCAAGTGACTCTCTCATGCCTCAGTCTCCCAAGTAGCTGGGATTACAGGCGCTTGCTACCAAGCCCAACGAAGTTTTGTATTTTTAGTAGAGATGGAGTTTCACCATGTTGGCCAGGCTGGTATCCAACTCCTGACCTCAAATGATCCACCCACCTCAGTCTCCGAAATTGCTGGGATTACAGGCATGAGCCACCACAGCCTGTAATAGGGTCAACTTGCACATGTATTTCAAATCATTTCCAGCAGAGGTCAGTCAAGAGTCTCATGCTATTAAACTCAGTCTATGCGACCACTTTGAAGTCTGTTGCCCAGGCTGACTGCAGTGGAGACCATGGCTCACTGCAGCCTCAACCTCCCGTGCTCAAGAGATCCTTCTGCCTCAGCCTCCCGAGTAGCTGGGACTGCAAGTGTATGCTACCACGCCAGGTTATTAATTATTAATTGTTTTTTTTTTGTAGAGATGGGGGTCTCACCATGTTGCCCAGACTGGTCTTGAACTCCTGGGCTCAAATGATCCCCCTTCCTTGGCCTCCTTAAGTGCTGAGATTACACGCTTAAGCCACCATGTCCAGCCAGATGACTTTTTTTTTTTTTTTTTTTTTTTGAGACTGAGTTTTGCTCTTGTTGCCCAGGCTGGAGTGCAATGGTGTGATCTTGGCTCACCACAACCTCTGCCTCCCTGGTTCAGAGGATCCTCCTGCCTCAGCCTCCTGAGTAGCTGGGATGACAGGCAAATGCCACCATGCCCGGCTAATTTTGTATTTTTAGTAGAGACAGGGTTTCACCATGTTGGTCAGGCTGGTCTCGAACTCCTGACCTCAGGCGATCCACCTGCCTTGGCCTCCCAAAGTGCTGGGATTACAGGCGTGAGCCACTGCACCTGGCCAACTTTCCATTTTCTTACTTATCAATTATCTCACGGTATGAGATACAATTTCCTTAATTCTATTTTATTTTTAGAGACAGGGTCTCCTCTGTCACCCAGGCAGGAGTGCAGTGGCACCATCATAGCTCACTGCAGCCTCAAACTCCTGGGCTCAAGTGATCCTCCCACCTCAGCCTCCCGAATAGCTGGGACCTTGTGTTTCCACCACCACACCTGGGTGAATTTTTTTTTTTTTTTAAGATATGGTGGTCTAGCCGTGTTGCCCAGGCTGGTCTTCAACTCCTGGCTGTAAGCTAATCCTCCTGCCTAGGCCTCCCAAAGTGCTGGGATTACAGGCATGAGCCACAGTGTCTGGCTCCTGCATTACTTTTTCTGATCATGTTGTCCCCAGCCTCAGCTGTGATTGGCTGCAAACCCCAGCTTCCAGCCAACACCTCATCTTTCGGTTACAGTGATTGGCTCAGGAGTGAGTGTGTAACACAACCAGAGCCAATGAGAGGCAAGGACACTTGTTGGGGATTCTGGGAAAGTAGATTTCCCTTTTTATTTCTTGGGAGCAACTGAAAGAGACCCCTGAGCTGGCCCTAAAGGGTGTGGGTAGGAGAATGGGAGAAATGGCGGTGACTGCTTTGTAGACTACTGGGGAAGGATTGGGGCTTTAGCTGCCATGTGGAGCCTGAACATAAACCCTGGGCAGCCAGTGATGGCAGAGGAAAGGCATGAGAGCCTTGGTGAGGTCTAGTGGGTGCCTGGATCAAGCCTCACCTGAAACAGTGAGATTTTCAGTTATGTGGGTCCATATTTACTGTGAAAATAAAGATGATATTAAGTTGATGCAAAAGTAATTGTGGTTTTTGCCATTAAAAGTAACTGCAAAACCAGTTATTTTTATACCAACCTAAATAATATGTGACATTGTGTAGCTCCTACTGTCAGACCCTTACATTTTTTCTTTTTTTGGGAGGATGGACTCTTGCTGTGTTGCTCAGGCTGGAGTCCAGTGGTGCAATCTTGGCTCACTACAACCTTTGCCTCCCGGGTTCAAGTGATTCTCCTGCCTCAGCCTCCTGAGTAGCTGGGATTACAGGCATGTGCCACCACACTCAACTAAGTTTTATACTTTTAGTAGAGATGGGGTTTCACCATGTTGGCCAGGCTGGTCTCTGTTGCGGGAAGTCAGGGACCCTGAATGGAGGGACTGGCTGAAGCCACGGCAGAAGAACATACATTGTGAAGATTTCATGGACATTTTATTAGTTCCCCAAATTAATACTTTGATAATTTCTTACGCCTGTCTTTACTGCAATCTCTGAACATAAATTGTGAAGATTTCATGTACATTTATCACTTCCCCAATCAATACTCTTATAATTTCCTATGCCTGTCTTTACTTTAATCTCTGAATCCCGCCATCTTTGTAAGCTGAGGATGTATGTCACCTCAGGACCCTGTGAAGATTATCTGTACGGATTGTTTGTAAAACATGTGTGTTTAAACGATATGAAATCTGGGCATCCTAAAAGAAGAGGATACCAGTGATTTTCAGGGAACGAGAGAGATAACTATAAGGTCTGACTGCCTGCGTGGCTGGGCAGAACAGAGTCATATTTCTCTTCTTGCAAAAGCAAATAGGAGAAATATCGCTGAATTCTTTTTCTCAGCAAGGAACAGCCCTGGGAAAAGAATGCATTCCCAGGGGGAGGTCTCCAAAATGGCTGCTCTGGGAGTGTCTGTCTTATGCAGTGGTAGATAAGGGATGAAATAAACTCTGGTCTCCTGCAGTGCCCCCAGGCTTGCTAGGATTGGGAAATTCCAGCCTGGCAAAATTCTAGTCAGACGAGTTGTCTGCTCTTGAACCCTGTTTCCTGTTAAGATGTTTATCATTGACAGTACATGCACAGTGGTATGTGAAACCTCATCAACAATTCTAATTTTGCCCTGGACTTATGATCTCACTCTGCCCCCATTTGCTTGTGATATTTTATTGCCTCTGAAGCATATGGTCTCTGTGACCCACACCCTATTCATACACTCCCTCCCCTTTGAAAATTACTAATAAAAACTTCCTGGGTTTGCAGCTCGGGAGCATCACAGAACCTGCTGACATGTGATGTCACCCCTGGAGACCTAGCTGTAAAATTTCTCTCTTTTGTACTCTTTCTCTTTATTTCTCATACTGGTTGACACTTAGGGAAAATAGAAAAGAACCTATGTTGAAATATTGGGGGCTGGTTCCCCCAATAGGTCTCAAACTCCTGACCTCAAGTGATCTGCCCACTTCGGCCTCCCAAAGTGCTGGGGTTACAGGCACTACACCCAGTCTAACCACTTAACTTGTATTAATCTCCGTTGCATAGATGAAGAAGCTGGGGCACAGAGAAGTAAAGCAATTTGTCCAAGGCCACACAGCTGGGGTGGCCAGAACTAGGATGCCTGGACCCCTCACCTTGTGTTCAGTTCTGCTATGTGCTTCTGTTTTTACACCCAAAGGAGTTCTGACTGCTTCCCGGTAATGCCAGAGGCTGCACAACTGGAGAGAGGAAATAAGAGCCACTCTTCCTTTGCCTAGAACCGTCAGTGGCTCCCTGAGGCCCCTGGGCTAAAGACTACAATCCCTGCTGTGGCCAGCAAGCCCTGCACAATGCAGTTCCCTCTGTCATTTCCTGTCCTGTCTCCCACTGCTGTCCCCATGTCACTCAGCCCTAACCAAGCTCCTCTTTGTCCCTCCAATTTGCCAAACACCTCAGGACTTTTGCCTGTGCTGTTCCCTCTGTCTAAAATGCCCTTCCTCTGTTGCTCCTCCTAAAGCCATAGCAAATGTCTATCCTCAGAGAAGTGACCCCTCACGGTCTTCCTCCTGACTGATCTAGGCCAGGAAAACCCAGGCAGGAAGAACGCAGGCCCTGAGGCAGCTGGCCTCAGTTCAAATCTGATTCCATCATCGCCTTGCTGTGTAACCTTGGGCAGAAACCTTGACTTTTCTGTGCCTCAGTTACCTCATCTGTGAAACAGGATGTTAATAGTACCTGCCTCATAGGTTTGGGTGAGGATCAGAGGAGGCTATCATGTGGAATGTGATTAGAATAATGCTGGACTCTTAGTCATGCAGGCAGCTAATAACAGTAGTGTAAAGGGAAGGATTGGTACACAATTCACAGTAGCAAAGACATGGAATTGACCCAAATGCCCATCAATGATAAATTGGATAAAGAAAATGTGGTACATACACACCATAGAATACTATGCAGCCATAAAAAAGAATGAGATCAGCCGGGTGCAGTGACTCACGCTTGTAATCCCAGCATTTTGGGAGGCCAAGGTGGGTGGATCACCTGAGGTCAGGAGTTTGAGGCCAGCCTGGCCCACATGTTGAAACCACATGTTGAAATCTACTAAAAATACAAAAATTAGCCAGGTGTGGTGGTGGGTGCCTGTAATCCCAGCTACTCAGCAGACTGAGGCCGGAGAATCACTTGAACTGGGGAGGTGGAGGTTGCAGTGAGCCGAGATTGCACCACTGCACTCCAGCCTGGGGGACAAGAGGGAAACTCCGTCCCAAAAAAAAAAAAAAAAAAAAAAAAGAATGAGATCATGTTCTTTGTAGGGATGTGGATAGAGCTGGAAGCCATCATTCTCAGCAAGTTAAACCAGGAACAGAAAACCAAATGCTGCATGTTCTCACTTGTAAGTGGGCACTGAACAATGAGAACACATGGACACAGGGAGGGGAACATCACACACACACACACGCGCACACACACACACACACACACACACAAACTGGGACCTGTTGCGGGAGGGCAGGGGAGGGGAGAACATCAGGAAAAATAGGGAATGCATGCCGGGCTTAATACCTAGGCGATGGGTTGACAGGTGCAGCAAACCCCCATGACACACGGTTACTTATGTCACAAACCTGCATGTCACGCACATGTACCCTGGAACTTAAAAAAAAAAAAAAAAAGAGACATAAAGGGAAGTAAAGAATGGGAAATTAGGGTTTAATGGGTGTGCTGTTTTGGTTTTGCAAGACGAGGCGTTCTGGAGGCGGATGGTGGTGATGGTTGCACAACGGGAGTGAGCTTAATGCCACTGAACTGTACGGATGCTGAGAAATGATTAAAACGGTCAGTTTTATATTATGTATATATTACTGCAATAAAAAAGGCAGACGTGGCTGGGCGCGGTGGTTCACGCCTGTAATCCCAGCGCTTTGGGAGGCTGAGGTGGGCAAATCACCTGAGGTCAGGGGTTCAAGACCAGCCTGGCCAACATGGTGAAACCCCGTCTCTGTTAAAAATACAAATCAAACAAATAAACAAACAAACAAAAACCCCAAAACTAGCCAGGCGTGGTGGTACATGCCTGTAATCCCAGCTACTTGGGAGGCTGAGGACAGGAGAACTGCTTGAACCTGGGAGGTGGAGGTTGCAGTGAGTCAAGACCGTGTCATTGCACTCCAGCCTGGGCAACAGAGCGAGATTCTGCCTTAAAAAAAAAAAAAAAAAAAGGCAGATGTAAAAAAAAGTAAAATTGTGATTTCAGGAAGCCTTTGTCTTTTCTTTCAAGGCTCTTATCTCACCCTATAATTAAGCATTTTTATGTATTGTTATTTATTTAGTTTTGAGACATGATCTTGCTTTGTCACCCAGGCTGGAATGCCGTGGCATGATCATGGTTCACTGCAGCCTCAGACTCCTGGGCTCAAGTGATCCTTCCACCTCAGTCTGCTGAGCGGCTGGGACCACAGGCGGGCACCGCCACACCTGGCTGACTTTTGCTTTTTTTTTTTTGGAGAGATGGGGTCTTGCCACATTGCCCAGGCTGGTGTTGAACTCCTGGGTTCAAGCAATCCTCCCACATTGGCCTCCCAAAGT
Source organism: Theropithecus gelada (assembly GCF_003255815.1). Classification (NCBI taxonomy): domain Eukaryota; kingdom Metazoa; phylum Chordata; class Mammalia; order Primates; family Cercopithecidae; genus Theropithecus; species Theropithecus gelada. The sequence goes on from NC_037687.1 coordinate 8,567,038, forward strand.
GCTGGGATTACAGGGGTGAGCCACCACACCCGGCAATTAAGCAATATATATTTTTGAAGAGAAAGTCTCGCTCTGTCTCCCAGGCTGGAGTGCCGTGATGTGATCTTGGCTCACTGCAACCTCCACCTCCCAGGTTCAAGCGATTCTTCTACCTCAGCCTCCTGAGTAGCTGGGATTACAGGTACGTGCCACCATGCCTGGCTAATTTTTTGTATTTTCAGTAGAGACGGGATTTCGCCATGTTGGCCAGGCTGGTCTTGAACTCCTGACCTCAGGCGATCCACCTGCCTTGGCCTCCCAAAGTGCTGGGATTACAGGCGTGAGCCACCGTGTCCGGCCTAATTAAGCATTTTCAAAACATAATTTTTCCATGAGTGCCTGTCTTGCCCACTGTGCTGTATGGGTACTTTGTGTCTTCTTGGCCCAGATCAGTCCCTGGGCAGGGTGGGGAAAGCAGTTTGCCTCACAACATTGTCTGCAGAGAATTGAAAAGCAAGAATAAAAATCACCAGAAGGCAGTGTGCTTTTGTCATTCACATATGCCCACAATTCTAAAGAATGTTAGGAATAAAATACCCTGAAAAAAAAAAAATCTTTTGGCCTGGCGTGGTAGCTCACGCCTGTAATTCCAGCACTTTGGGAGGCTGAGAAGGGCAGATCACCTGAGGTCAGGAGTTCAACACCAGTCTGCCTAACGTGGTGAAACCCTGTCTGTACTAAAAATACAAAAATCAGCCGGGCGTGGTGGCGGGCACCTGTAATCCCAGCTACTTGGGAGGCTGAAGCAGGAGAATGGCTTGAACCCGGGAGGTGGAGGTTGCAGTGAGCCGAGATTGCGCCACTGCACTCCAGCCTAGCTGACTGAGCAAGACTCCGTCTCAAAAAAAAAAAAAAAAAATTGGTTCCAAAAAATTGCTGTGGTTACTACTGAGTTTTTTTTTTTTTTCTTTGTGGTTGTTTGTTTTGATAACTTTTACATTTTGAAATAGTTTAAGACTTACAAGAAGTTGCAAAAATAGCACAGAGCTCTCATGTCCCCTGCACCCAGCTTCCTCTAACAAGATCTTACATGACCACAGTCCAGTATCAAGATCAACACATTGCATGAGTGAGTTAGCCCTGCAAGGAGGGGTATAAAGAAATTAATAGAGGCCGCGCGTGGTGGCTCAGGCCTGTAATCCCAGCACTTTGGGAGGCCGAGGCAGTTGGATCTTCTGAGGTCAGGAGTTTGAGACCAGCCTGGCCAACATGGCAAAACCCCGTCTCTATTAAAGATACAAAAATTAGCTGGGTGTAGGGGCAGGCTCCTGTAATCCCAGCTACTGGGGAGGCTGAGGCAGGAGAATCGCTTGAACCCAGGAGGTGGAGGTTGCAGTGAGCGGAGATTGAACCACTGCACTCCGGACTGTGAGATGGAGCGAGATTCCGTCTCAAAAAAAAAAAAAAAAAAAAAAAAAAGAAAAAAAAGGCCGGACGCGGTGGCTCACGCCTGTAATCCCAGAACTTTGCAAGGCCAAGGCGGGTGGATCACGAGGTCAGGAGATCGAGACCATCCCGGCTAACACGGCGAAACCCCATCTCTACTTAAAAAATACAAAAAAATCAGCCGGGCGTGGTGGCGGGTGCCTGTAGTCCTAGCCAGCGGGAGGCTGAGGCAGGAGAACTGTGTGAACCCGGGAGGCGGAGCTTGCAGTGAGCCGAGATTGCGCCACTGCACTCCAGCCTGGGCGAGGAGCCAGACTCCATCTCAAAAAAAAAAAAAAAAAAAAAAAAGAAAAATAGAAAAAATAGAAATAAAAGGAAACTCATGTTAAAAAAATGATCAGGACATTGATGCTGATAGAATATGACTGATTCCTTACAGTACAGAATTTACTTGGATTTCTCTAGTTACAGTTTATTTTCATGATTTATGTACTTATTTATTTTGAGGTTTTGTAATATATTTGTAAACTTCGACTTGGCGCATTTTAATCATTTATTCTTCGTGAACTTTGTGTTCTCCATGGAAATTAATTCAGAGAACTTCCCATGTACAGGGACAGTCCAGACAAAAGTGGATTCAATTATTCACTTTCTTTTTTTCTAAATTTATTTTTAGTTATTGTGGAACCATAATAAGTGTACATATTTATGAGACATATGCGATATTTTGATACAAACATACAATGTGTCATGATCAGATCAGGGTAACTGGGACATCCATTACCCCAAACATTTCTTTGTATTAGGAACTTTTCAATTACACTTGTTTAATTATTTCAAAATATATAATAAGCTTTTTTTTTTTTTTCCCCTTAGATGGAATCTCGCTCTGTTGCCTAGGCTGGAGTACAGTGGTTCAATTTCAACTCACTGCAACCTCCGCCTCCCGGGTTCAAGCGATTCTCCTGCCTCAGCCTCCTGAGTAGCTGGGATTACAGGTACCCACCACTATGCCCGGATAATTTTTGTATTTTTAGTAGAGACGGGGCTTCACCATGTCGGCCAGGCTGGTCTCAAACTCCTGACCTCAAGTGATACACTTGCTTCAGCCTCCCAAAGTGCTGAGATGACAGGCGTGAGCCACCATGCCCTGCCTTCAATAAGTTATCGTTAACCATGGGTGCCCTATTGTGCTATGGAACACTAGGTATTATTTCTTCTATCTAACTTTTTTCTTTCTTTAGAGACAGGGTCTCACTCTGTTGCCCAGGCTGGAGTGCAGTGGGGAGATCACAGCTCATTCCAGCTTTAAATTCCTGGGCTCAAGCCATCCTCCTACCTCAGCCTCCTGAGTAGCTGGGACCACAGGAATGTGCCCCCATGCCTGGCTAATTTTTAAATTCTTAATAGAGATGGGGGTCTCACTATGTTTCCCAGGCTGGTCTTGAACTCCTGGCCTCAAGTGATCCTCCCTCTCCGGCCTCCTGAAGTGCTGGGATCACAGGTGTGAACCACTGTGCCCGGCCTCTAACTGTATTTTGGACCCATTAAACATCCCTTCTCCCTCTTCCTCCTCACTACCCTTCCTGGCCTCTGGCAACCATCATTCAACTATCTACTTTCATTTGGAGAAACACAATGGTTTGGAATGGCTTGAGTGTCTCTAAACCTCATGATAGTATAATACATCTACATCTTCCTGAATTTAGATTAGAAAGAAATAATAAAAGATGATTTAAAGATGAAAACACAGAACTTGAATGACTTCGATTCTGTACTTTACTGTGACCACTGGGAGATTTTATTTGTATTGAAACCAGGGGAGCACTGCAAACCGTTATGTATATTTGTTTGCAAGTGTAAATTTTAGTTCATACATGAACTCTAGTGCTGAATTCGACTGATATCTTTAAAATGGAAACTTACGCTTTAAAATTTGTTCATTGTTTTCACGTTAAAAAGAATGAGGCAAGAAAATAAAATGTTACGTTATTTTACATCATTCTTTACACCATTGATTTAATGACTCGCTGGAATTGCACTGCTTGCAGATATTTTGGTTTTATTAAAGTTCCCTTAGTTACCGGACAATTATTTACATAAAATATGATTATATCGGACATTAACCAAATTTTCAGTGTCTGCATTTTCTTTCTTTCTTTCTTTCTTTCTTTCTTTCTTTCTTTCTTTCTTTCTTTCTTTCTTTCTTTCTTTCTTTCTTTCTTTCTTTCTTTCTTTCTTTCTCTCTCTCTCTCTCTCTCTGTTTCTTCCTTCCTTCCTTCCCTTCTTCCCTTCCCTTCCCTTTCCTTCCTTCCTTCCTCTCTTTCTCTCTTTCTCACTCTCTTTCTTTCCTTCCTTCCTTCTTTCCCTCCCTCCCTCCTTTCTTTTCTTTTCTTTTCTTTTCTTTCTTCTTGGCAGGGTTTTGCTCTGTTGCCCAGGCTGGAGTGCAATGGCATGATCTTAGCTCACTGCAACCTCTGCCTCCTGGGTTCAAGTGATTCTCCTGCCTCAGCCTCCTGAGTAGCTGGGATTATAGGCATGCACCACCACACCCAGCTAATTTTTGCATTTTTAGTAGAGACAGGGTTTCGCCATGTTGGCCAGTCTGGTCTCGAACTCCTGATCTCAGTTGATCTGCCTGCCTCAGCCTCCCAAAGTGCTGGGATTACAGGCGTGAGCTACTGCACCTGACCTGCATTTATTTCATGATTATTGCTGAAGATGAGTCTATTTCATAGAGAGGAGAAATTGAAAAATGATCCCAGCTGGTGTCAAATACTCCAGGAACACTGCTCGAGATCAATGTTCACCTGCACGCATATGTTTTGTGCAGCACAACTCACAATTGCAAAGATATGGAACTAACCGGCGTGCCCATCAATCAATGAGTGGATAAAGAAAACGTGGTATATATACATCATGGAATATTATTCAGCCATGAAAAAAGTGAAATAATGTTTTTTTGCAGCAATTTGGATGGAGCTAGGGGCCATTATTCTAAGTGAAGTAATTCTGGAATGGAAAACCAAATATCATGTGTTCTCACTTGTAAGTGGGAGCTAAGCTATGAGGATGCAAACACATAGAATGATATCATGGACCACAGGCCCTTGGGGTGGGAAAGGTTGGGAGGGGGATGAGGGATAAAAGGTTACATATGGGGTACAGTGTACATTTCCAGGTGACGGGTGCACCGACATCTCAGACTTCACCGCTAAACAATTCATCCATGTAATCAAAACCAGGCCAGGCGTGGTGGCTCACGCTTGTAATCCCAGCACTTTGGGAGGTCAAAGCAGGTGGATCACCTGAGGTCAGGGGTTTGAGACCAGCCCGGCCAGCATGGTGAAACCCCGTTTCTACTAAAAACACAAAATAATTAGCTGAGCATGGTGGCAGGTGCCTGTAGTCCCAGCTTATCTGGAGGCTGAGGCAGGAGAATTGCTTGAACCTGGGTGGTAGAGGTTGCAGTGAGCTGAGGTCGTCCCATTGCACTCCAGCCTGGGCAACAAGAGTGAAACTCCATCTGAAAACAAACAAACAAACAAACTAAAAACAAAAAAAGAAAACCACTTTTACCCCAAAAGCTATTGAAATTAAAAAAAATATTTATGGCTGGCCATGGTGGCACATGCCTGTAATCCCAGCACTTTGGGAGGCCAAGGCGGGAGGACTGTTTGAGCCCAGGAGTTCGAGACCAGCCTGGGCAACATGGCGAGACCCCATCTCTACAAACCAGAAAATTAGCCAGGCGTTGTGGCACGCATCTGTAATCCCAGTTACTAGGGAGGCTGAAGTGGGAGGATCTCTTGAGCCCAGGAGGTCGAGGCTGCAGTGAGCTGTGTTGGCACCACTGCACTCCAGCCTGGGTGACAGAGAAAGCGAGTCCTGCCACAAAAATATTTATTAAAAAAAAGAGAAGAATAAAAAAGAAAAAAAAAAAAGAAAAAGAAATAAACATCTGTTGAATCAACCAATGAAGGAGGGTGAAGTTCCACACAGCGCCCACCAGGCGCCGCTGTTCCCAAGCCTAGGCTCGCTCAGCGACTCCGCAGGGCGAATCTCAACTCCAGCCCCGCCTCAGGGTCGCATCTCACGTCTTCTCTTCCAATCTGCAGCGTGGCTCGGCCTCCTCCCTCATCGCAAGGCTCCCGCTCTGCCCCTGGAGTCCGGTCAACCCCGCAGCCACTTGCAGAAATTTTCCTATCAGCAGTTCTGACCACCTTCCTCCACTTCCTGTTGGGTTCCTGGGACAGGTTCATGATGACTCTTACCTCTGGGCCTTTGCTGCCCCCTCTGCCTGGAATGCCCTTTCATTAGAAAACTCATGTAGTACTTAGCTCCACTTCTTCCTGGGGGCATACCACTGAATTACTCCATGCCTCAGTTTCCCCTGATGCAGAGGCTGGACAGAGAGGCTTTGTCCAAGAATAGTTCAGGGCCAGGAATTAGAAAATCTGAAAGGCAATGGGGAGCCATAGAGGGTGTTTGAGCAGGAGAGTGTCCTCAGATGTAAGGAAGGACAGAGTCTCTTTCCCTTTGCCCCTGGATCTTTCTAGAAGGGTCTTAGGGGGTTGGAATGAGAGACTCTAGCTGTGGCCAGCTCAGACCCCACTTGCTGGGCTCCCAGGGGCTGGACAAGCAGGTCCCCCTCCCCCTGTACCCTCCTGGTGGGGCTGTTTGCTCTCCAGTGATGTCTCTGAGTCTGGGGCAGCCCACAGCACCTGCTCCCTTGGCAGACACAGGTGCGGGGACACCCCTGGAGGGAAAGCCACAAGCTGCAGGCTGGGGGCCCGGGTGTCACCTTTACGGAAGCGCCGGTGACTACCTTCACCGCGGGAGGTTCCACACGGCTGATGAGGCTTACGTGGGACTCACCGGGGAGACAGCGTCCAGAGCAGGTGAGGACGGCATGCAGGTGGATGACCAGCTGGGCTGGCCCATTCAGGGGCTGGAAGATACTCAGGGACCCCGCACCCAGCCGCCGCCCCCTGCCTATCTCAGGCCCTATCTCTGACTCTGTCTCCCCATCTCTGTCTCCTCCACCCTCTCAACTCTGTCCTTTCTCTCCGGTGCTGTCTCTCTCTGGGTCTTGTTCGCTGTCTCGGAGCTCTCCCTGCTCTGTCTCTTTCTCTCTCTGTGTCTCCCCATGTCTCTGTAGCTCTGGCCCTCTCTCTCCCTGGGTCTCTGGTTCAGGGGGGTCTCTGTCTCTGTCTGAATCTCTGTCTCTCTCTCTGTGTCTTTGCCTGTCCCTATCTCTGCTGCCCCATCCAAGCCCTGCTCTCAGGGTGGGGAGAACAGGTTCTACCCTCTCTGAGGTTCTCCTCTCGCTCATCGGCTTCCTCTGACCTGGTCCCTAAGGGGGAGCACCAGGCACTGCCCAGGAAGGAGGAGGGAGCACCAGGCTGCAGACCCCCATGCGGCCTCCATCCGAGAAGGCCCTCCTGAGTTGCCTTCTCCCCACAGCCCGCCTTCTGCACAAAGCCAGTGTTCTCCCTGCAGCCCACCTTCTCCCCACAGCCCGCCTTCTGCAGCCCACCTGCTCCTGCAGCCCACCTCCTCCCTGAAGCCCACCTTCTCCCTGAAGCCCACCTCCTCCCTGAAGCCCACCTCCTCCCTGAAGGCCACCTCCTCCCTGAAGGCCACCTCCTCCCTGAAGTCCACCTTCTCCCTGAAGCCCACCTCCTCCCTGAAGGCCACCTCCTCCCTGAAGCCCACCTTCTCCCTGAAACCCACCTCCTTCCACAGCACACCTTCTCTCTGAAGCCCGCCTTCTCCTGCAGCCCATCTTCTCTCTGAAGCTCCCCTTCTCCCTGCTTGTTTTCCTACCTGGCTCCAACCTCTTGTCCTGCCTTTTTACTTCTACGGGTGCAGCCCCCGCCCCTGGCCCTGCTCCCCACACAGCACAGCTGCTGCTGCCCAGTGTTTCCCTGCTGCGCCCAGGCCTGTGCTAGGTGAATGGAAGAGCATGGCCTCCTTGCACCTCTGCAAAGCAGCTAATCCTGGACCCCTATGGGTGGCGACATCTGTGCGTGTGTAGGGGGAACGAAGGCGGGTCTGGAGGTCTCCAAAGATGATGCCTGGTGGTCCACGGAGGGTCCGGCTGTCGTGCGGCTGTAGGGGTGGTTATCTTGGGATCTGCTGTAGGGGAGGTGGGGGTCCAGCTGGGCTCTGTGAATCTGGTGGTTAGGTGGGTCCAGTCGCTGTGCTGAGGTTCTTTGTCCTGGGGGTTGTCCGTGGTTGGCGTTTGACTATTGAGGGGATCCAGTTGTTGTAAAAATTTGGGGTGCAGTATTCTGGGGGCTCTGCTGTTGAAAGGAGTCTCGTTCCTGTGCCTGTCTGGGGTGGTTTTGTGGAGGGGGGCGGTTTTCGGCCCGGTGGGAGGTCTAAATCTGTGGAGATTGGCAATTGCTTATTTATTTATTTATTTATTTATTTATTTATTTATTTATTTTCGGGACGGAGTCTCACTCTGTCCCCAGGCTGGAGTGCAGTGGTGCGATCTTGGCTCCCTGTAACCTCCAACTCCCTGGTTCAAGCGATTCTCCTGCCTCAGCCTCAAGAGTAGCTGGGACTACAGTCACGCGCCACCGCACCCAGCTCATATTTTTTTTTTTTTTTGTATTTTTAGTACAGACGGGGTTTCATCATGTTGGCCAGGATGGTCTTGATCTCCTGACCTCGTGATCCACCCGTCTCGGCCTCCCAAAGTACTGGGATTACAACGTGAGCCACTGCACCGGCCTGGCGATTGCTTTTGTCTGCAGGGGGTCATTGGTGACTCTGGCTGCTGCGGGGTCCTGTTGCTTTAAGGTTGATGGTTATGGGAGCATGACTGCTGTAAATTACAGTTGCTAAGGGGTTGGGAATATTTGTTGCAGGCAAGTTAGGGACACAGACCTCCAGCTGTTGTCTGCTGGAGCCTGATTGCTGTGTGTGGGATTGTAGTTAGTGGGTGAGTGACAGTCCTCTCTCACTGTAAATCTCTCTCCATCTCTGTCCCTCCACACCGTGCTTTTATTCAAAGATTTGTTGAGGAATCATTGAAATAATTACCATGAGGCCAGCATCTGCACCAGGTTTCTGGGGGGGCTCTCAGCCCTGCTCAGAGGGGCAGAGGAGGCAGGACACCCCTCATTTTCCCCACCACCTGTGATCGGCCCTGGGGGTGGGAATCACTGGTTCACATGAGCCTAAAGAACTACATGTTTGGGTCTCAGAGACCACACCCCATTCCGACGTTGTTCCCCAAACTTCCAGGCTGAGGCTGAGGGGCTGGGTGGGTTTGGCAGGACTGGGGTATTGGGTGAGTGCAGCGATTCTCCCTGGTGAGGGAGGAGAACAGAGACGGTTACAGGCATTGGAAGAGAGGACCAGCCATGCAGATATCTGGCGGGAGCATTCCAGGTGGAGGGCACAGCCGGTGTGTGCAAAGGCCCTGAGGCAGGGCAGTGCCTGGTGTGTTGGAGGAAGAGCGAGGAGGCCTGTGTGCCTGAAATAGAATGATCGAGAGGTAGCAGGGTGATTTGGTGTTACAACCACCGCTTCCGAGCCAGGAGCTCCTGGTCCCAAGCCTATTTGGGGTGCACATCTTCCTAACAGGCTTAGCTATGGGCACTTCCCCTACAGCAGGGGTTCTCCACCACGCCCTATTGTCATTTGGGTCCAGGCAGTCTTTTGTCTTGGGGGGCTGTGTTGTGCATTGTGGGATATTTAACAGCAGCCCTGGTCTCTACCCACCAGGTACCCGTAGCACCTCCCAGGTTGGGATAACAAAAAATATCTCCAGACATTGACAAATTTCCCCTGGGTTTAGAACCATTGTCCTAAAGCTGGAAGTGGGGCGGGGAGTGGGAGGCTGCCTGGCGGGACTGGGGTGGGATCTGCACAGGACAAGTGAGGATTTCTGGTGTGATCTTAAGTGAACAAGCTTCATTCTCCTCATCTATCAAATCGGAATCTGGGGTGATGAGAGGATTCAATTCATTCATTCAATCAACAAGTATTTATCAAGCACCTACTATATGCCAGTGAGGATACACCACGAAGAAGACAGACAGGCAGTGGCATCATGAAAGAAAGAGAGATGTTAGTTGCTGGGCGTAGTGGCTCATGCCTGTACTCCCAGCTATTCAGGAGGCTGAGGTGGGAGGATTGTTTGAGCCCAGGAGGTCGAGGCTGCAGTGAGCTATGATTGCACCACTGCACTCCAGCCTGGGTGACAGAGCAAGACCCTCTCTCTAAAAAAGTTTAAAGCCCAGGTGTGGTGCCTCATGCCTGTAATCCAAGCACTTTGGGAGGCCAAGTTGGGTGGATCACCTGAGGTCAGGAGTTCAAGACCAGCCTGGCCAACGTGGTAAAACCCTGTCTCCACTAAAAATACAAAAAATTAGCTGGGCGTGGTGGTGTGCATCTGTGATCCCAGCTACTCGGGAGGCTGAGGCAGGAGAATCACTTGCACCTGAGAAGGTGGAGATGGCTTTGAGCAGAGATCGCATCACTGCACTCCAACCTGGCTGACAGAGTGAGACTCCTTCTGAAAAAAAAAAAAAAAAAAATTCTTTTTAAAAGGAAAGAGACATGAATCAAATACACAAATACCTGTAAAATCACAACAATACTAAATGCTGAGAAGCAGAAGCACCTGCAGTCAGAAGCAGAAGCACCTGACAGTCTGGTAGGTTGGAGAGGGCTTCCCAGAGAATTTGTGATCAGAGGAGGGGGATAAGGGAACTAACTAGGGGAAGGGAGGAAGAGCGTTGCAGGCGCTGGGGCTGCAGGTGCTGAGGCCCTGTGGTGACTCGCAATGGCGGGAAGGCCAGTGTGGCTGGAGTAGGGCCGGATACGCTCCACCTGGATCTCCCAGGCCCTGTAGGTGGGGGAAGGGAGTGCAGTCTTGATCTGTTAAGGTTTTAAGCAGGAAAGTGGCATAATCTGATTTGCATGGTGAAAAGATCCTTCCAGCAGATAGTGCCTGTAAAGTGCTTAGCTTAGGCAGTGTGAGGGACTCGGAAAGGACTTGGATGACGCCAGCAGGTATTTTGGGGACCCAGAGGGGTCACAGGCTCCAGTTCGTGCCCTCTGAGTCCCCAGGGATGAAGCTCTGGCCTGTTTCCAGGAGCCCATGGCATATTCCAGGCTTGGGAAGAATGTCCCTGTTTTCAGCATAGTTTCAGAGATGGGGGAGGGACGGCCACCTCTAGGGTGGCGGGGGGAGGGCTCCAAGGGCCGGAAGACACTTCTTTCAGTGAACTCCCGGGCCCATTTCACAGAAGGGCGACTGAGGCCCTGGGGCCTCATGAGCCCCCAGTCCTGACCCACAATACCGGCCACTGCCCCGTAGGAGGTCCCAGAGGAGCTGCGTCTTGGCATCGAAGGCGCTTTTGGGACCTGCTCACAGTTCAGGCCACATCTCAGGCTTGGCAGGGTAGGCTGTGGGCTCCAGTTGCTCAGGCAGCAAACCCAGCTGTGTGACCCTGGGCAAGTTGGTGCACCTCTCTGGGCCTCCAGGGAAAAAAGAGATGTGGGGCCTCCCAGGGGTGTTGTGAGAATTAAACAACATTGTCTACACTCATTCAACAAACAGTTATTAAGCACCTACTGTGTGTCAGGTGCTGTTCTGGGCACTGGGGACATAGACGGGGAACGGTCTCTGTTCTCGGGGGCTGGTGTTGGGCAGAGACATACACCAAGCAAATACACCATCGCTAATGATAAAGTAAGGAAGTTCACCCACGTCTCAGATGACAGGATTTTCCTTGCTTTTCAAGGCTAAGTAGTATTGAATTGCATATACATATCACATTTCCTTCCCTCCCTCCCTCCCTCCCTCCCTCCCTCCCTCCCTCCCTCNCCTTCCTTCCTTCCTTCCTTCCTTCCTTCCTTCCTTCCTTCCTTCCTTCCTTCCCTTCTTTTCCTTCCTTCCCTCCCTCCCTTTTTAATTTTTTTTTTTTTTGAGATGGAGTTTCACTCTTGTTGCCCGGGCTGGAGTTCGATGCTGCAATCTCGGCTCACTGCAACCTCCACCTCCCGGGTTCAAGCGATTGTCTTGCCTCACCCTCCCTAGTAGCTGGGATTACAGGTGCCCCCCACCTGTAATTACAGGCACCCGCCACCATGCCTGGTTAATTTTTTTGTATTTTTAGTAGAGACAGGGTTTCACCATATTGGCCAGGCTGGTCTTGATCTCTTGACCTCAGGTTACCCACCCTCCTCAGCCTCCCAAAGTGCTGGGATTACAGGCATGAGCCACTGCACCTGCCCTCCTTCCTTCTTCCCTCCCTCCTTTCTTGCTTTCTTTCCCTCCCTTTCCTTTTCCCTTTCCCTTTCCCTTCCCTTCCCTTCTTCCTCCCTCCCTCCCTACCTCCCTCCCTTCCCTTCCCCCCTCCTTCCCTTCCCTCCCCCTAGCTCTCTCCTTCCTTCCTCCCTCCCTCCCTTCTTTCTTCCTTTTTCTGTTCCCTTCTCTCTCTCTCTCTTTTTTTTTTTTTTCTGCTTTCTTCCTTTGTTTTGCTCTGTCACCCAGGCTGCAGTGCAGTGGTGCAATCATAGCTCACTGCAGCCTCGACTTCCTGGGTTCAAGCAATCCTCCCACCTCAGCCTCCCAAGTAGTTGGAACTATAGGCATGCACCACCACGCCTGGCTAGTTTTTGTATTTTTTGTAGAGATGGGTTTCGCCCAGGCTTATACCACATTTTCTTTATCACTTCATCCATCCATGGTCACTTAAGTTGCTTCCATATCTGTGCTATTGTGAATAGTACCTGGAGTGCTGGTACCTCTTCAACTGATTTCAGTAAGTGTATGAGATGATGGGTTTGTTAATGAGCTTGGTTTAATCATTCCGCATGGTACACATACATCACATCATACTGCACAAATATCTGCAATTATTATTTGTCAATAAAAAACAAGAAACCAGGACACAGTGGCTCATGCCTGTAATCGCAACACTTCAGGAGGCCGAGGAGGGTGGATCATTTGAGGTCAGGAGTTCGAGACCAGCCTGGCCAACAAGGTGAAACCTTGTCTCGACTAAAAATACAAAAATTAACCGGGCACGGTGGTGTGCGTCTGTAATCCCAGCTACCCTGGAGGCTGAGGCAGGAGAATCACTTGAACCCAGAGGTTGCAGTGAGCAGAGATCGCACCACTGTACTCCAGCCTGGGCGACAGAGTGAAATTCTGTCTCAAAAAACAAACAAACAAAAGATACAGTAAAATAGGCCAGGCAAGATGGCTCACACCTGTAATCCCAGTGCTTTTGGGAAACTGAGGCAGGAGGATCCACTGAGGCCAGGAATTGGAGAGCAGCCTGGGCAACGTAGCAAGACCCAGTCTCCACAAAATAAAAATTAAAAAAACTGGCCAGGTGTGGTGGCACATGCCTGTAGTCCCGGCTACTTGGAAGGCTGAGACGGGAGGATTGCTTGAACACAGGAGGTTGAGGCTGCANGAGCAGCCTGGGCAACGTAGCAAGACCCAGTCTCCACAAAATAAAAAATAAAAAAACTGGCCAGGTGTGGTGGCACATGCCTGTAGTCCCGGCTACTTGGAAGGCTGAGACGGGAGGATTGCTTGAACACAGGAGGTTGAGGCTGCAATGAGCCATGATTGCATCACAACACTCAGCCGGGGGGAAAAAAAAAAACCCCTGCATAAAAAAAAAAAAAAAAAAAAAAAAGGTGAAAAGATAAAGGAGGGGAGTGAAAGTGTCTGGAATAAGCAGAATGAGGAGAGAAAGTGAGTGTGTGTGTGTGAGTGTGTGAGTGTGTAAGTGTGTGACTGTGTGAATGTGTGGGTGGCTGTTTAGCTTGGGGGTCGGGGAGGCCTTGCTGAGGAGGTGACATTGGAGGAGAAAGACCTAAAGGAGGTGAGGGAGGAGCGATGTGAGTGTCTGGGGAACAGCATTCCTGGCACAGGGAACAGCCTGTGCAAAGGCCCTGAGGCAGGACTGCAATGGGCTGTTGGAGGAACAGGGAGGCGGCCCATGTGACTGGAGTGGAGTGAGTGAGTGTGGGAGGGGAGGTTGCAGTTGTCCAGTTGCGTGAGGAGGAGAGTCCAAGAGAGGTGGCAGGTGGGGATCTTAGATGAAATTTTCCTTTTCTTTCTTTCTTTCGTTTTTTTTTTTTTTTTTTTTTTTTTTTGAGATGGAGTCTCACTCTGTTGCCAGACTAGTGTGCAGTGGCATGATCTTGGCTCGCTGCAACCTCTGCCTCCCGGGTTCAAGCAATTCTCCTGCCTCAGCTTCCTGAGTAGCTGGGATTACAGGCGCCTGCCACCATGCCCATCTAGTTTTTGTATTTTTAGTAGAGATGGAATTTTACTGTGTTGGCCAGGCTGGTCTTGAATTCCCGACCTCATGATCTGTCTGCCTCCCAAAGTGCTGGGATTACAGGCGTGAACCACCGTGCCTGGCCTAAATTTTTCTTTTCTTTTCTTTCTTTTCTTTCTTTCTTTCTTTCTTTCTTTCTTTCTTTCTTTCTTTCTTTCTTTCTTTCTTTCTTTCTTTCTTTCTTTCTTTCTTTCTTTCTTTCTTTCTTTTTCTTTCCTTCTTTCCTTCTTTCTTTCTTCCTTTCTTCCTTTCTTTCCTTTCTCTCTCTCTCTCTCTCTCCCTTTCTTTCTCTCTCTCTCTCTCTTTCTTTCTTTCTTTTTTGAGACAGGGTCTCACTTTGTTGCCAGGGCTGGAGTGCAGTGGTGAGATTATAGCTCACTGCAACTTTGACCTCCTGGGCTCAAGCAATCCTCTCGTCTCAGCCTCCCAAGTAGCTGGGACTACAGGCATGTGTCACCATGCCTGGCTTTTTTTTTTTTTTTTTTTTTTTGAGATGAGGTCTTGCTATGTTGCTCAGGCTGGTCTTCAACTCCTGGCCCTAAGTGATCCTCTAGTCTTGGCCTTCCAAAGTGCTGGGATTACAGGCATGATCCACTGTGCCTGGCCTCTATGACAATTTTTGAAGGTGAAGCCAGTAGTTTCCTGACTTGGGCTCAGATTTGGGGGTGAGAGAAAAAGAGGAGCAGAGGACAAAAGTAGGGGTTTGGGCCTGAGCACTTGCAGGGCTGGTGGCGGTGGGGGATGGAACTGCCATGAACTGAGATGGGGAAGGTGGAGGGGGAGCTGGTGGTGGGGAACATCACTCGCTGGGTTTTGGCCATGTTGAGTATTTGATGCTCGCGAGAGGTAAATGTCCCACGAGTGCTGAGTTTGGGGCAAAGCCAGCCAGGAGTCACGATCTCGTGGGCTCAGCATGGAATTAAGGTGTGCCGTGTGTGTGTGTGTGTGTGTGTGTGTAGGTGTGTGTGTGTGTTGTGGGGGGTACTTGGTGGCTTGAGTGGGGTCCAGCCACCTGCTCTGGGGAATGTAGGGACTCAGGTGCCTGGAAGACAGACCCTCCTGGCTGGAGTTTTAATGGGAACTGGGGCTTGGCCTGGAATGGACGCGGGGTGCCTCTGAGCTTCCTTCCTTTGGCGCTGTGTGGTGACCGGGGCCAGTGCCCTGCAGAGAGGAAAAGGCAGAACCTGAGGGCCCCGTTGGGCCAGAGGCTGAGGGCTCCAAGCCCGAGATGAATTTCGCTGGGAGTGAGTTTCAGGAATTGAATTTCCACTGCACGGCACCCATTGCATGACACAGTCCTGACGTCACATCGGACCCCGTGAGCCCTGGGGAGCCTCCCTTGGAGCTCGGGTGTCCGAGAACTGAATATCTGTTATGTTGGTGAACAACGTATGTACCGGATTACCTGTTCAGCCTTTGCCGCAAACCTGTGCCCATTTGACAGTTGAAAGAACTGAGGCTCAGGAAAGAGAAGAGGAGTCACTTGTCCAAGTGTGTCGTTGGCAGAGCAGGGACTGGGTCCTTGGCCTCACTGGCTCTGGACACCCCTGCCCACCCCCACTTCCTGCCCATCAGCCTGTTCCTGGCACGCGGGACCCTAGATGGGCTTGTGGGCTGGGCACAGGAGATACCAACGGCTTCCGGCCTCTTCCCCCGAGGCTCAGGAGGGGCCAGGGGAGGGGGAGGGCGGGCCACGGGTCCCAGCGTGCCTTGCATTTTCCCCTTGAAAACTGAGTTCCCACAGAATCGTCTCGGTTTTAGAGATCGGTTTCGCTGGGGGCTTTTATGAGGCAGGGGCTCCATCAGATTGAGAATGCAGGGCCCCGAGGTTCCACCGGGCTCCCTGAACCCCATGAATATGTGGCCCTTCCGAGAAACCTGGGCTGGGCTGCCCAGGGCCGTGGGAACAGCCTCTGTGGGTCCCTGGTTCTCCTTGGGCAGACTTTTGAGTCAGAGGAAAGCCAGCTTCGGGAGGAAAGCAACTCCTTCATCTCAGGCCCCCTGAGTTTGGGCAGGAGGGGTGGAGAAGGCAGAGAGCTGGACCTGGAGAAGTAGTCTCCCTGCTTGCACACCTCCTGTGACGAGCAGCTCATTACCTATCAAGGCAACCTTGCTTAGTGAGCTGGAATTCCTACAAAATCCTTTCAGATGCTGGTTCAAAACTGCGCCTTCATCCCCCTCTCTGTGGTCCTTACTTCGCTTTCTGGACCACATAGAGCACACCCCCTTCTGGAAATATCTCACACCTCTTATATTTATTCGACTGTCTGTTCAGGAGATCTGTGGACACAGGGCCAGACCCAGAGAGATTGCTGCAGCAATGGTGGAATCTCACTGGGTCCTGGGAACCTAGGAGGCGCTTCTGGCCTATCTGAGAGGAATCAATCTGGTGGGCTTCCTGAAGGAGGTAGCATCTAAGCTGTGTCTTAAAGGACAAATACGATTTGGCTTAGGGAAGAGGTGAGGGAATAATGCTTCAGGCAGAAGAAACATTATGTGGAGGTGAGGGACCATTCTTTCATGTAGTAAAAAGTGGTCTACGTGGCTGGAGTGGTGTGTTTGAGGAGGGCTAAGGGGGTACTAAGGTCAGAAAAGGAATAGAGAAAAGCCTGGAGCAGTGACCCAGGTAGGAGAAAAATAATACCCTCATTCTTCAAACAAGGTATGAGTACAAATTTGTTTGGTATTTCTTAAACTTTTTTTTTTTTTTTGAGAGATGGGGTCTTGCTATGTTGCCCAGCCTGGTCTCCAACTCCTGGTTTCAAGTGATCCTCTCACCTCAGCCTCCCAAAGTGCTGGAATTACAGGCATGAGCCTTCATGCCTGGCTCATTTCACATTTCTCAATTACTTTGCCAGGAAGCAATGTATACCTTCTGGGTACACAAGGGCCCATCTTACTGCGTCCTTGCTAGCATTAGGTTTTATCATTTTAAAAAAATCTTTGCCAATTTTGGCAGGAAAAATTGGTATCTCATGTAAATGAAAACAAATGAGTATTTCCCTGTAAGTGACATGCCTAAACAATTTCTCCAGATGTGCGCTGGCCTCGCAAATGCTACATTTTGCCTGAGTGTTAAGAAATCTTACACCCACTGGAGAGTTTGCAGTCATTTTTAGCTCCTCTCTTAGAGCAAAAGAAAAGCTTGTGGGCTACCCTCTGGCCACATGGGTGGGGAATTTGTGAGGCAACCTCCTACCTTCTCCTTTGATTCATCTTTTCTTTTTCTCACCTTTTTTTTTTTTTTTTGTCCTTTCAAAGTTTTAAACTTCTCTCTCCTCTGTTGGCCTCTGAGTCTCCTAGTAACTGTAGCTTCATCTTCATCTGGGGTGTCTTTGGGCTTGAAAAAGAGGGTGGGCAAACCACAGGAAGACTCCCCAAGTCTTCATAGGAGACTATGCTGATATGTTGAGTATCTTAATCTTATTATTATTGTTGAGACAGGGTGTCACTCCTAGCATCCAGGCGGGAGCGCAGTGGTGCCGTCACAGCTCATTGCAACCTTGACCTCCTGGGTTCAAGCAACCTCCTGCTTCATTATTTTTTATTTTTTGTAGAGACAAGGTCTCACTATGTTGCAGAGGCTGGTCTTGAACTCCTAGGCTCAAGCGATCCACCTGTCTCAGCCTCCCAAAGTGCTGAGATGTCAGGTGTGTGCCACCGTGCCCAGCCTATGCCAGGTATCTTATATCTTATAGACACAGCTTTCCATTTTAATTCTCACGACATCTGCATATGATGATAACCTTAAACCCATTTTATAGATGAGGAGCTGAGGCTTAGAGAGGTTAAGTCACTAAGTTAGTATCCCATGGCCAATATTGGCTGTTTCTCTTAGTTTCACTCAATTAACTACTCTTTTGACATTAAGATATTATTATATTCTCATTTAGGAAGAGAGGGTAGGCCATTTCTCTCTCTCTTTCTGTCAATCTCTCTCTCTTTTTTTTGAGACAGAGTCTCACTCTATTGCCCAGGCTGGAGTGCAGTGGTGTGATCACAGTTCACTGCAGCCTCGACCTCCCTAGGCTCGGGTGATCCTCCCACCTCAGCTTCCCAAGTAGCTGGGACCAGAGGCCCACACCACCATGCCCGGCTAATTTTTGAAAACTTTCTTTCTTGTGTGTTTTTTTTTTTTTTTTGTAGAGACAGGGTTTCGTCACATTGCCCAGGCTGGTCTCGGACTCTAAGTTCAAGTGATCCTCCCGCCTTGGCCTCCCAAAGTGTTGGCATTACAGGTGTGAGCCACCGCGCTTGGCTGTTGGCCATTTCTCTCTACCTACTGTCCAACCTTGCCTTGTCAGGGGATGGAAGCCCCATTCCTCATCAGGGAGAGACTGTGGAGTCCAGCTCAGCACCAGCCTTACAATGCAAGGAAAGAAAAGAAAACAGGAAAGAGGGAGGGGAAACCACAAACAGCCCTTAGAGAGCCACAAGTGGCCCCAGGGCTCAGTTCCTGAGTTAGACCTCAGTTCTGGGCTGCTAAATTCTGAGCTCCAAGTTCTAGTTCCATCTCTGCCACTAAAACCCCATATGATCTTGAGAAATTCTTTACCAGCTTTGGGTCTCAGTTTTTCCATTTACAAGTCGACCCATCTCTTGGATTTTCTAGGAACTGCAGTCATCCCTTGATATCTGGGGAGGGATTCATTCTGGAGTCTCCCTTGGATATTAAAATCCATGGATGCTCAAGTTTCTGATCTAACATGGTGTAATATTTGCATATAACCTATGCATATCCTCCCAAATATATATATATATATATATTTATTTATTTATATTTTTATTTTTTGGGACGGGGTCTCGCTCTATTGCTCAGGCTGGAGTGCAGTGGTACGATCTTGGCTCACTGCAACCTCCGCCTCTTGGGTTCAAATGATTCTTCTGCCTCAGCCTCCCAAGTAGCTGGGATTACAGGTGTCCACCACCACACCCGGCTAATTTTTGTATTTTTAGTACAGACGAGGTTTCGCCATGTTGGCCAGGCTAGTCTCGAACACCTGACCTCAAGTGATCTGCCCACCTTGGCCTCCCAAAGTACTGGGATTATAGGCGTGAGCCACGGTGTTCCACCCTCCCATATACTTTAAATCATCTCTAGATTACTTATGATAACTAGTACAGTGCAAATGCTCTGTAAATAGTTGTTATACTATATGTGTATTTTTTATTTTATTTTTATGTATGTATGTATGTATTTGTTTATTTTTTGAGACAGAGTCTTGCTCTGTCACCCAGGCTGGAGTGCAGTGGCATGATCTCGACTTATTGCAGCCTCCACCTCCCAGGCTCAAGTGATTCTCATGCTTCAGCCTCTCCAGTAGCTGGGATTACAGGCATGTGCCACCACACCCAGTTAATTTTTGTATTTTTAGTAGAGACAGGGTTTTACCATGTTGGCTAGACTGGTCTCCAGCTCCTGGCCTCAAGTGATTTGCCTGCCTTGGCCTCCCAAAGTGCTGGGATTATAGGCCTGAGCGACTGTGCCCAGCATATATATATAAAATTTTAAATTTGCATTATTTTTATTGTTGTTTTGTTATTTTTTTCAAATACTGTATTTTCAATCTGCAGTTGGTTGAATCCATGGATATGGAACTTGAGGATACAGAGGAATGATGGTATACTTTTCACATCTGAGCTCTCACTGGTTCTTTTTATATCTACCTGTTTTTGTTTCATAACCTCCTGTTCTTGTTTGACAGTTGTCATTCCTTCCTTTATCTTTCTGAGTCACCTAACATATTCATTGTATAGCTCTTTCAAGATTAAGCTGATATTTTCTATTTCCTCAGATGCAATCAAGATGTAATATCTTCTAGTTGGGGTTTGTGGGAATTTCATGAAGTGGCCACAGATTCATTATCTTCTTCAGGTTATTTCTCCCTGCTCTGGGACTTCTGCAAGTGTATGCTTTTGACCTTATATATTAGGGGACTCTGCACTTCCATGCCTGGGAGACTTTTATCCTTGTCATTGGGCACCTCTGCTTTGGTCTCTGGTTCAAGTTAGCATTTTCCCACCATTTCTCAGTGTCTGGGAGGAATGGGGAGGTTTTGGTGCGTATTTGGTCTTGAATGGATGGTCATTTTGCCATCTGTAAACGGATACAGTTGTGTTGGGTAATGTCTGAAGGTTCTCAGAGGTATTTTCAACACAGATAGTACAGAGTGTGGCAGAAGTCCAGTGAGAGAGGATTCTTTTTTTTTTTTAAGATGGAGTCTCACTCTGTCACCCAGACTGGAGTGCAGTAGTGCAATCTCGGCTCACTACAACCTCCATCTCCAGGCTCAAGTGATTCTGCCTCAGCCTCCCGAGTAGCTGGGACTACAGGCATGCACTACCGTGTCCGGCTAATTTTTGTATTTTTTAGTAGAGACAGGGTTTCGCCACGTTGGCGAGGTTGGTGTCGAACTCCCCACTTCAGGTGATCTGCGCACCTCAGCCTCCCAAAGTGCTGGGATTACAAGCATGAACCAGCACGCCTGGCCAAAAGAGGATTCTAACAACAACAAATGAAAAATAGCTATGTGGGTTATTTATTATTATCAGGTATCAGCTCTTAACACATCTTACCTTTTCTATTCCTTATACAACCAATGAGGTAGGTACTACTATTATTTCCCTTTTGCAGATGAGACATTGGAAGCTCATAGAGGTGACCTGACTTGCCCAGGCACTCTTGGCTAAGGCAGGGGAAAATTCGAACCCAGTTAAAGTACGTATTCTTAATCCTGCCTACTCCATTGCATCCTGACAGCATGGATGCTAATCTCAGCCTTGCTGTATTGTTAACTGTGTGGTTTCTTGACCCTTTTGTTCCTCTGTGGAAACCAACCTCTACCCTTCAGAGGTGCTATGCATACTCAAAACTGTGCCCTCACTGAAGCAAGTGAAAGCATCTGGGGACGTTTAACCTGGTACATTAGGAAAGGTTTGGGTACTGGATCCCGTTTTACCTGGATTCTGGCTGTATGACCTCAGGCAGGTCACTTGACCTCTCGGAGCTTTGCTTTCCTCATCTGTCAAATCAGGATGATAGCTATGCTTTACTTTCCTCTCTGGGTAGTGGTGAGCGAAAAGTGAGATGTTGCATGTACCTGGCATACAGTAGGTGCTCAATGCACAAGAACTGTTTTCCCTGGAGGAGAGCAGGCTGGTGTGGGAATAGGGAAATGTCAGTGTCAATTCCTCAAACCTCCAAAGGGTTCTAGGGTCCAGAGGAAGGGGAGATTCTCCACGGACATAAGGGAAGAATGAATTCTAGCAGGGATGGGTCCAGCAAAGGTGGCTTCTAGCTCTACTCCAGGAAAACTTTTTGGACCACGAGAGCTCACCTAGTCTGACAGGTGACTTTTTTTTTCTTTTTCTTTTCTTTTCTTTTTTTTTTTTTTTGAGACGGAGTCTTGCTCTGTCACCCAGGCTGGAGTGCAGTGGCCGGATCTCAGCTCACTGCAAGCTCCGCCTCCCGGGTTTACGCCATTCTCCTGCCTCAGCCTCCTGAGTAGCTGGGACTACAGGCGCCCACCACCTTGCCTGGCTAGTTTTTTGTATTTTTTTAGTAGAGATGGGGTTTCACCGTGTTAGCCAGGATGGTCTTGATCTCCTGACCTCGTGATCCGCCTGTCTTGGCCTCCCAAAGTGCTGGGATTACAGGCTTGAGCCACCGCGCCCGACCTCTTTTTTTTTTTTTTTGAGACAGGGTCTGACTCTGATGCCCAGGCTGGAGTGCAGTGGTACATCACAGGTCACTGCAGCCTTGACTTCCTGAGCTCAGGTGATTCTCCCACTTAAGCCTCCTGGGTAGCTGGGACTACAGGTAGAAACCACCACACCTGGCTAATTTTTGTATTTTTTGTAGAGACATGGTTTCGCCATGTTGCCCAGGCTGGTCTTGAACTCCTAGGCTCAAATGATCCACCTACCTTGGCCTCCCAAAGTGTTGGGATTGTGGGTGTGAGCCATTGCACCCGGCCCCATATTTTAAAAAATAAACCATTAAACATATGAATATTTTGGGAATGAACCAATAAATGCATGAATAGTTGAATAAATTAAAGAATGAGTGAAATGTGAGTGAGTGAATGAATGAATGAGCAGATGAAATAATACTCAAAAGGCAGGGGCCATGAGAGTGGAATACAGAGTCTGATTGGATCCTTTCTTTCCCAAAGGGGTGGGTGCCGGAGACCTTCTAGGAGTTCTTGCTGGTTTGGGTGGCTATAGAATCCTGCAAGACTTTTACTGTATATTTTCTGAGCCCAGTCAAGATTTTCAGACATGGCCAGGCGCGGTGGCTCACGCCTGTAATTTCAGCACTTTGGGAGGCTAAGGCAGGCGGATCACCTGAGGCCAGGAGTTTGAGACCAGCCTGGCCAACATGGCAAAACCCCATCTCTACTAAAAATACAAAAATTAGCCAGGCGTGGTGGCGAGTGCCTGCAATCCCAGATACTTGGGAGGCTGAGGCAGGAGAATGGCTTGAACCCGGGAGGCGGAGGTTGCAGTGAGCTGAGATTGCACCACTGCACTGCAGCCTGTGTGACAGAGCGAGACTCCGTCTCAAAAAAAAAAAAAAAAAAAAAAAAAAAAAGATTTCCAGACATGGGAACCTTGTACACATGAACAGGCCACATGGTGTGGCAGAACATTCTCTCTAGTGACTTTAGAGGGGGATGAGCTCCCTGTACCAAGTAGAGCTTTGATTGTCACTGGTCAAGGCAGCTGCGGAGGCTGCTGGGCTGGGTGGGACTGGCCTGCCATGGGGCCGTCTCTGAGGCAGACCCTTTTCCTGTTTCTTCATCCCCCTTCGGCCACTTTGCAAGGAGTGTTGCCTGTCTTGCCACCCTCCGTTAGCACTTCCTCTGCGACCACAGGAAGGCCCAGCCCAGCTCTTACTGTGTTTTCTCTAAATAAACTCGGGCAGCAGAACTATCAGCTGCCTCATCTCCCTCTGGGTTCCTGTGGAGGTGTAGGGGGCGGTGGTTAGGGGGGTTCAGGCCAAGCCACAGACAGGAGGGACTCAGACCACAGTGATAACAAATTTTCCTCTATCTCAGTCGTGTGGCCTGAGAGCTGACTGCTCAGAGTGACTCTGGCCTGTCCTTTCTTTATGTGACTACCAGCCCACACTCACTTCTCTTCCTTGGGCATTGCCGATTCTGGTGTGGCTCTTGGGGACCCCTGGGCTGTGTTCCTCTTCCTTTCCAGCCCAACTGTGGTCATCTCAGGACTTGCCTACCACTTCTGTCTTCTCTCCTAGAGCCAAGGTGGTACTTTCTAGATGCTGGCCTCAGAGCTCTGCGATGTGCTGTGCACCTCTACACAGATGTTCATCAATTCCTGGGCTCTGGTCAACATCCCTTGAATTTGGAATGGTTGTTGGGACACCCTCTGATGCCCCCCACCAAGACAGGGCCAGGAAGGTGGCAGGGGAATTCTGTGGCTAGTGGGGGACCCCGAGTGAGGGCTTGTCTGGGGCTCAGGTGAGCTGTCTGGGCAGTGGAAGACCCAGGCCCAGACCCAGGGGAGAGAGAACCCACACTGTCATAGGTTCTACGCTTTGAGTATTCCTTCCTCTGCTCATTCATTCATTTACCCACACTTCACTCAATTTTAATTTATTCAAATATCCATGCACTTATTAGTTCATTCCAAAAAAATTCATGCATTTATCAGTTCATTCAAAAAACTCCATGCATGTATTAGTTCATGCCAAAAAATCCATGCATTTATTAGTTCATTCAAAAATATTCATGCATTTATTCGTTCATTCAAAAAATATTTATGCATTGAATAGTTTATTCCAAAAAATATTCATATATTTATTAGTTTATTCCGATAAATGCTCATGCAGGGCTTTCCTTCTTCATTCCTGATCCTGCGCTGGAGGTGGAGGTGAATTGAGGAACATGTGAGCACTGTTTTCAGGAGTCTAAGATGCTTATACTTTCATAAGCACACCCCAGAGGCTTTTAAGCAGAGGATAAATGGAATTTTAAAAAGGCGCCTCTGGGCTCATGGTGGGTTTGCGGGGGACAAGGATGGAGGCTGGTGGGGGTCCAGGTGGGACAGAAAATGCTCGGGCTGGGACCAGGGCTGTCGGGAGTGGAGAGAGGGGTAGATGCAACAGTGGAGGATGCATTAGTGGCAGGTGGCATGAATGGGGCCAGGGGAGAAGGATTTGAGGGGTGTCAGTGGCAGCTTTGGGGCCAGGGTTGGTGGTGGTACTCACGATGCTGGGAGAAGAATGCTGCTTACTTTTGGAATCTCTGACTGTCCCTGGGCCAGCCACTTAACTTTTCCTGAGCCTCAGCTGCATGGTCTGTAAGTGGGGGTGATATGCTCCTGATAGGGGTATGGTAGCCCTAGGTGTCTGTAAGGGCTCAGGGAACTTGGACACCTGAGCAGGGTTATGTTATTAGCCTGGCTGCTGGGAACAAAGCTCGGAGACAGCTGCAGGAAATTGCAAACCCAGGGTGTCCCACCTGGCACTTGTGGACCAGAGTCCACCTAATTGCAGCTGCTTCCCCAGCCCATGTGATGTGGGCAGGTGTGGAGCTGCCTACCACTACAGCAAGTGGCAACAGGTGGAGAGATGGCCCAGATGTCTTTCGGCTTCAGAGTGGGTCCTGGACTTGGGTGCTGGAGTCTCCCCAGTGAGTAGGATTTCTCAGAGGAGTACCCGGGCATGGGTCCTGGAGTCCCTCCTGTGACTTGGGGTCCTGGGCATGAGTGCTGGAGACCTTCCAGTAACTAGGAGTTCTTGTTGACTTGGGCGACTGCAGAACCCCACAAGGCATTGATTGATTGATTGATTGAGACAGAATATTACTCTGTCGCCCAGGCTGGAGTGCAGTGGCGCGATCTCGGCTTACTGCAACTTCCGCCTCCTGGATTCAAGTGATTCTCCTGTTTCAGCCTCCTGAGTAGCTGGGACTACAGGCACGTGCCACCATGCCTGGCTAATTTTTTGTATGTTTAGTAAAGACAGGGTTTCACCGTGTTAGCCAGGATGGTCTCGCTCTCCTGACCTTGTGATCCGCCTGCCTTGGCCTCCCAAAGTGCAGGGATTACAGGCATGAGCCACCGTGCTTGGCCTTATTTTTTATTCTCCAAGCCCAACCAAGATTTCCAGACATGGCGGCCTCCTGAGCACATGGGCAGGTCACATGGTGTGACAGAACAGACTCACACATTAGACAGATTTGAGTTTAAATCCTAGTCCTGCCACTGACTTACTGTGTGATGTGAGCAGATGAAAGAGCTTCTCTAGACATATTTTCTTCTTTATTATAATTTCACTCGACTTTTCCATGAGACTGGGAGATTTGGGAAGGCTGGGAGGCAATTTGATTTTCTTCTTTTGTCTACCTTACAACCTGGCACAGTGAATGAATGAATAAATATGGACCTCAAATTGTTTTGTGAAGTATAATAAGCATTTCTTGGGCAAATAAATTTGAAAGCCTCTAAGTCAAACAAAACTAAACTTTTTTTTTGGTTTTGTTTTGCAGGACTTCTCAGAGCCTTCAATGTACTTTGTGATTCTCCTAACCTACCTAAGGAATAAGGTATGCAATATTTCTCACACATTTTTGCATTCTCTTTTTGAGGGCACGCCATCATTGGCACTGGGGTTCCTAGGAACATACTTTGGGAAATGTGCACTTAGGATCATTATCAGAGTTCCTAGGAATGTTGCTATTTGGCTGGTTGTATATTCCTTTATCCTCTGTCAAACATGACCTGAATTATGTCACATAACCATGTAGCCACAGAAGCTAAGGCCAAGGGCTTTAGTGAAGAATAAAAGACTAAATTAGAATGTTGGGGAAGAAGAACTTATACTCCCAATTTAGGAAAGTTGTTACAATTTATCTGAAAACTCAACACTGAGTTTCTGCCGGAGCAAACAGAAAAATGTGGTGTGTTTTCATGGTTTCTTGGGTGGGAGTTCAGCAAGGGGGTTAAATGCTCTCCAGCTGTGAACAAGGTTGTTTTCATTCATGTGTTCATTCATGAATTCATTAATTCATTCAACAAGTGTTTATTTACCACCTACTATTTACAAGCACAAGGCGAGGTACCAGGGATACCACAGTAGACAAAAAAAGACATACACGTGCCCTTATGGAGATGACAGTCATCGGTTTTCAGAACAAAGATGATCGATTTTCAGCCCTCCATGCCCCTTCTTTCCTGAAGTTTGTCCTGAATTTTTAGACAGAATCCTTCCACCTTGCTGTGGTTTTTCTCTGCACCTGTTTTGTATCCGAATCACAGAAGGTAATGACATCCCCCAGGTGGTTGGTAGAACCCAGATCTTTGTGTTAGAATCTTCATGAAAACCAATGTGAGAAACTAGGCTGAGGCAAAGGAGCTATATAAGGAGTCCCATCCTTGCTATATCTCTGGGACACTGGGCATCTTTTCTGGGCTCCGCCCTAGGAGTTGGGAATCTAACACCTTTGACTTTTTTCTCTGCCCTCAATTACCAACACTCTAATTCTTCAACACTAGGCACATGGGAATTGCATTTTGTTTTCATACCTGGGCAACAAAGTGAGACCATGTCCCTGCAGAAAATTTAAAAATAGCTAAGCATAATGGCATATACCTGTAGTCCCAGCTACTTGGGAAGCTGAGGCATGGTGATTGCCTGAGCCCAACACCAGTTCAAGGCTGCAGTGAACTATGATCCCATCACTGCACTCCAGCTTGGGTGACAGAGTGAGACCCTGCCTCTAAAAAAATGGCTTTTTTGTTGGTTGGATGAATGAATGGACCTATGGATGAATATACAGATGAATGAATGGATTTGTAGAAGAGCGACTGACACATAGGAGGGATATTTGGATGAATGAAAGAATGGAGGAATAGACAGGTGGATGGTTGAGACCAACGAATGAATATGTGGATGAAAAGATACCTAGTGAAGGCACAATATGATTTTAAAAAATGAATCTATCAGTGAATCAATGGACGTTTGGATGGATGGATGAATGAGTAAGTGGTAGATGTGATGGAGAGTTGCACAATGAAATGGGGAGATGGGTTTGAGTGAATGGATGGTGAGTGAGTGAATGAATAGGTAAATGGATAGATGGTGAGTTGGGTAGAGGGATGGACAAATGGACAGTTGAGTGAATGGGTGAGTGATTGGATTATCCGATGAATGGGTGGGTAGTTGGATGGATGGATGGGCAGGTAAAAAATGCTGGCCACAAATTGAAGCGATCTTGGGGTATAATCTGGGCACAGTTTAGGTGAATAGCAGCTTATTTTTTGATCTCGACTTGGCTCTGTTTACCTCCATGGATACATAGTCTCTATTTCTAGGTTCAGTCATCCTTCTGTCTCCCTCTGGGTTTCCAAGAATCTTACCTTGGAACTCCAGCTGAACTGAGCCCTGGGCTTGTCTACTGACCTTCTCAACGGTAAGGAGAAAACCCCGGAAGAGCATGTGTTCTTCTGAGGGTACAGGGTTGAACCAGCTCTTCATGATGACTGTGGTCTGCTCTTAAGCCTTTCTAGCGGTTTCTTGTTTTGTGGCCTCACCCAATCTTCATTGGGCATCAAACCAATGCAGATGAAACCTTGGTCTCCAGCTCAGTTCCAACTCCACCTGTCCCTTCCGTGGGTGATGGTGGAGAAACAGGATAAATTAGAGAAAGGGGTCATCCAGGTCCACCTCCTGCCTTTACTCCAAGATCTCTTTCCTCTTTCCCAGGTTCTCCAAGCAGCCATGGATGTGGGTTTCTTGGGCCTGTCAGATGTGTCTCAGAGTCATAGCAAGACCTTGTGGGGGGCTCGGGGCAGGGGCCCCACCATACGTCGCCAGCGGGAGTTCATGCCAGAAGAGAAGAAGGACACAGTTTACTGGGAGAAGCGGAGAAAGAACAATGAGGCAGCCAAGAGATCCAGGGAAAAGCGACGTCTCAATGATGCAGCCATTGAGGGCAGGTTGGCTGCACTGATGGAGGAGAATGCCCTGCTCAGGGGTGAGCTGAAGGCGCTCAAGCTTCGCTTTGGCCTCCTGCCCCTGACTGGTGGGCCCCGGGCCTTGCCCCTGCAGGCCCTGCTATGGGAAGCCCCCTGGACTGGGGACCCCCGGCCTGGGGCTGAAGCACTGTCATCCTTGTCTGGCTCTCACAATTGCCTTTTAAGGTCATGTTCCCTGGATGCTGGGATTCCAGGATGTCGGGGCTGCCTGCTGGCTCCCAGATGGACTGGCTTGGCCACTTCTCCTAGGTCCCCCCAAGAGTCTGCACCTCTTACCCTCAACAGAATTGACATGGCCTTGCAGACTGGCCTCCCACCTGCCCTCTTCAGCTGTCACCTCTTGGATGGGCATGTAGGGTCCAGACCAGAGCTCAGACCCTGCTGGGGGCTGTGGTCACCAATGCCCTCTGGATGCCGGGCTTCAGGGCCATCAGATGTGTTGCTGACATCCACTGCTGATCCCATGGGTCTGTCTCCTGGGGTGACTTGCCCTGTCCCAGGAAACAGTCATGAGGGTCTGGGTCAGCCCTCTCTGCCCCACAAACTGCGCATCAAATCCCGAGCCTCAGGCAGGGTACCTTGTGGCTGGGAGGGTGGTCAGGCCCCCCTCTGAGGGCTTCCTCTGGGAAGGGCTAGGCTTGCAAGGGAGTGTTTGGGGGCTGAATATAGGTTGGTCTGAGGGATGAGTAGCTTGGTCTTGATTAGCAATCTGGGAAGGCCTGTAGGAAGTAGGGGCACCCTGGCTTGGAGGGTCCACTTCACAGCTTCCATACCAGACCTCCTAGGGGAGGAGAGTGGGAGCCCATCTTGGATTCTACTATGGCTCTTGCCTTGCCCTAACATCTATGCTTTGGATTGTCACTTTTCCCTTTCTTCCTCCTTTCCATTTATCCATTCTTCCCTACATCCATCCATCCATTCATCCATTCATCCTCATTTATTCATCCATTCATTCATTCATCAATCCTCATCCATCCATCCATTAGTCCCTCCATCCTTATCCATCCATCCATCCATCCACCCACCCACCCATATATTCATCCATCCATCAATCCATCCATCCATTCCTTCCATCTATCCATTCATTAGTTTATCCATCCTCATCCATCCATCCATTCATCCATCCATCCTTCCATCCATTCATCCACTTGTCCATCCATCCATCCATCCATCCATCCATCCATCCATCCATCCATCCATTCATCTATCCATCCTCCATTTATCCATGCATCTATTCTCATTCATCCATGCATTGGTTCTTCCTTCTTCCTTCTTCCTATCTATCCATCCATCCTCACCCATCCCTCCATCCATCCATCTATCCATCCATCCATCCATCCATCCATTCATCCACCCATGCCCCTATCTATGCATGCATCCATCCATCCTCATCCACTCATCCACCTATCCTCACCTATCCATCCATCCACCCATTCTTTCTTGCTTCCATCCATTTTT
Organism: Theropithecus gelada; assembly: GCF_003255815.1. Lineage (NCBI taxonomy): Eukaryota > Metazoa > Chordata > Mammalia > Primates > Cercopithecidae > Theropithecus > Theropithecus gelada. The sequence goes on from NC_037687.1 coordinate 8,596,257, forward strand.
CCATCCATCCACCTATCCATTCATCCATTCATCCATCCATTTATTCTTCTATCTATCCATCCATCCATGCTCATCCATTCCCATTCATCCATCCATCCTGTCTTCCTTCCTTGCATCCACTCATCCTCATCCATTCACCCATCCATCTATCCATACTCACCCATTCATCTACACATCCTTCCTTTCATCCATCCATCCATCTACTCACCCACCCATCCATCCTTTCATTCATTTATTCATTTAGTCACTCATTTATGTGCTAACTTGTTTATTCATTCATTCTCTTACTCATTAATTTACTTATAATTCACTTGTCCCCTCACCGACACACTCATGATCTTTGGACCTTCCTTTTATGCCCAGTTAGTGACAAGTGAGAAGACACTTTTCTGGCCTTGGGTTTCCTGTCCTGGGGTGGGGATGGGGGTTTGGGAAGAAACATACGGAAGACCAGACTGAAGGAGGAGGTAATGTCTAAGGTGTCTGAATCCCCCTTCTTGGTGTCCCCTGGGGGGCTTGCTTACCACCCAGTTTGAGGTTCAGACATATTGACTTCCTCTGTGTCTTGGATCAGGGCCTAGAGCTGCTGGAACAGAAGCAACTGTGTGGGGGCATCAGTATCCTCTCTCTCCCTGGCTGCCCCCTGGCCCCTGAGAACCAGGTATACACACTCCCACCCAGGTGGAAGGGGTCATTCTGCAGGGAAGGTCTTCCAGGGACCTGGAGCCCAAGGATTTGTCAAAACTCCCTCCTCAGTTTCTCACTCAGCCCCTCTCCCATTATTATTATTGTTATTACCTCAGGGATTTTGTTAGATTCTGGATGAAAATACTCAAACTCCAATCATGGGGAGAGCTCATGGGATGAGGGGCTCATCTGGACTGGTACTGTCACTGAGAACCAGATATCCCTGGCCAACTGGATCATTTGGACTCAGGAGCATTCCCTGCCCCCGTCAGATGTGGGGGCTGGGCTAGTTCTTGGCTACTCCAAGTTTATCACAGCCACAAATGTGTGCAGGGTGAGGACGTACAAAGTGCCTCTCTCTCACTAGTATAACAGGTGGGCAGTATCACCGAACAGGCCAAGAGCTCCCCTGTGACTGGGCCTCCCTAAGATCCTGCACATCACAGCTAGGCCCTCCTCTACCTGCTCAGCCTTTGGTTCTGGTCCAGGGCAGGGATTGAGCAAGACCAGCCCTCCTCCTTCCCTCCATGCCTGACCTTCCAGCAGCTGGCTTTGCTCATGTCACTGAGCCTCCCTTACACATCTATAAATGTTTACCTATAAATAAGCCCATTCCCCAGAAATATATTGTGAATATTAAATAAGAGGCAGTAAATAAATTGTCTGGCATAGGGGCTTCTCTGGAAACTGGACTGTTTTATCTTCATAAATAATGTGAATTCTGGCGGGCAAGGTGGCTCATGCCTGTAATCCCAGCATTTTGGGAGGTCAAGGCAGATGGATCACTTGAGGTCAGGAGTATGAAACCAGCCTGGGCAACACGACGAAACCCTGTCTCTAGTAAAAATACAAAAATTAGCCAGGCATGGTAGCGAGCGCCTGTAATCTCAGCTACTTGGGAGTCTGAGGCATGAAAATCACTTGAACCTGGGAAGTGGAGGCTGCAGTGAGCTGAGATCGCACCACTGCGGTCCAGCCTGGGCGACAGAGTGAAACTCCATCTCAAAAATAAAATAAAATAAAATAAAGAATGTAACTAATCCTGTTTCTCTTTTTGCTTTGTCAACCAAGGAGCTCAGGGCCGAACTTGTGGCTCAGTTATAACAGCATTTTCATTCATTCATTCATTCATTTTTTACTCATTTGCTCATTTAGCAAATTTTCTTGATCATAAGCTTCTCGTTGTTTCATTTTTTTCAAGGCATGTTTTGTTGTAAAAAGTCTGAAAATCATATGCAGCCAAGTTGGCAATCTTTTCTTTTGTGGTTTGTACATTTTTGTCATGTTTAAGACAACTTCCATATCTCAAGGTCATAAAGATAGTCTCCTATCTTTATGTTCCAGGCACTGGGGAAAGAGAAGTGAACACAATAGATGTGATTCCTGCCTCTATGGTACTGATAACCCAGGGAGGGAGATAGATTAAAAAGTAAGAAAAGCATATAGTAGGACCAATGATGATAGATGTCATGGAGAAAAAAGAAAGGCTTGGGAAAGGTAGATGTGGGTGTATTGTAATAATTGAAATAGGGAGATTAGGATTGAAATAGGAGGATCTTAACCTTGCTGAGAAAGTGACATTCGAACAAAGACTTGAGAGAGATGAAGTGGGGAGTCATGCATGTATCAGAGGAAGAGCATTTCCTAGTCGGAAAAAACAGCCTGTGCAAAGGCCCTGAGGTGGGATCATGCCTAGTGTTTTGAGGAAGATTGAGGAGGCCCATGTGGCTAGAGTGGAGTGAGTAAGGAGGAGAGAGGGAGGAGGTGAGGGCGGGGAAGTGATGGAAGCAGGTTGTGGAGGGCTTTGTGGGCCAAGGTGAGGACTTTGGCTTCCTTTATGAGTGATATGGGCATGATGGGGACGTTTCCGAGTATATTTCTGTTGTAATTCTCCCCTTACGTCCATCCTGTGGTGTGTAAGGCTGAGTGAAAATAAACCCACCACATAAGTGTAGGAGAGCTGGCTCGTTGTCTGGGGTGGGGATAGGTGGCGACTGACCACAGTGTTGCTGTGACTCATGTCCCCCTAAACGGCCACATGCTCCCTGCCCTCAGAGCCAGGGTGCTCATCCCATCCCTGCTTCTAAATTTCTCTGACATATGAGGGGCAGGGCAGGTAAAGCTGCTCTATGAGGCGGAATCACAGAAGAAAAACACAGATGGTTCTTTTTTTTTTTCTTTATAAAGCTGTCTTCCACTAAATAATTATTTCTGACAAGTGTGGGAGAAAGGGGAATCAGATGCATGTGGGGGATGCTGGAAGGGCAAAAGGATGGCTGAGGTGGGAGGCAAGTCAGTGAGGAAGTGGCCAGGACTAGTCCTCGAGGCACTGTATGGTAGGTAAAGAGCCCAGGCAAATAGGAAGAGCTGGAGATCAGTTGGAGATGAACTGGTGAATCTGGGGAGGAAGACCAGGGAGTGGAAAGGAAGTAAAGGCTTCAACTTGCCCTGCAAATACCATGACTCCTGAGGGTCTGTCACCTATGACAAGTGGACTCATTTCTTGACTGCCTAGTCTGGGCCAGTGGTTGTGCTGGTGACTTATCCTAGATTTTGTCTGACCCTCTGAAAAAGGCTTCATTATTATGATCTCCATTAACAGATGGGGAAACTGTGACTCAGAGCAGTTATGTACCTTGCCTAATATTACTTAGTTGGTGACTGGGCTATTTTCCACCTCATCACTGCACCAGGGTCATTGGCTAACTTTCTGTTCCTTGAGGTTCTTTCCTGCCTCAGGTCTTTGCATTTGCTGTACCCTCTGCCTGGAATTTTTCCCTTAGTCTTTAAATGACTGTCTTTTTTCCATCTTCAGGTCTCAGTTCCAGTGCCACCTCCTCAGAAAGGTCCTCCCTGTACACTCAGTCTAAATAAGAACCCCAGTTACTTGTGTTGAGCACCTACACATAGTAGGTGTTCAATAAATATTTGTTGAACCAATCAATGAAGTGAATAGGATCAGATGAGCTTCTTAGTAAAAGCTTCCATTGTAGCTCTTACTTAATTCAAGAGTTAGATCCTGTGTCACCAGGTTTTATGATTTGGAGGGTGAGGATAGGGATTATTATGTTGCATTCACCCAAAAAGTTTTTGTATTTTGGACAGAGCCTGTCAAGCAGGTGTGTAAGAAATACTGTTGAATTGAATCTGAGGTTTGATAAGGAAACAGGAGCCATGTTATGGGGCAGAGGGAGACAAAGGAGGGTGTCACATAGGTCTCTCCTTCATTCATTCACTCACTCATCCATCAACTTATTCACCCACTCACTCATTTATTCTTGCACTCATCCACTCGCTCATTGACTTACTCATCATTCATTGACTCACTCACTAATTTATTCATTCACCCACTCATCCATTCACCCACTCATCCATTCACCCCCTCATTCTTTCACTCACTCATCCATTCACCCACTCATCCATTCATCCACTCATCCATTCACCCACTCATTCTTTCACCCAGTCATCCATTCACCCACTAATCCATTCACCCACTAATCCATTCACTCGCTCATCCATTCACCCACTCATCCATTCACCCACTCATTCTTTTACTCACCCATCCATTCACCCACCCACTCATCCAGTCACCCACCCATCCATTCACCCACTCATCCATTCACCCACTCATCCATTCACACACTCATTCATTCACCCACTCATGCATTCACCCACTCATCCATTCACCCCACTCATGCATTCACCCACTCATTCTTTTACTCACCCATCCATTCACCCACCCACTCATCCAGTCACCCACCCATCCATTCACCCACTCATTCATTTGCTCACTCATCCATTCACCCACTCACTCATCCATTCACCCACTCATTCATTCACTCACTCATTCACTCACCCACTAATTCACTCCCCTCCCTCCCTCACTCATTCATTCATGCAGTCATTTATTCATTCATGCACTCCATTCCCTCACTCATTCATTCATTCATTCATCTACTCAGTAATTCATTCATCCACTCACTAATTCATTCATCCACTCACTCACTAATTCATTCATCCACTCACTCACTAATTCATTCATTCATTCACTCACTCACTAATTCATTCATTCATTCACTCACTCACTAATTCATTCATTCATTCACTCGTTTTTTCACTCTCTCATTCACTCACTCACTCATTCATGCATTCACTAACCCACCCATCCATCCATGCGTTCATGCATCCTTCCATCCATCCATTTATTTATTCACTCACAACCTTCCAGAAAGGGCAGCCCTTTCAGAACCCGCCCTTTGAGAAGAAGATGGACAACCTTCAGGTGAACAAATAGACAATCAGTACTATGTCAGATGCTACTGAGGGCTGTGAGCTAATGGCTGGGGTATTCGGGGACTGGGTAGGTCTGGGAAGGTCCCTCTGAGGAGGCAACATTTGAACCAAGACCTAGAAAATATTAGTAAGTGAAAGAAACTAGCCACAAAAGGACATATGTTGTCTGACCTCATTTGTATGACATATTTGAAACATGATCCATAGAGACAATAAGCAGATTTGTGGTTGCCAGGGGCTGGGGGAGAGGCGGGAATGGGGGGTGACTGCTAATGGGGATGGGATTTCTTTGAGGATGATGAAAATATTTTGGCTGGAGGCGCTCACTGTACACCATTGTGGCAGGCGAGAATTCTACCACTGAACCACTGATGCCTGACTGCACACCACTGTGAAGGCACTAAAGGCCACATTGGATTGGATGCTTTAAAATGATTAATTTTATGTTATGTAAATTTCACCTCAATTAAAAAAATGAGAATGAGGCCGAGTGCGGTGGCTCACGCCTATAATCTCAGCACTTTGAGAGGCCGAGACAAGTGGATCACTTGAGGCCAGGAGTTCAAGACCATCCTGGCTGACATGATGAAACCCTGTCTCTACTAAAAATACAAAAATTAGTCAGGCGTGGTGGTGGGTGCCTGTAATTCCAGCTACTTGGGAGGCTGAGACATGAGAATCGCTTGAACCCGGGAGGCGGAGGTTGCAGTGAGCCAAGATCGCGCCACTGCACTTGAGCGGGGGGGACAGACCAAGACTCTGTTTAAAAAAAAAAAAAAAAAAAAGTAAGTCTTCCATGCCCAGAGGAAGGCCTGCTCCTGAGATCAAAAGGGACAGAGAGATCAGGGAACAGGTGCAGAGTATGAGGATATGGGAGGAGAATCACCCCTCATTGGCCCCCCCTTGGAGATGGGGGTGTGGGAGCCCTGCCAGCCCTGGCCTTGTGTGTGTGCCAGGGTGACTGGGTGTGAAGCGCCTAGACCTGTCTGGGTAGGGAAGTAGGTCACATGCACACACACTCCAGCCCCTTTTTGCATGGGAGACACAGCACATGCGTGTTCACATGTGTGCTCGGATCAGGGTGTGTAGATGTGGACCTGATGCCTACATGTATACACACATGTGTGCTTGAGCCTGGGGGTGAAGGTCCATATGCACCCCCCTCATGCAGTGTTGTGGGGCTGAAGCCTTGCGGAGGAGGTAGAGGATGGGGGAGAGTTGAGCCCTTCCCCTAAGGCCACTGGCGTGCCTCTCCCCCATCGCCCCATCTCTCCCAGCTACGAAGGACCTGGGGGCAGCCCCAGCCTCCCCTCTTCCCCATACTGTAAATTCTGAGAAATCCTGTCCTGTGGTTTGGCCTGGGCCGTCCTCGCCCGCCCTCGTCCCCAGCAGGGCTGCCCTGGCCACTGTCTTCCTGTCTTGGGGCCCGGGTTTGGGGTCATGGGGAAAGACTAAGAAACCCCGTCCCAGACTGGGTTCTTAGACAGAGCGAAGAGGGCTCTGCCCTGCTTCTCACGACTTTGCTTTGCCTCTCTGGGCCTCAGTTTCTTCTTCTACAGAATGGAGATAATCGTAGTTCCTACCCCCTGAGGGCTGAGGGAGAAGTCACGGAGGTGACACCCCCGGGGCAGTGAGAGCTGAGTCTGGCAGGTCCTAACGCACCTGCTGCATGTTGGCTATCCCTGTTATTCACTTCCTGCATCTTGCTTTACTCCAGACTCCACACTTTTATCCTCGCTGTTCCCTTACACAGAATGTCCTCATCCGTCTCCTCCTTGGCAAACCCAGGAATAATCCAAATCCGAATTCAAATTCCATTTCCTCCGGAAACAGGGGAGGGTGGTGAGATGAGCTGGATCTGGCAGGCAGGAAACCTGGGTTCTCAACTCTGCCACAGACATGCTGGATGGCCTTGAGCAGGCCACTGTGCTGCTCCGTGACTCAGTTTCCCCATTTGAGCTCTGATGCTCCAGGTTTTTTTTTTTAGTCTCTCTCTCTCCTTTTTTTTTTTTTTTTTTGAGATGGAGTCTCGCTCTGTTCCCAGGCTGGAGTAGAGTGGCATGACCTCGGCTCATTGCAACCTCCACCTCCCGGGTTCAAGCAATTCTCTTGCCTCAGCCTCCTGAGTAGCTGGGATTACCGGTGTGCACCACCACGCCTGGCTAATTTTTGTATTTTTAGTAGAGATGGGCTTTCACTTTGTTGGCCAGGCTGGTCTCGAACTCCTGACCTCAGGTCATCTGCCCACTTTGGCTGCCCAAAGTGCTGGGATTACAGGTGTGAGCCACCGCACCCGGCCTGCTCTGTGGTTCCTAAGGCCGTCCAAGGAGCTCTCACCCTGCACACCCCAAGCTCACTTCCTCTCCTGATGCTGAGCCCTGTGTCTGTAGCTATTCTTGGGACAAATCACAAAAGTTGTAGAATTTATTGCACAGGAGGTTTTGGGACCTGCAGAGACCTGCCAATAACCCTTATCCTTCTGTCCCCCAAAAGGCAGCTTAAATTCACCCACTTCCAAGCTTTGCACACCCTGTCACCTCCTCATTTTCCTGAAACCACTCAGTTGCCTCAGACGCTGCCACTTCCATGCTGTCAATCTTCCCGTCGCTCCCTATTCCTTCTAGAGAAAAAATCCAAAGTTCTCCCTGCGGCTGTCAAATGCAAAACACATTTGGGTGGTGGCACACACCTGTACTCTCAGCTACTTGGGAGGCTGAAGCAGGAGGATCACTTGAGCCCAGGAGTTACTTAGCTGCAGTAAACTGTGATTGCACCACTGCACTCCAACCGGGGTGACAGAGCAAGACCCTGACTCAATAAAACCTGGTCACTGGTGGCTAAATTTTTAATTTTAATTTTTTGGTAAAGACAGGGTCTCACTATGTTGCCCAGGCTGGTCTCAAACTCCTGGGCTCAAGTGATCCACCTGCCTCAGCCTCCCAAGTAGCTGGGAGTACAGGCATATCCCACTATGTCTGGCTAATTTTTTATTTTTATTTTTGTAGAGATGGGGTCTTGCTATGTTGCCCAGACTGGTTTGAAACTCCTGGCCTCAAATGATCCTCTTGCCTCACTCAGGGCACTTTTTGTCACCTGAAATCTTCATTTCTGCCTGCATTTGTTGTTTGTTTTTTCCGCTCTGTGGAAAGCTCTGAGATGATCAAGTGTGAGTTCCTGAATATGGCAGGGAACAAGATACCCACACAGCCCATGCTCTCCTGGAACCGGGGCCAGGTCGGGGGCAACCTGACTCCAGTCGGGCGTACAGCATAACGTTTGATCCTAATAAATGTTAGGGTGAACTGAAGCCTGGTGCTGAGTGTCCTGATCTGTCTGGGTGGTCGCATGGGGACTTCCCTGAGATCTGAAGCTGGCATAGGTGTGAACTGGGGAAAGATATCAGGAAAAGAAATATTCCAGGTGATGGGAACAGCACGTGCAAAGACCCTAAGGTGGGAGGCCAAGTGCTGAGTTTGAGAGAACAAAGAAGGGGCTGGAGTAGAGAGTGCAATGAGGGAACAAAGAAGGATGAGCAGGAGAACAATGGGGAGGAGTCATTTATCAGTGGGGTTCTGGGAAAATGGATTAGCCCCAGGGCCATAGGGAGCCGTCAAAGGATATAGAGCAGGAGAGGAGCATGGTCAGGTTTGCTTCTTGCACAGGAGATTCATAGGGTTTTTAGTTGGAGGGTTAGTAGACTGAGAGGGGAAGGAAAGGCTGCTGGGTGCCCAGGAGGGAGGAGGGGGTCTAGCTTGGGCTGGGGGGAGACAGGGGGCTGGGGAGAAGGGGATGGAAGAAAGCGGGGTGCAGGAGGTCAGACGATCCCGCTGAGGGGCGACTACCAACCAGGTGGGCTGGACCCAGATTGTTCTCACTGCTGTCCTCGGTCAGCAGTCAGTGGAGTCCTGGCAAAATCCCTTAGCCTCAGATGTTGAACTCTGTTACTCAGTCCGGCCCTGCCTTTCTGCTCTTCTCCACATCTGGAGGCCACATCTGCCCAGTGAAGTTTTAGGAGACACCCAGGTGCACAGCTGGGAGTGAGGGTATAGGGGTGTATGTGGGGCACGGGGAGGGGATGATCCTGCTAAAACCAGGATTCCCTGTGTGCTGGGAATTCAACGTCTCCTTTCTAAGTAGGGTTTAATTCTGCTGTGCTGGGGCGAGGTGTTGGCTGGGGGGGTCCTTCTTGTTCCTGACACAGCGGCCTGGGTGGAGTGGACCTGGGGGCTGCAGGTAAGGGTGAGTTCCTGGTCTCCATCTGGGCCAGTCTCACCCAGGCTCCTGCTGGGTTCCGCGCCTTGAGTCTCCCCTGGGAAGACTTCCAAGAGCCGTCTTCCTCTGTGGGGCTGGGATGAGGGTAAAGGGAGTCAGGCTTTCCCCTGAGCAAAGTTCAAGGGAGCATCAAAAATCACAGCCGTCAAGGTAAATGATATTTCAATGCAATGATCCTTTTGTTCTTTGTTTGTTTCTTTTTGTTTTGTTTTTGAGACAGAGTCTTGCTCTGTTGCCCGGGGTGGAGTGCAATGGTGCAATCTCTGCTCACTGCAACCTCCACTTCCTTGGTTCAAGCAATTCTCCTGCCTCAGCCTCCCGAGTAGCTGGGATTACAGGCACGTGCCACCATGCCTGGCTAATTTTTGTACTTTTAGTAGAGATGGGGGTTTCACTATGTAGGCCAGGCTGGTCTCGAACTCCTGACCTCAGTTAATCTGCCTGCTTTGGCCTCCCAAAGTGCTGGGATTACAGGCATGAGCCACTGTGCCTGGCCCAAAGTGTTCTTTTTTTTTTTTTTTTAATGTTTTCTTTTTTCTTGACACATGGTCTTACTCTGTCATCCAGGCTGGAGTGCAGTGGCATGATCATAGCTCACTGCAGCCTTGAACTCCTGGCTCAAGTGATCCTCTTGCCTCAGCCTCGCAAGTACCTGGGACTACAGGTATGTGCCACCATGCCAGGTTAATTTTTTTAGCTTTTGTAGAGTCAGGGTCTTGCTATGTTGCTCAGGCTGGTTGCAAACTCCTGTGTGCAACTGATTCTCCTGCCTCTGCCTCCCAGTGTAGGGATTACAGGTACAAGGTGCTGCACCTGGTACTTTGGTGGCAAATTTTAAAATGAAGCCAAGCTTGCCTCTGCATCTGCTCACCCTGAATTGGTGGCTCAGCATCATCTCTGCTGGTTCATCATTTCCCTAGTGGAATAATCCTGTCTTCGCCAAATACTTCCTCTCCTGGGCCTCGCGATAAACGGGGGCCCTCGCTGTCTGCTCAAACCCTTGGGAGACGATTTCCAGGTCCTGGGTTGCTCTCTGTCTATCTGGAGGGTGAGTCCAAGGCTGGACTTAGGAGTCCATCTTTGGCATGATCTAGTTGCATCAGCAGCCCCACCATCTATTGAGAGCTAGATGTGTACTAAGCATGCTAAGTCCATCTCATGCATTAGTCAAAAAGCAGTTTTAAAAATATATGGTCAGCCGGGCGCGGTGGCTCACACCTGTAATCCCAGCACTTTGGGAGGCCGAGGCGGGAGGATCACGAGGTCAGGAGATTGAGACTATCTTGGCTAACACGGTGAAACCCTGTCTCTACTGAAAATACAAAATATTAGCTGGGTGCCGCGGCGGGCGCCTGTAGTCCCAGCTACTCGGGAGGCAGAGGCAGGAGAATGGCGTGAACCCGGGAGGCGGAGCTTGCAGTGAGCCGAGATCGCGCCACTGCACTCCAGCCCGGGCCACAGAGCAAGACTCCATCTCAAAAAAAAAAAAAAAAAAAATTATGTCTGGCCAGGCGTGGTGACTCATGCCTGTAATCCCAGGACTTTGGGAGGCTGAGGTGGGAGGATCATTTGAGGTCAGGAGTTAGAGACCAGCCTGGCCAACATGGTGAAACCCCATCTTTACTAAAAATACAAAAATTAGGCTGGGCTTGGTGGCGGGCACCTGTAATCCCAGTTACTCGGGAGGCTGAGTTAGGAAAATTGCTTGAACCCAGGAGGCGGAGGTTGCAGTGAGCCAAGATCGTACTACTGCACTCCAGCCTGAGTGATAGAGTGAGACTCAGTCTAAAAAAAAAAAAAAAAAAAAAAAAAAAAAAAAAAAAAATTATGTCTATGGAGGCATTTGCATCGTAAAACATTCAAACAATTACATTCATATATAAACTCAAAAGGTTCCAGCCTCCCATCTTAAAGGCGACTGAAATTTAAGAGATGTCCTTCTATACTGCCCAGAGAGCCTGCATGAGCTCATTTTATCTTCATAAAACTCCCCTGAAGTGAGTGCTGACACAGCTCCATTTTTCAGGTGAGGCTCAGAGAGGTCAGGCCACTTGTCTAAGGTCACACAGCATGTGAGGAAGCTGCCTGGAACCCAGGCCTGTCTGACTCCAATGTCTAAGGAAGAGAGGGGAAGCGGCCTCCCACAGAAGAGGATTCTTCTTGGCTCATTCATTCAGTTACTCAATCATGTTTGAATGTTGTGGATCATTCAGTCATTCAACAAACACTTATCGCTCATGACTGTGTGATGAGTGCTGTTCTGGAAGCTGGGGACATAGCAGTGACACGGGGGGGCCCTGTCCTCATGGAACTCATGGTGGGGGGTGGTGACACCATTGATTAACAGGAAATCAAACAGAAATTTGATGGTCACAGCTAGGCAAAAGATTAGGAAAGAAAAAGAACTGTCTGGGTGGACACCAGAGGATCCTAAAGCAAACATCCATATTTTAAAATATACTCATGGCCGGCCGGGCGTGGTGGCTCACGCCTGTAATCCCAGCACTTTGGGAGGCTGAGGTGGGTGGATCACAAGGTCAGGAGATTGAGACCATCCTGGCTAACATGGTGAAACCCCATCTCTACTAAAAATACAAAAAAATTAGCCAGGCGTGGTGGCGGGTGCCTGTAGTCCCAGCTGCTAGGGAGGCTGAGGCAGGAGAATGGCGTGAACCCGGGAGGCAGAGCTTGCAGTGAGCCGAGATCGTGCCACTGCACTCCAGCCTGGGTGACAGAGCGAGACTCCATCTCAAAAAAAAAAAAAAAAAAAGTATATATATACATACACACTCATGGCCAGGCATGGTGGCTCACATCTGTAATCCCAGAACTTTGGGAGGCTGAGGCAGGAGGACTGCTGGAGCCGAGGAATTTGAAACCAGCCTGGGCAACATAGTGAGACCCTATCTGTACAAAAAATTAAAAAAAAAAAAAAAAAGCCAGATGTGGGGGCGTGTGCCTGTAGTGCCAGCTACTCAGAGGGCTGAGATGGGAGGATGGCTTGGGCTGAGTTGGAGGAGGTTATAATCATGGCTGCGGTGAACTGTGATTGTGCCACTGTATTCCAGCCTGGGCAACAGAGTGAGACCCTATCTCAAAAAAATATATGTATTACATATTTATATTCACATGACTCAAAATTTAAATACTTCAGTTAAGCGGCTATGCAATGTATCCATCATCTTAAACTTTCATGGCAGGGGAGGAACTAGGAAAAAGATGTTTAAAAAGGCTCCTCACGGGGCAATAATGAAATGTAGGCTGAGAAACACTGGCATGGAACCTGCCACTGTCCAGCTTTTCTTTTTGTGATCTTTGAGATAGTTTTTAGTTTTTTTCAGCTTTTCTTTTTGTGATATTTGAGATGGACATTTTATTTTTTGCTTTATCTTTTGATTAATTTTTTTTTTTTTTTGAGATGGAGTCTCACTCTGTCACCAGGCTGGAGTGCAGTGGCATGATCTCGGCTCACTGCAACGTCCACCTCCCGGGTTCAAGCGATTCCCCTGCCTCAGCTTCCCGAATAGCTGGGACTACAGGCACGTGCCACCATGCTGGGTTAAATTTTTGTAGTTTAGTAGAAGACGGGATTTCACCATGTTGGCCAAGATGGTCTTGATCTCCTAACCACGTGATCTGTTTGCCTTGGCCTCCCAAAGTGTTGGGATTACAGGCACGAGCCACTGCACCCGGCCTAAAATTTTTTTTTTAACTAAAAACATTTTTAAAAATTTGTTTTGTAGAGATGTGTTCCCATTTCGTTGCCCAAGCTGGTCTCGAATTCTAGGCTCAAGTGACCGTCTCGCCTCAGCCTCCCACAATTACAGGTGTGAGCCACCACTCCCAGCCTATTCTAGACATTTTTGTTTTGAATTGAGACAGGGTCTTGCTCTGTTGCCCAGGCTGGAGTGCAGAGGTATGATCATGGCTCACTGCAGCCTCAACCTCCTGGGCTCAAGCCATCCTCCTGCCACAGACCCCTGAGTAGCTGGGATTACAGACGTGCACCACCACTCCTGGCTAATTTTTGTATTTTTGTAGAGACTGAGGTCCCACTACGTTGCCCAGGCTGGTCTCGAACTCCTGGCCTCAAGCAGTCTTTGGGCTTCTGCCTCCCAAAATGCTGGGACTACAGGTGTGAGCCACTGTGCCTGATCTATACTAGACATTTTCTTTCTTTTTTAAATCTTGCTCCAGGCTGGGCGCGGTGGCTCACGCCTGTAATCCCAGCACTTTGGGAGGCTGAGGTGGGCGGATCACAAGGTCAGGAGATCGAGACCATCCTGGCTGACACAGTGAAACCCTGTCTCTACTGAAAATACAAAATTTAGCCGGCCGTGGTGGCGGGCACCTGTAATCCCAGCTACTCGGGAGGCTGAGGCAGGAGGATGGCATGAACCTGGGAGGCGGAGCTTGCAGTGAGCCGAAATCACGCCACTGCATTCCAGCCTGGGTGACACAGCGAGACTCCCTCTCAAAACAACCAAAAAAACAAAACAGAACAAAAAAACTTGCTCAAAACCTCAGAATATTCTAGACATTTTAAAGCAAACACCCACATCTCCTTTTATTCCTCTTTTTATGTTAATGATAACATACTGTTCTGGGCTGTCTTTTTTTCCCAAACTATATCTTGGGAATCACTCCACGTCAGCACAGCTTGCTCATTTCTTTTAAAGCCCGTGTAGTATTTCTCTTGTGTTGGAATACAATTTATTTAATTGGTTTGTATGGATGGTCGCGTATCTTGTTTCCAGTGTTTTGCGGCCAGAAAGCACCGTGTCACAGATGACGGATAACTACATTGACGTCATTTCGCATACAAGTTGATTGTATCAGAAGGAGACATTCCTGGAAGTGCCATAGCTGGGCCAGGTGTGTGTAGCTGCAATATGTCCTGCATAGGGTTGTACCAATTTCCCTCCCCACTTTCAAGGCAAAACAGTGCTAGTTTCCCCAGAGCCTCACCAACGGTGAGTGTTATCAAATCTTTTGATCACCAATCTGATGGGTTAAAAACGACATCGCAGTATAGGTGTAATGTTCATTTCCCTTATGAAATTGAACATTTTCTCCTGTGTCTAAAAACAGTTTGTCTTTCTTTCTTGATGAGCTCCGTGTTCATATCCTTTGTTAACTTTTTCACATACCCTTGTGGTATTTTTCCTGTTGATTCTTTCTGAGAGCTCTTTATATATGAGAGATGTTATTCCTTTCTGTTGTGAGTTCCAAGAATTTTTTCCATTTGTCATTACAAATTATTATTATTATTATTATTTGAGACAGAGTCTTGCTCTGTTGCCCAGGCTGGAGTGCAATGGCTTGATCTCAGCTCACTGCAACCTCCGCCTCCCAGGTCCAAGCGATTCCCCTGCCTCAGCCTCCTGAGTAGCTGGGATTACAGGCACCCACCACCACGCCTGGCTAATTTTTGTATTTTTAGTAGACACAAGGTTTCACCATGTTGGCCAGGCTGGTCTCGAACTCCTGACATCGTGATCCACCCACCTCAGCCTCCCAACGTGCTGGGATTACAGACATGAGCCACCGCCCCTGACCTATTTATTATTTTTAAATGGTCATTTGTCTTTTGACTTGGATGGGGGTGATTTTGACCTTGCAGATTTTTGGGGGTTGTTTTGAATGAAGTCAACTGTTGTAATCATTTCTTTTGTGGTAGCTGAGATTTGTGGGGCTACCTTTGATAAGATGGAGAGAGAGAGATTGAGATTAATTTATTTTTTATTTTAGTTTTTTTTCAGTGCTTTTCAAACCTTATTTATTTATTTTTTTAAACAGAGTCCCACTCTGTCACCCAGGCTGGAATGCAGTTGCAACCTCCGCCTCCCAGGTTCAAGCGATTCTCTTGCCTCAGCCTCCTGGGTAGCTGGGACTACAGGCACCGGCCACCATGCCCAGCTAATTTTTGTCTTTTTAATAGAGATGGGGTTTTGCCATGTTGGCCGGGCTGGATTTGAACTCCTGACCTCAAGCGATCCGCCCACCTTGGGCTCCCAAAGTGCTGGGATTACAGGTGTGAGCCACCACGCCTGGCCGCTTTTCATACTTTAATGTGCTGAGGAATCCCCTGTGGATTTTATTAAAATGACTCAGTGGGTCTTGAGTAGGATCTGAGATTCCCTTTTTATTTGCTTCTTTTCTCTTCTTTTCTTTTCTTTTCTATTCTTTCTTTCCAGGGTCTTTCTCTGTCACCCAAGCTGGAGTGCAATGGTATGATTATAGCTCCCTGTAGCCTCCAACTCCTGGGCTCAAGCAATCCTCCCACCTCAGCCTCCTGAGTAGCTGGGACTACAGGTGCACACCACCACATCTGGCTAGTATTTTTATTTTGGTAGAGATAGGATCTCACTATGTTGCCTAAACTGGTCTTGAACTCCTGGCTCAAGTGATCCTCCCACCTCAGCCTCCCAAAGTACTGGGATTACAGGCATGAACCACCATACCTGGCCTAATAAACCTTATGTTACATGATAAGAGAAGGGATAAGACAAAGATATTTTATATACATGTAAACATATTCATAGCAAATTAAGGAAGAAATATCATTGACAGCTACAGTCCTCATTTCTGTAACTGGTCACGTGGTTATAGCTGTTATTTTTTAACTAACTTTAGAACAACTCTTGGTATCAAAATTTGTGTTCATTTGCTCAGGCTGTAAAGTATCCCAGACTGGGTGACTTACACAACATAGAACTGTATTGTCTCACAGTTCTGGAGGCTGGAAGTCCAGGTTCAAGGTATCAACTGGGTTGATTCCTTCTGAGGCCTCTCTCCTTGTAGATGACTGTCTTCTCCCAGTGTCTTCACATGTTTGTCCCTCTGTGTGTGTCTGTGTCCCAATCTCTCCTTCCTTCCTTTCCTTCCTTTCTTCTTTCCTTTCTTTCTCTCTCCTTCCTCCCTCCCTCCCTTCTTTCTTTCCTTCCCTCCCTCCCTCTTTTCTTCCTTCCTTCCTTCCTTCCTTCCTTCCTTCCTTCCTTCCTTCCTTCCTTCCTTTCTTTCTTTCTTTCTTTCTTTCTTTCTTTCTTTCTTTCTTTCCTTTCTTTCTCTCTCTCTCTCTCTTTTGCTCATTCTTTCTTACTTTCGAGATGGAGTCTCATTCTGTCACCCAGGCTGGAGTGCAGTGGCACAATCTCAGCTCACTGCAACCTCCGCCTCCTGGGTTCAAGTGACTCTCCTGTCTCAGCCTCCTGAGTAGCTGGGATTACAGGCACGCGCCACCACACCCGACTAATTTTTTTTCTGTATTTTTAATAGAGATGGGGTTTCACCTTGTTGGCCAGGCTGGTCTTGAACTCCTGACTTCAAGTGATCCACCCGTCTCAGCCTCTCACAGTGCTGGGATTACAGGCACGAGCCATCGTGCCTGGCCCCATCTCTTCTGATGTCCAATCAGTCATATTGGATGAGGCTCCACCCTAAAGACCTCATTTTAACTTAATTATTACTTTAAAGTTCTAATCTCCAAATACAGTTCCATTCTCAGGTACTGGGGATTGGACTTTCAACATATGAATTTTGGTGGGACATGGTGCATCCCGTAACTGGAAGAGAAAGGCAGCCAGTGTGGCTGGGGGTGAAGGGGATCAGGAGGGATGCCAAGGAGAGGTTTAGAGAGATCAGCAGAGAGTTCAGGGCCATAGGAAGACCTTGGTTTATTTGCACGAAATGAAAAGGCACAGGCTGGCTGAGCATGGTAGATCATGCCTGTAATCCCAGCACTCTGGGAGGCCGAAGCAGGAGGATTGCTCGAGCCCAGGAGTTTGACAAGAGCCTGGGCAACATAGTGGGACTCATCTCTACAAAATACAATAAAATAAAAAAAATAGCTGCTTGTGGTAGTGCACGCCTGTAGCCCCAGCTACTCCAGAGGCTGAGGTGGGAGGGGTACTTAAGCCCAGGAGTTCAAGGTTATAGTCAGCTATGACTGTGCCATTGCACTCTAGCCTGGGTAACAGAATGAGACCCTGTTTTGGAAAAAAAGAAAAGAAAAGAAAAGGAAGAAAGGAATGAGGGAAAGAAGGAAGGAAGGAAGAAAGGAAGAAAAGCCACTATTTTGAGCAGGAAATAACATGTCCTGAGCTATGTTTTGCAAAAGCCCTATGCATGCAAGGGTCTTCTGGGAAAGTGACCGGGACACCAAGGGGAAGGGACCCTCAGTCATTTAGCTGATCCTTGGGCTGGGATCAGAAGGATGGAGAGAGGTGGATGGTTCTGGGGCCATTGACAAGGAAAGGACTTATGGATCGGTGTGCAAAACAGATATGAACCAGTTGGAAGTTCGTGATGGAAGAAACGTGTCTATACAAGTGGAGTGACGAATCTGCCTTCTCAGGTTAAACCCTTCAAGGAGGATCTGGTGGGCAGAGACATCATTTCTTTTTCTTTTCTTTTGAGACAAGGTTTTGCTCTGTTGCTCAAGCTGCAGTGCAGTGGCACGATCATGGCTCACTGCAGCCTCAAACTCCTGGGCTCAAGGGATCCTCCTACCTCTGCCAAGCAGCTGGGACTAAGGTGCCACCACGCTTGGCTAATTTTTTCTTTTGAGACCGAGTCTCGCTCTGTCGCCCAGACTGGAGTTGCAGTGACGTGATCTCAGCTCATTGCAACCTCCACCTCCCGGGTTTAAGCGATTCTCCTGCCTCAGCCTCCTGAGTAGCTGGGATTACAGGCAGCCATCACTACGCCCAGCTAATTTTTGTATTTCTAGTAGAGATGGGGCTTCACCATGTTGGCTTGGCTGGTTTCGAACTCCTGACCTCAGGTGATCCACCTGCCTCGGCCTCCCACAGTGCTGGGATTATAGGCGTGAGTCACTGCGCCTTGCCTAGTGTTTTGGATTGTTAGTAGAGATGAGGTCTGGCTGTGTTTCCCAGGCTGGTCTTGAACTCCTGAGTGCAAGTGATCCTCCCACCTTTGCCAAGTGGCTGGGGACTAAGGTGCCACCATGCTTGGCAAATCTTTTTGAGTTTTAGTAGAGATGAGACCTGGCTATGCTGCCCAGTCTGGTCTTGAACTCCTGAGCTCAAGCAATCCTCTTGCCTCAGCCTTTCAAAGTGCTGGCATTACAGGAGTGAGCCACCATACCTGGCCCCATTTCTTGTTTGCTGTGGTTTCCTTAGATTTGGGCGCATAGGAGTGATCAATGAATGTTTGTGGGATCAATGTATGAATGACTTGAATCAGAATTGAAGAAATTGGGGACCTGGGAGGCTGAGGCAAGAGAAAATTGGGGAATTGGGAGGCTGAGGCGAGAGAATCATTTGAGCTCGGGAGTTCAAGACCAGCCTGGGCAACATAGCCAGATCTCATGTCTACTAAAAATCAAAACGATTAGCCAAGCATGGTGGCAGACCCTGAGGGTGTGTGTGGGCCTGGAGGGGGTGGTGGTCAGGGTCTTGAGTTCTTGGTGCTCAGGGTTGGGGGCAGGTGGCAGGTGGAGGCTTACCTATGAGTCACAGGAGGAAGTGAGATTTCCAACAACAGCTTTGAGGTAGTGAGCTCCCCAATTATGGGAGTGTGTAAATGGGAAGGGCACTTGTCCGGAGGGTTGTAGAGGAAATTTCTGCCCCAGGGAAGGTCTGGAGCTGAGGGAACAGGGAACCTTGGTCTGATCTAAATGAGGATTCACTGGGTTTCCCAGGAGTCCAGGGGTGACAGGGTTTCTGCATCTCCCTCACTTCCTGTGGCATCTGAGACTCATCCTGTCTCACATACCTTCTGTGCCTTGTGGCTGGAGCTTGAAGTGGGTCTTACTTGGGGTCTGGGTGTCTGTCTTGCTCCAGGCATCATGGTTCTGAATTTCATGCCTTTGAGCTTGGAGGTGCTGCCCCCTGGTGTGGAGGAGAAGAAATGTCTCCTCAACACCCCATGACCTCCTGGTAGGGGGTTCTGTTCATTCCATAGGTTGAGCCTGCCTTGGGGAGAGCCCGGTTGAGTCAGAGGGGGTCCAACCCGGAATATTTGTGACCTGGGGATCTTGACCTGTCAGTGGGGGCCCCTCACCCCCAAGCTGAGGATCTCACACTAACCCAGGGTGAGCCTGGAGCCGCAGCCTCGTCTCCAGGACCCAGTGGGACAGGGTGGGTGGGGAGTGTCTCACGGCAGACTTGGAGGGTAGGTGAGGTCACCTCACTGCTCCACAAATAAATGCATTTCCACTCTGGAAAATTCCATGCATAGGCATGGTTCTTACAGGTGAGTCAGACGGAGAGGGAGAGAAAGAGACAGAGGGGGGAGAGAGAGAGGTAGAGACAGAGACACACAGACTGGTTCAGGGAGAAAGAAACACATCAAGTGAGGTCAGGTGTGGTGGCTCATGCCTGGAATTCCAGCACTTTGGGAGGCAGAGGTGGGTGGATCGCCTAAGCCCAGGAGTTGGAGAGCAGCCTGAGCAACATGGCGAAATCCCATCTCTACTAAAACTACAAAAAAGTAGCCAGATGTGGTGGCATGCACCTGTAGTCCCAGCTGTTCAGGAGACTGAGGTGGGAGGATCACCTGAGCTGGGGGAGGCTGAGGCTGCGGTAAGTCATGATCCTGCCGCTGCACTCCAGCTGGGGTGACAGAGTGAGACCCTGTCTCAAAAACCAACCAACCAACCAACCAACATAGCAAGTGAGCACAAAACTCCCGAAAAGTTAGCAATGCACAGAAAGACACAGCAGGAGCCTACAGAGCCTGTGACAGTGCTCCCTAAATAGTGACTGGCTGAAAGAATGAATGAATGAGTGAATGAATGATTTCTTGGGCTGAGCAAAAAGCGGACTTGACACAGACTTGGATGACCTCCAGCAGCTCCTGTCTACTATGTTGATAAACTGGGGAATGTGTCCAGACTGCTGGCTGGAGGTCCGGATGTCCCTCGGGCTGGGCTAGGGAGCATGGAGACAGAGGGTCCTACCTCCAGAGGGGACCCAGGACGCTCTGTAGGGAGAAAGTCCAGCCTCCCCATCCTGAGAGGCTGAATTCCCCCTCCCGACCCTGGCAGGGACAAGGTGGGGTGGGAGAGGCCTCCTTGAGCATCCCCAGTGCATGTCCCAGGGAAAGCTCATGGGGACTCAGAGGAACAGGCTGAGAGATGGACTTTTAATGGAATGGAGGGAGATGGGGATGCATAGCCTGGGACACATGGGCCCTGGGAACCTGTGCTGGGGCGAGTGAGAGAGCCAGTGTCCAGGTGAAGCTCCTTGCCTGGAGTATCTGCCCCAGGGTTGCAGTGGATTGGGAGACCCTTAGGAGTGTCACTACCCACTGATGTCCAAGTCTTGCTTGATAGTATGGGGTCCAGGGAATGGTCTTGGGGAGTGAGTTCCAGAGAGCCTGTGAGAGTTCCAGGGTGGGGTGTCCACCATGGGGTGCCTGGGAGGGTATCTTTGGGGGAGTCTGTGTAGGAGGGAGTTGGGAGGTGTCGGAACACAGAGGAGGGCCTAGGGTCTAGTGGGGTTGTTATAGGATGCTCTTGGGGACCAGAGCATGACATTTGGGAGGCTGGCTCTTTCCTAGGAGGAGTTGGGGGCTGAGCAAGGGGATCAGGAAGTGTCCTGTGAGAGAGAACATTTGGGAGTATTTCGGGTGGAGACGCAGTGCAAGTAAGTGGTCTTAGAGCAACAGGGGTCCACCTTGGGGTTTTGGGGGTGGATCTCCGAATGATGTGTTTTGGGAGGATGGATGGGGGATGGGTGATGGGAGCACCTGGTGGGTGGGGCCAAGGGAGGTCTGGGGGAAAAATCCTGAGGGGGAGGGGAGAGTTCAGCAGGAAAGATGGATGCCAGGGGCATCCCATGGTGGGACCATTGTAGGAAAGACCCTTGAAAGTCAGAATCCAGGTCTCTGTGATCGATTTGGGGTGTTAGTACTTGTAGGGGGCATCCTAGGGGAAACCAATGAAGAGGTGGATTTGGGATGCTGAGAACCAGGGGTATCTTGACAAGTGGAATCTTGACAAGTGGAATTTAGGTCTGTGTTTGAGGGGATTAGAAATAAGGGGCAGATTATGGGGGTGCACCTAGGGGTTGGAGCACTCATGGGAAGATTCCGGGAGGAGGTTGGAGCATTCTGGGGTAGACAGTGGGTGGGTGGGGTCCCTGAGGAGCATATTAAGGGTTTGGAGGGTTTGGAGCCCAGGAGTATTTTGGGGGGCTATATCAAAAGCAATATATAATGGGGTGAGATTACGGAGTCAGAATTTGAGCATGTCTTGACCACTTAGTGGGTAATTAATGAATGTGTGTGGAATCAATGCATGAATCACTTAAACTAGAAATGGAAAGAATTGGGTATGTGGCTTGGGTATGTGGCAGACCCTAGGGGTGTGTGTGGGCATGGAGTGGGTGGTCAGAGCCTTTCATGTTCTTCATGTTTGGGTTTGGGGGCAGGTGCCAGGTGGAGGCTTACCTATGACTCATAGGAGGAGGTGATATTTCTAACAATAGCCTTGAGGTAGTGAGCTCCCCATCTCTGGGAGTGTGTAAATGGGAAGGGCATTTGTCAGAGGTGGTCTGGGGTGGGAGTGTCCCAACCCAAGGGTGCCTGGGGAGGGGCACAGATCACAGGAGGATGGGTTGACAGGATTGGAATTTAGTGGTCTGTTGGGAGTTGTTCATGGGGAAGGTGGGTTTAGGGGGTCAGGATTGGGGTGTCTCAGGGCACACATCATAGCAGAGGAGTTAGATCAGCCTGCGGGGCGGAGTGTCCAGAAGTGGATGGGGCAAGTCCTGGAGGAACGACAGGACAGAGCTGGCTGTGGCAGAGGCTTTACTGCCCCCACACCTTCCCCAGCTCCACCCTGGTCAGTAGCATTTGCGGTACACAATATAGGGACCCTGTTCCTCGTACTGCTCCCGCAGGACCCAGCAGGACTGGAAGGCACGCAGGGAGGCCAGGATGGAGCCTCCGATCCACACGGAGAAATTCCTGGTGGGCTGGGCAGCCACCACCACGTGGGTCTCGGGAGGCAGAGCGCGCAGCAGCTCTGCCTGGAAGCGACCCTCGAAGCCGGCGAAGAGCGAGGACCCCCCGCAGAGAAGCACGTTCTGGGTCAAGTTCGTGCGCATCTCCAGGGACACCTTGCGGAGACTCTGCTTGGCCATGGTGGAGAGGCCGACGGGGGACAGCCCCGGGACCTCTGGGGGGTTGAACAGCAGCTCCGGACACTGGAACAGCTCCTTGCCCAGGGTGACCATGCGCCCGTCGGGCAGCTTCAGGGTCCGCTTGTACTCCTGCTCTGGCCGGGCCTGCTCCTTCTGGAAGTCAGAGGCCACATAGCAATAGTGGTGCTTAATGTTCTCCACCAGATCCAGGTCCTGCTGTCCCAGGGGCAGGCCGGCCTGGAGCAGCATCTCCGCCAGGAAGGCGGTCAGGTGGTTGCCCGCCAGGTCCAGACGCTCCGTGGCGTGGGGCAGGTTGTAGCCCTGGAAGACGGGCACCGTGTAGGTGACCCCGTGTCCCGTGTCCACCACCAGCCCGCTGACACGCCCGTGGGCGTAGACAGACAGCACTGACTGCGATGCCACGTACATGGCTGGGGAGCGCAGCGACTCGAAGGCCACCTCCACTAGCTTCTCGCGGTTGGTGGCCGGGCTGAAGGGTGGGTCGGAGAACAGCAGCGGGTGGTCGTGGGTGGCCACTCGGAGGTCGTGCTCCAGCAGGTGGCGCCAGATGAGCTCGGCGGCATCCCAGTCCACTACGATACCGCTGCGCAGGGGTTGCACCAGCGTCAGCTCCGGGCGCACGCGGGCTGCCTCGCCGATGAACGTCTGCAGCCCCGACTGCCCCGAGGTGGCGGGGTTCTTAGGCTGGCAGCCCAGGATGGTGGCCACGGTGTAGGTGGGGCTGGCCTGCCCAGCAAAACCTACCTTACAGGTGCCTGTGCCCATGTCAATAACCACCGCGCCTGTCTTTGGTGGCAGCCTGTCGGCCACCATGCTGGAGGAGTCCCGCTGCAGGTGCATGTTCACTATGTTGCGACTGGCGTTTGGGCCGGGCCTGGGGGCTTCCAGGGAGGACTGGGATTCTGAGGGCTTGGGTGGACGTGCATCCATGGTTGCAGGACCCCAGGTGAGGGGGCTTTTCCTCTGGGGTTGGGGTTGTGGGGAGAAGAGGTTGAGGCCCGGCCAGTAGCGAGGGCAGGCAGAGAGGGGGAGGGGGCGAGCCCGCAATCTACGACGTCACGGTGAACCCTCAGCCTTCTTAAGACATCACAATGCAGCCAAGAGGATGGGTCCTTGCCCAGCCCTGCCTGCCCCAAGGCTGTCATCTCTTCTCCGAAGAGCCAAATTTGGAGGAGGAGATGAGCGTTTCAGAGCAGGGCCCTCTGACACATTTCTGCCGGATGCGCTAGAAGCTAATACGATGGCACCTGGTTTTTGAGGAAAGACAAGCTTTTTGTTGCAGATCGGTCCACTGGGAGCTAGAAATCCAGCTCAAATCTGTTTCTTGGCTGGCTTTAAGGCAGTAATTTTACTAGAAAGGTTTTGAGGCCGGGCGCTGTGGCTTACACCTGTAATCCCAGCACTTTGGGAAGCCAAGGCGGGTGGATCACCTGAGGTCAGGAGTTTGAGACCAGCCTGACCAACATGGAGAAACCCCGTCTCTACTAAAAATACAAAAATTAGCCAGATGTGGTGGTGCATGCCTGTAGCACCAGCTACTCCGGAGGCTGAAGCAGGAGAATCGCTTGAACCCGGGAGGCGGAGGTTGTGGTGAGCGGAGATCACACCATTGCACTCCAGCCTGGGCAACAAGAGTGACACTCCATCTCAAGAAAGAAAGAAAGGAAAGAAAGGAAAGAAAGAAAAGGTTTGGATGGGGGTGGATTCTGGGATTAGCAGGTGATTGGTGGAAGGAAAGGGGAGGTCTGGGAAGTCCTGGGGCATGCGCAGGTATCTTCATAGACCGCATGTGCATATTTACAGGGAGTGAAACATGCAGGGGAAATTCGTGGTGTGATGTCAGCAAGCTCTTTCTGCATCAACTCCAGTTGGCTATATTGGTTCCAGCAGATTTCAGCCAGTTAAAGCCTCATAAGTGGGGCCGAGCCTAGTGGGTCACACCTGTAATCCCAGCACTCTGGGAGGCCGAGGCAGGAGATCGCCTGAGGTCAGGAGTTCGAGACCAGCCTGGTCAACATAGTGAAACCTGTCTCTACCAAAAAATACAAAAATTAGCCTGGCATGGTGGCGCATGCCTGTGGTCCCAGCTATTAGGGAGGCTGAGGCAGGAGAATCACTTGAATCCTTGACTACAGGCATGTGCCACCACGCCCAGATAATTTTGTTCATTTTTTGTAGAGATGGGGTCTCACTGTGTTGTCCAGGCTGGTCTTGAATTCCTGGACTCAAGCAATCCTCCCATCTCGGCCTCCCAAAGTGCTGGGATTACAGATGTGAGCCACCGTACCCAAAAAGTATATTATTTCTGTAACAATGTGCCCCCCATTTTTTTTTTTGAGATGGAGTCTCATTCTGTCATCTAGGCTGGAGTGCAGTGGTACAATCTCGGCTCACTGCAAACTCCACCTCCCGGGTTCAAGCAATCTTCCCGCCTCAACCTCTCAAGTAGCTGGGATTACAAGCGTGCACCACCATGCCTAACTAAGTTTTGTATTTTTAGTAGGGAGGGGGTTTCACCATGTTGGCCAGGCTGACCTCAAACTCCTGTCTTCAAGTAATCTGCCCTCCTTGGCCTCCCAAAGTGTTGGGATTACAGGTGTGAGCCACTGCGCCTGGCCAGAAATATTAATATATTATAAAGCTAATATTTAAACATTATAAAGCTAACAAAACTCTGAAGAAGTGTCAGCCCCAAAGCTGGTCCTGAGAAGAAAACAGAAAATAAATCAGGAGCAACTTGATATTTTATTAAAATATGTGTATTTATAGTGTCTATCAGGTGATAAGTAAAATACACAAATTAATTAAAAACATACAAGGAGCTCCAACAACTCATTAGGACAAAATCTTTTTTTTTTTTTTTTTTGAGACAGTCTTACTCTGTTGCCCAGGCTGGAGTGCAATGGCTCGATCTTGGCTCACCGAAACCTCCACCTTCCAGGTTCAAGCAATTCTCCTACCTCAGCCTCCTGAGTAGTTGGGATTACAGGTGCCTGCCACTACCCCTGGCTAATTTGTGTATTTTTTTTTTTTTTTTTTTTGAGATGGAGTCTCGCTCTGTCGCCCAGGCTGCAGTGCAGTGACCGGATCGCAGCTCACTGCAAGCTCCGCCTCCCGGGTTTACGCCATTCTCCTGCCTCAGCCTCCCGAGTAGCTGGGACTACAGGCGCCCGCCACCTCGCCCGGCTAGTTTTTCGTATTTTTCAGTAGAGACGGGGTTTCACCGTGTTAGCCAGGATGGTCTCGATCTCTTGACCTCGTGATCCGCCCGTCTCGGCCTCCCAAAGTGCTGGGATTACAGGCTTGAGCCACCGCGCCCGGCCTAATTTGTGTATTTTTAGTAGAGATGGGATTTCATCATGTTGGCCAGGCTGGTCTCGAACTCCTGACCTCATGTGATCCGCCTGCCTGGGCCTCCCAGAGTGCTGGGATTACAGGTGTGAGCCACCACAAATCCTCACCCTGAATCCCCACAAATTCACTCCACTTCCTCACCTTTCATTCAAGGTCACAGACTCATTATCCACTTCCTGTGAGACCGGCTCCCAATCTGTCTTAACTCCCAGCTGTTCTTGTTCTCACCCCATCTACCTGTGGTGGTGTGGTGGCTTGTGACTATAGTCCTAGCACTTCAGGAGGCCAAGGTGGGTAGATCCCTTGAGGTCAAGAGTTCGAGACCAGCCTGGCCAGCATGGCGAACTCCCATCTCTGCTAAAAATACAAAAGTTAGCTGGGTGTGGTAGTGGGCACCTGTAATCCCAGCTACTCAGGAGGCTGAGGCAGGAGAATTGCTTGAGCCCAGGAGGCAGAGGTTGTAGTGAGCCAAGATGGCACCACTGCACTCCAGCCTGGGTGACAGAATGAGACCCTGTCTCAAAATAAAAAAACTTATAAACACGGAATCACCACACAAACCGCTCCTTGGTGTATACCCAAAAGAAGTGTGCTTGAATTCTTGCTCATGCATTCTCACAGCAACCTACCTCTACAGCCAAACGTAGAAAAAACCCAAAACCCAAGCGTCCACTAATGGACAAATGCATAAACAGAATGCAATATATCAATATCATGGAATATTACTTGGTCATAAAAAGGAATGAAGGACTGGCTGTGGTGGCTTGCTCCTGTAATCCTAGTATTTTGGGAGGCCAAAGCAAGAGGATTACTTGAGGCCAGGAGCTTGAAACCAGCCTGCTCAACATAGTGAAACTCCAACTCTACAGAAAGTAAAAAAAAAAAAAAAAATTCCAGGCTCTGGTGGCATGCACCTGTAGTCCTAGCTGCTCGGGAGGCTAAGGCAGGAGAATCACTTGAGCCCGGGAAGCAGAGTTCGCAGTGAGCCAAGATCGCACCACTGCATTCCAGCCTGGGTGACAGAGTGAGACCCTGTCTCGAAACAAACAAACAAACAAAAAGTAAAGAAAAGAAAAGCAAAAAAGATATCTGCTACCATGTAGATGAACCTTGAAAATATTATACTAAATGAAAGAAGCCTGACACAGTAGATAGCATGTGGTATAAATTCATTTATATAAAGTATCTGGAATAGTTAAATCCATAGAAAGAGAAAGCAGATTGATGATGGCTGGTTGTGGTGGCTCATGCCTGTAATGCCAGGAGACCGAGGTGGGTGGATCACCTGAGGTCAGGGGTTTGAGACCAGCCTGGCCAACATGGAGAAACCTTGTCTCTCCTACAAATAAAAAAATACAAAAATTAGCCGGGCGTGGTGGTGCATGCCTGTACTCCCAGCTACTCGGGAATCTCAAGAGAATCACTTTAACTGGGAGGCAGAGGTTGCAGGGAGCTGAGATCACGCCATTGCACTGCAGCCTGGGTGACAGAGTCAGACTCTGTCTAAAAAAAGAAAGAAAGCAGATTGATGGCTGTATGATCTTAGAGGTGGGTGCAGAGGGGATTTGGGGTTGATTACTTAATGGGTAAGAGTCTGATTTTGGGTGGCAAAAATGGCTTGGAACTAGAGAGAGGTGACAGCTGGGACATCACTTCATGAATGTACCAGATGCCGCTGATTTGTTCACTTTAAAATAATTAATTTTTTATTATGTCAATTCCACCTCAATACAAAACATTATTCTCAAGTTTGATATTAGAAAAATAAAACTTAGAGCAAAAGCAATAACACAAAGCAATAAATTGATGGAGGAACATTTGTTTTTAGAATCATTTCTGTCCTGAAAACCCAGTGTGTGATAAGAATAGAATTTCAAAACAGCTCAACAATGATGATTTAATAAGAGGTTTGTGGACAATAGATTACACGTATGTAAAAGAATTTTGCTCGACTTTTGAATTTAGGAAAACTCCTAAATATATTAGAAATATTAATATATCATCAAGCTAATATTTAAACATTATAAAACTAACAAAACTCTGAGGAAGCAAGAAGAAAACAGAAACTAAATCATGGGCAACTTAGATATTTTATCAAAATGTGCACGTTTACAGTATCTATTAGATGATAAGTAAAATATAGAAATTAATTCAAAATACAGAAGGAGCTCAAACAACTCATTAGGACACAATCTTTTTTTTTTTTCTCTGAGACTGAGTCTGTTGCCCAGGCTGGAGTGCAGTGGCACAATCTCAGCTCACCCCAACCGCCACCTCCCAGGTTCAAGTGATTCTCCTGCCTCAGCCTCTCGAGTAGCCGGAACTACAAGCACCTGCCACCATGCCCGGCTATTTGTGTATTTTTAGTAGAGACAGGGTTTCGCCATGTTGGCCGGGCTGGCCTCAGGTAATCTGCCCACCTCAGCCCCGCAAAGTGCTAGGATTACAGGTTTGCAACACCGTGCTTGGCCCAATAGGACAAAATCTAATAATCTTATTTTTTAAGTGGGCAAAAGATCTGAATAGACCTTTTTTTTTTTTTTTTTTTTTTTTTTTTTTTTTGAGATGTCTCACTCTGTCACCCAGGCTAGAATGCAATGGCACGATCTCAGCTCACTGCAAACTTCGCCTCCCAGGTTAAAGTAATTCTCCTGCCTCAGCCTCCCAAGTGGATAGGATTACAGGCGCCCACCACCATGCCCAACTAATTTTTGTACTTTTAGTAGAGACCTGATTTCGCCATGTTGGCCAGGCTGATCTCAAACTCCTGATCTCAGGTGATCCACCCACCTCGGCCTCCCAAAGTGCTGGGATTACAGACACGAGCTACTGTGCCCAGCCTCTGTATGTCTTGTTTTTCAAAACAAGACATACAAATGGCAAATGGGCGTATGAAAAGGTGCTCAACTTCATTGATCATCAGAGAAATGCAAATCAAAACTATGATGAGATATCATCTTACCCCAGTTAAAACAGCTTACATCCAAAAGACAGGCAATAATACCTGCTGGCGAGGATGTGGAGAAAAGGGAACGCTTGTACAGTATTGGTTAGTTCAACCACTATGGAGAGCAGTAAGGGCCACATAGTGAGACCCTGTCTCTAAAAAAAAATTTAAAAAACAGGCCTGGCGCAGTGGCTCACACCTGTAATCCCAGCACTTTGGGAGGCACAGGCAGGAAGATCTCCTGAGCTCAAGAGTTCAAAACCAGCCTGGGCAACTTGGCGAAACTGAGTCTGTACTAAATATACAAACATTAGCTGGGTGTGGTGGAGCACGCCTGTAATCCCAGCTACTTGGGTGGCTAAGGCACAAGAATCGCTTGAGCCTGGGACGCAGAGGTTGTAGAGAGTCAAGATCTCACCACTGCACTCCAGCCTGGGTGCCAGGCTGAGACTGTGTGTAAAAAAAAAAAAAAAAAAAAAAAAATTGGTGAATAGAATAATTGAATAACTGCCTCAGACATTTATACAGTTCTCATCTCATTCTGGCCACACAGAAGACCGTGTTGGCCTCATCTCCTTGATTTTAAAAGTAGCAATACTAAAATCAAGGAGACTAGATGTATCACTTCTAGGCCAAATCATGAAAGAAAATGTGTAAGAGTTTCATGTGCGGGTCGTCTCTGTGATCAGAATTGAAGAAGGCATGAGTTTTAGATGTTGCATCACCAAGATCGTGGTGATTCCATTATCGTTACCCTTGTAACTTGTGAGCATCCTTACTGCCAGTAATTATTAGATATACAATCTGAGATAGGAGTTAATATTTACTGTATTAATATCCTGGGCTGGGAGTGGTGGCTCATGCCTGTAATCCTAGTGCATTGGGAGGCAGAGGCAGGAGGCTCGCTTGAGCCCAGTTCGAGACCAGCCAGGACAACATAGCGAGACCCCATCTCTACAAAAATTTAAAACTCAGCCAAGTGTGGTGTTAAGTGCCTGTAGTCCCAGCTATTTGGGAGGCTGAGGTGGAAGGATGATTTGAGCCCGGGATTTCAAGGCTGCAGTGAGCTGAGATTGTGCCACTGAACTTCAGCCTGGGCAACAGAGCAAGACTCTGTCTCAAAAATAAAATGTTTTTTCCTTTAGGCTTAAATTCTAACCCTCAAACCTCCAATGTGAAGGTATTAGGAGGTGGGGCCCTTGGGAGATGATGAGGTTACAAAGGTGGAACGCTTGTAGATGGGATTAGTGGCCATCTGAAAGTGACAGAAGAGAGCTCGCCAGCACCTTCCATGTGAGGAGACAGGGAGGATATGACAGTCTCCAACCTGGAAGAGGGTCCTCACCAGACCCGGATCATGCTGGCACCTTCGTCTTGGACTTCCAGCCTCCAGAACTGTGATAAACAAATGTCTGTTCTAAAAAACAAAACAAAACAAAAAAATGTGTGGAAAGCAATGTTAATGTTCCCAATCACTTTTAGTACATTCTTTCCTTAACTATGTCTTAATGCATAGTTGTGTTGGATGGCCTAGTTTGTAATGTTAGAATATGCATGTTAGTGAATTAATAAATACAGCAGTAAAGAATACTGTTCAGGTCGGGGGTGGTGGCTCACGCCTGTAACCCCAGCACTTTGGGAGGCCGAGGCGGGCCAATCACCTGAAGTCAGGAGTTCGAGACCAGCCTGACCAACATGGAGAAACCCCGACTCTACTAAAAACACAAATCAGCCACTCGTAGTGGCACATGCCTTTAATCCCAGCTACTCGGAAGGCTGAGGCAGGAGAATCACTTGAACCTGGGAGGCAGAGGTTGTGGTGAGCCGAGATCATTCTATTGCACTCCAGCCTGGGCAACAAAAGCTAAACTCCATATCAAAAAATTAAAAAAAAAAAAAAAAAGAATGCTGTTTGTTGACCATTTGATGGACTAGTCTTGGTGCTTCCTGGTGGGCGAGGTGAGCCCTGCCCCACCCCCCACCCCTTCCAGTAGACACGGCATAAGAGCGATTCTCACTTTCTGCTGTAGCCTTTTATGCATTGGCTGAAATGATTATTTTTTTATGTCTTATAAATGTTTCCATAGTAAAAAAATGAATTGACATTTATAGTGACCCTTTTGGGGATTGTTACCCATAATTTGTCTGAACTCCTAAAAAATGGAAGTAGGCCAAGCACAGTGGCTCATGCCTGTAATCCCAGCACTTTGGGAGGCCGAGGCAGGTGGATCACCTGATGTCAGGAGTTCAAGACCAGCCTGACCAATGTGGTGAGACCCCCAACTCTACTAAAAATACAAAAATTAGCCGAGCACGGTGGTATACACCTGTAGTCCCAGCTACTTGGGAGGCTGAGACAGGAGAATTGCTTGAACCCTGGAGGCAGAAGTTGCAGTGAGCTGAGATGGTGCCATTGCACTCTAGCCTGGATGACAGAGGGAGATTCTGTCTCAAAAAAAAAAAAATAATAATAATAATAAAAAATAAAAGGAAGTGAAGGGAAATATGCAAGATGTTGTGAGAGAGTTTCTAATTGTGATTCCTCCCTAATTGTCCAGACAGACCACCCCTGGGGGTCTATTCACAAAAGACTCTTTAGAAGTTCTAACTCATGCATTTGAGAAACACTGAGGGAAATTTGAAGATGACCTGTTGTGGGGGTATAAATGGATTCGTAAATGTGTTTTGTTATTGTGTGAGTCTGTGTGTGTGTGTGTGTGTGCTGTCATCTGTGGAGTGGGAGATACTCCTTTTGCCTTGAGAAAGCTCATCTCTATCCACTTAGTGTGAGCTGTACCATCTGTGCCTTGTACCCAATAGAAATAAAACAATTTGCTGTAGAAATGGAGTTTTATTTTATTTTACTTTATTTTTTTTTTATTATTATTTTTAGACCGGGTCTCACTCTGTCACTCAGGCTGGAGTGCAATAGCACGATCTCAGATCATGGCAACCTCTGCCTCCTGGACTCAAGCCATCCTCCCACCTCAGCCTCTCGAGTGGGGAGATCCCACGTCTGCCTAATTTTTGCATTTTTTCTAGAGATGGGGTTTCCTCATGTTGTCCAGGCTGGTTTCCAACTCCTGGGCTCAAGTGATCCACTGGCCTCAAGCCTCCTAAAATGCTGGGATTACAGGTGTGACCTATACTGCCAGGAGGAAATGGAGATTTCTTTTCTTTTCTTTTTTTTTTTTTTTGAGATGGAGTCTCGCAATGTCACCCAGGCTGGAGTGGGAGCCTCAGCTCACTGCAAGCTCTGCCTCCTGGGTTTACACCATTCTCCTGCCTCCCGAGTAGATGGGACTACAGGCGCCTGCCACCACGGCCAGCGAATTTTTTTTTTTTTTTTTCAGTACAGACAGGGTTTCACTGTGTTAGCCAGGATGGTCTCGATCTCCTGACCTCATGATCCACCCACCTAGGCCTCCCAAAGTGCGGGGATTATAGGCATAAGCCACCAGGCAAAACCCAGAAATGGAGATTTTTGAGCAAACACATTAAAGAAAATAAATGCAAATAGATGAAACTCATTTTAACATGTTTATTTCACCCAAGAAATACAGATATAATCAACACCAATACAATCTACATCACAATGATGAATAAGATACATGCTACAATGCTTCATTCTCAGTTGCAAAATCTAGTATGTGTTTTACAGCAAACCTCGATTGGAAACTGATTTTCGATCACACATGCTTGACGTACATGTCAATTTCATGAGAGTTACAATCTCAGGATAAGTCTCACATAGCCTAAGAGTCCAAACATACCTTCAAGTGTTCCAACAATTTATTCACTACTTATTCTTAGAACTGAATTTACAAACAAAAATCCCATCCCATTTATTGCTGAATTGCATCCCATTGAAAGAATGGGTCACAGTTTCTGTTTCTGTTCATAGCTGAATGAGGTTAAAGTCCCATCCATCTATTGGCGATGGTGAGGACAGATGCTAGAAGCCTCTGACCTCAGCCTTGTCAACATGAGTTCTAATTTCTTTAGAACAACTATCTCAGGGTGGGAAAGATGGTTCCAATGCTAAGTGCCTATTGTATTGATTATGAATCAATGCAACTCTCCTGGAGGTTGTCCCATTTGGATTCCAACCGGCACAGTCAGAGTGTTCCAGCTTCTCCACAGGCTCTGCAACCCTTGGGATGGTCAGTCATTGTCATGGTGGCTTCCCTAGAGTTTCTTGGATGTATTTCAAGGTGTATTTGACGTACATTTCCCCAGTGGAGGGATGTTGAACACTTTTTGAAGTGATTCTTTACATCCCCTTTGAGGAAATGTCTGTTCAAGTCTTTTGCTGGGTTTTGAACAGAACCATTTGTTTGTTCTCTTGGAGTTTTGACAACTCTTTGTGTATTCTGGGTATGAGCAATCCTTGCATGTATATGAGATTTGCAAATATTTTCTACCCCAGTCTCAAGGTTGCTGTTCTACACAAATCAAGAGCATCTGAGGCAGAGCAAAGGTTCAGGTGGAGGACAGAGCAATTCTCCACCTATCCAGCATGCACAGCGCCTCTCTCCTTGGAGGTCTGTGCAGGGAGACACCCTGAAAAAGCAGGTGTGCTTAATTCTGAACAGAGCATCTCTGATTTCCGTCTGGCGCCTGAGGGTTCATGGCCCATCAGCCTTAGAAGAGACGTCTTCGGGCCTTGCACATTGGCCTCCATAGAACCTTGTGGCAAATTCTGGGCTCCGGACTGGGTGAGGGAGGTAGAGGTCTGAGGGCAGAGTTGGGCAGGGGCTCCAGGACATGGAGATCCAACTTGAATTCTTCAGGCAGAGCCTGTCTCCAGGAATCAGGCTTGGGCATCTGGGATGAGCCCTGGGGGACAGCCGCTCTGTAGTAAGGTTTGAGGTAGAGGATGCGCCAGGAAGAAGGGCTGATTCCATGCACGAGGTTTGATGGGGGTCCCATCAGGGGCAGGAAGCCTTGGGGAGCCTCACCCTCTTGTACTGAAGGCGCCACACACACATTCTCTGCTCTCTGGG